>NW_026590571.1:1152492-1185817 GCF_907164565.1 Psammomys obesus | reverse complement strand
AATAATAATAATAATAATAATAATAATAATAATAATAATAATAATAAATAGAAATGGTTTTCAATTTTAAAGCCATATTATCAAATAACAAATTTTTTAATCAAATCAAATTTTCAAAATAGTTTCATTATACATCATAATGCTTTATTGCTGTAAATTTTTTTCAGCAAAAAAAAACAAAACTGGTCCTAATAGTCATAATTTTATGCTTTCACAACATCATAGAACATGACCATAATGTATTCAAGCTTTTGGTTATGGTATAACAAATAAAAAGTAAGTCTTTTGTGCAATTTCCAATGTATTCCTCATTTTCTTCTAAATCTAATTTATTCTCTAATCCCATATCCTGAGTCCTAGGCAGAAATGCCAGTAAAATGTTGTTTACAGCAGTCTGGCATTATCACACATGCTTTTCCAAGACCTTTAAAATTTGTTTTTATTACATATTTTCCTTTCTAAAAATCTGTGTGTATATTAGAAACAATTATAACATTTTCAAGTAAAGTCATTTTAAAAATTCTCCTCCCTATATGTCTCCATCCCTTTCCCCTTACATACTTCCTCTCCCTCAGATGCTTTTTCTCTTTTATGTTCACATGTCTTTCTGCTTATTTCCCAACAGCTCTCTCATTACTCAATTTTACAACCCTCTTTGTAACCTTTCTAAATTTTTAGATGTTATCCTGTTACACCTGATTATATACATATTAATACATAGCATGCAGCAATCGGAATGTGAATAAGAACAAGCAGCTTTTGTCTTTCTGGGACCTAGTAACTTTTAAGAATATTGTGCTTTCTAGATCCATCTACTTTTCTAAATGTTTTATGATTTTATATTCTATTGTATGTGTATCATATTGTCTTTATCCATTCATCCTCTGATAAGAATCTAAGGTTAATTCATTTTCTTTCTATTGTGAATAAGGCAAGATTAAATATGGATTTGCAAATATCTCTATGGTAGGACACAGAATCTTTTGAACATATGCCCAGAAGTAATATAGCTGGGTCATACAACAACAGTATTTTTATTTTTTTGAGGTATAGCCACACCAATTTCCATAATGGCTATGCTAATTTTAACTCCCACAAAGTGTGAAAAGGGCTCATTTTCTCTCACACATTCTCTCCCATTTGTTGTCAGCTTGATAATAACTATGGTGATTTGAATGAAAATGGTCCCCTTATGCCCATAAGGAATGGCATGATTAGGAGGTGTGGCTTTATTGGAGGAGGTCTGCCACTAGAGACTGGAGTTTGTGCTCTCAGAAGCTCAAGCCAGTTCCTTTCCTATTACATGTAGATCATTTTTCTACTGTCCTGAAATTTATGGAATAAAGTTACTTGAACAGGCATAATTTGAACATACTGAAAATGTTTCAAAATAAACCAAAATTATGCATTTTCCATTTTCATTTGGCATTGGGTGAGTCATCTATAAATGATTTCATTTGAAATAAAATCTAGTCAGTTATTGAAATTACAATCTACAAAAGTATCTGAATGTCTATAATTTCAAATATTTTTTGCTTTTCTTTTTAATTAATTTTTTATTAATTACAGTTTATTCACTTTTTATCCCAGGTATAGCCCATTCCCTCATGCCCACCCAATCACAATCTCCCTTGTTTCCTCCCAAGGACCTCCTCTCCTCAAGTCCACTGATAGGGGAGGTCCTCCTCCCCTTCCGTCTGACCCTACCATATAAGATCTCTTCAGGACTGGCTTCATTGTCTTCCTCTGTGGCCTGGTGAGGCTGCTGCCCTGTCAGTGGGAGGTGATCAAAAAGCCAGCCCATGTGTTCATGTAGAGATGGACCCTCTTCATATTATTGGGGAATCCTCTTGGACACTGAGCTGCCATGGTCTACTTCTGGGCAGGGGTTTTAAATTATCTACATGAATGGTCCTTGTTTGGAGTATCAGTCTCAGAAAAGACCCCTGTGCCCAGAATATTTGGTTCTGTTGTTTTCTTTGTGGAGCTCGTGTCTCCTCCAGGTATTTTTATCTCCCCATTCATTCATAAGATTTCTTGCACTCTGCCCAACTTTTGGCTATGAGTTTCAGCATCTGCTTTGATAGGTGGGTAGAGTCTTTAAGAGGCCATCAGTGGTATGCTACTGTCCTGTTACCTGTTTTCTCCATTTTATGATGTCCTTCAAGTTTGCCTTTTTGAATGAGGGTTGATAATCTTACCCAGGGTGCTCCTTCTTCCTTAGTTTCTTTAGGTGTACAATTTTAGAATGTTTATCCAATATTATATTTCCAATATCCATTTATAAGTAGGTGTATACCATGTATGTCTTTCTGCTTCTGGGGTACCTCACTCAGGATGATCTTTTCTAGATCCCACCATTTGCCTGCAAATTTCATGATTTCCTTGTTTTTAATTGCTAAGTATTCCATTGAGGGAAAGGACAGCAATTTCTGCATGCATTCCTCCAAAGAGGGACATATGGGTTGTTTCCAGCTTCTGGCTCTTATGAGTAAAGCTGCTATGAACATGGTTGAGCAAATGTCCTTCTTGTATACTTGAGCATATTTTGGATATATGCCTATGAGTGGTATAGCTGGATCTTGAGAAAGAACTATTCTTAATTATCTGAGAAAGCACCAGATTGATTTCCAAAATGGTTTTACAAATTTACATTCCCACCTGCATGTATGGTCAGTTGATTGTTTGATCTGAGCCATTCTGATGGCTGTAAGGTGAAATCTCAGGGTGGTTTTGATTTGTATTTCCCTGATGACTAGTGATGTTGAGCATTTCTTTAAGTGTTTCTCTGCAATTCAATATTCCTCTACTGAGAATTTTCTGTTTAGCTCTGCTCCCCATTTTTTAATTGTATTACTTGATTTTTTTTTCTGTTTAAGTTCTTGATTTCTTTATATTTTCTGGATATTAGCCCTCTGTCAGATATAGGGTTAGTGAAGATCCTTTCCCAGTCTGTAGGCTATCATTTTGTTCTGATGACAGTGTCCTTTGTTTTACAGAAACTTTTTCAGTTTCTTGAGGTCCATTTATTGATTTTTGTTCTTAGAGCCTGTGCTGTTGGTGTTCTGTTCAGGAAGTTATCTCCTGTGCCAATGAGTTCAAGGTTCTTCCCCAATATTTTTTCTAACAGATTTACTGTGTCTGCTGTTTTCTGAGGTCTTTGATCCACCTGGACTTTAGTTCTGTGCAGGGTGATAAATATGGATCTACTTCCATTTTTCTACATGTAGACATCGAGTTACACCAGCACCATTTGTTGAAGATGCCATCTATTTTCCATTGTATAGTTTTGGCTTCTTAATGAAAAAAATCTAGTACCTGTGGGTGTGTGGATTCATTTCTGGGTCCTATCTTTGATTCCATTTATTGACCATTCTGTTTCTATGCCAGTATCATGCAGTTTTTATTACTATTGCTCTATAGTACAACTTGAGACATTAAGGGAGATACCTTCAGAAGATATGTTATTGTACAGGATTGTTTTGTCAATTCTGGGTTTTTGGTTTATACATGTGAAATTGAGAATTGTTCTGTCAAGGTCTGTAAAGAATTTTGTTGGTAGTTCCATGGGAATTGCATTGAATCTGTAGATTGCTTTTGACATGATGAAAATTTTCACTATATTAATTCTACAAATCTATGAGTATGGGAGACCTTTCCAACTTCTGATATCTTCTTCAATTTCTTTCTTCAAAGAAAGTTTTTTTTTTTTTCAAACAGCTCTTTCACTTGTTCTGTTAGAGTCACACTAAGGTACTTTATTTTATTAGTGGCTATTGGGAAGGGTGTAGTTTCATTAATTTCTTTCACAGCACGTTTGTCTTTGGTATACAGGAGCCCATTTGTCTTTATTACTGACTTTTTGAGTTTACTTTGTATCCAGATCCTTTACTGAAGGTGTTTATCAGCTGAGGGAGTTCTTTGGTTGAATTTTGGGGGTCACTCATGTATACTATCATATCATCTACAAATAGTGATACTTTGACTTCTTCCTTTTAAATTTGTATCCCCTTGATCTCCTTTGGTTTTCTTATTGCTCTAGCTAGGATTTCAAGTACTATGTTGAGGAGATAGGAAGAGGGTGGGCAGCCTGCCTTGTCCTTGATTTCAGTGGGATTGATTTAAATTTTTCTCCCTTTAGTTTGATGTTGGCTTGCTACATATTTTCTTTACTATGTGTAAGTATGTGCCTTATATCCTTGGTCTCTCCAAGACTTTAAACATGAATGGGTGTTGGATTTTGTCAAATGCTTTTTTTGTCATCTAAGGAGGTGATTATGTGCTTTTTCTCCTTCAGTTTGTATGGTGGATTATATTGGTGGATTTCAGTATATTGAACCACCCCTGTATATCTGGGATGAAGCCTACTTAGTCATGGTGGATGATATCTTTCATGTGTTCTTGGATTTGGTTTGCAAGTATTTTATTGAGTATTTTTGTATCAATGTTCATAAGAGAGATAGGTCTGAAATTCTTTTTGTTGGGTGTTTGTGTGGTTTAGGTATCAAGGTGGACTGTGGCTTCATAGAATGAGTTTGATAATGTTCTTTCTGTTTCTATTTTGTGGAATAGTTTGAAGAAAATTGGAGTTAGTTGTTCTTTGAAGGCCTGGTAGAATTCTGAATTGAAACCATCTGTCTCTAGCCGTTTTTTTTTTTTTTTTTTTTTTTTTTTTATTATTACTGCTTCTATTTCCTTGGGGGTTATAGGAGTATTTAATCTATCTACCTGTTTTGATTCAATTTTGATAAATGGAATCTATCAAAAAAATTGTCCATTTTATTTAGATTTTCAAATATTTTGGCATATAAGCTTTTGTAGTAAGACCTAATGATTGTTTGGATTTCCTTAGTTTCTGTCTTTATGCCCTCTTTTTCATTTTTGATTTTGCTGATTTGGATAGTTTCTCTCTGCCTTTTAGTTAGTTTGGCTAAGGGTTTGTCTGTCTTGTTGATTTTCTCAGAGAACCAGGTCTTGCTTTCATTGATTCTTAGAATTGTTTCCTTTTTTTCTAACTCATTGATTTCAGCTCTGAGTTTGATTATTTCCAATCATCTACTCCTCTTGGGTGTGTCTGCTCCTTTTTTTTTCCTCTAGCACTTTTAGGTGTGTCCTTAGGTTGCTTCTGTGGATGTCTCAAACTTTTTTTTTTTTCTAGAGGCACTTAGGGCTATAAAATTTCCTCTTACCACTGTTTTCATCATGTCCCATAGGTTTGGCTAAGCAGTGCCTTCATTTTCATTGAATTTTTTAAATTTTCTTATTTCTTCTCTGACCAAGCTATCATTGAGTAGAGAGTTGTTTAGTTTCCATTTATCTGTAGGGTTGTTTTTTTTTTTTTTTGTTTTTTTTTGTTTGTTTGTTTTCTTTTCTTTTGTTGTTGAGATCTAGTTTTAAGCCAAGATGGTCTATTCTTATTATTCTTAGATTTTTGTCTTTTCATGGCGTCCTTGATTTCTTAGATGTTTTGTGTTTGGAACTTTTAAGATTTTACTTTTTCTTTGAGAGTTATCAATATCTACAATTATATCTTCAGTGCTTGATATTCTTTCCTTCATCCCTTATATTTTGTTGGTGATGCTTACCTTTATGGTTCCTGGTCTTTTCTCTAAGTTCTCAAGCTTCAGGGTTTTCTCTGTGTTTTCTTTATTGATTGTAATTCTGTTTTCATGTCTTGCACCATTTCCATTGAATGTGGATTCCTGAAGTCACAATGTCCTGATTTTTGTTGGATGTGTTCTTATGCCAACCTCTAATCATCTGCTTATCTGTAACATTCGCTGCTTGTTTCTGGATTCTGTACTTCACTGGATTCTGTACTTCTCTGGTGTCTGGAGTATTCTTCAGGAATATGTGAGAACTCCACTGGTTTGAGATTGGATGTTGGTGTTTCAGCTGTAACTAAGGGAGGAAGGTCACAAGTGCAGGTGCACAAGTGCAGGAAAGCTAGCATAGGCATGTGCATGGAAGTGTGCCTTGAAGGTCAGGGTGCTAGAGCATGTAGAAGCCTGGAATGTGGAGCTAACACATAGGAAACTGTGTGGGTGGTGGTGCTGTTGGCATGTGCAATGTGCATATGCAGGTGCCCTAGATATCTCAGTGACCTACAGACCTGTCATATTGTCCTCCTTGTATTCAGAACTTTTTGGGCTCCAGGAAATTTTGTCTGAACTCCACTGGTAGACCCCCAGAACAGGGACTTCAGTGTTGAGAATGCTGTCCCAAGGATCCTTATGTTTCCCATAGTGGAGGTGGAAGTGGGAGGGATTTGATGTTTGGCTGCTTGTGTAGAGGGACCCTGGATATGGGGCTCTGTATGCACTCCCTTTTGGCACACTCAGTCTCTAGCAGGCCAAATTGGAACAGGAGTTCCCCTGTTCTCTGCTCTATGATATGGGCCGGCAGGGGCAAATGAGAGTGTAGGAGATCCATCAGCTCAGTGGTGTCCACTGTTTACCTGCCAAGCAGGGAGACCCTTACTTGGGACAGTAGCCTCTGCTGTCTCAGTCACTGAGCACTGAGGCTCCTGCTTGGGCTAGCCACAGTTGCAGACCTGTACAGCCTGTACAGCCTCCCACCACATCTGCTTACCAGGGAGACACTTACTGCCACTATTTCTGTTGTCTCAGTCACAGACCACAGAAACTCCTTGGGCAACCAATGCTGTCTCGGCCGAGCAAGGGGGTCCGTGTTTGGGACAAGGGAAATTGCACAGTTGTTGAATATTCACCACTCTCATTCCCTAGAGACAGCCATGAGTAACCTGGATCCAAAATGCCCCAACTCACTGGTTGTCCCCTCTCACCAAGGAAGCCTAAATGTTGATGTTCTGGCTTCAGCTGCCCCTCCAACTCACTAGTTTTGGAGTTTGGGATCCTGTGCCCTCAAATATGGCAGCACTCGTTGCTGCCATCTTGGACTTCCCAGCCTGTAGAATTTTTTTTTAAATAATTTATTTAATTTTATCTCATGTGCATCAGTGTGAAGGTGTCAGATCCCTTGGAGCTGAAATTACCGACAGCTGTGAGCTGCCATATGGATGCTGGGAATTTAACCCGGGCCCTTTGGAAGAGCAGACAGTGCTCTTAAACACTGAGCCATCTCTCCAGCCCCAGCCTGTAGATTTTGATGTAGAACTCTCATCTCCATGTTTACCTTCATGCTGCCATGTTTCCTACAATACTGATAATGGTGTAAACCTCTGTAATATAACCCAGCCATAGTTACATATTTTCTTTTGTAACAGTTGTCATGGTCATGGTGTCTCTTCACAGGGGAAAAAATAAAGAAACCTAATACAGATGGTACCATGGACTGGAATATTGTTGTACTAAGCTTGGCAATGTTTTTGTTTGGTGGAATGTGGACTTTATGACTTTGGATTAGAAAAGTAGTTGAATGCTTTAAACATCATATAATGGGCAATAAGAGTATAGAAGACAATGTTGCTGAGGGTGATTTGAAGGGTGAGAGCCTAGCATAAGATGTTTCAGAGGGGAATATTAGTATTCGAAGTAAAGACCATTCTTGTGATATTTATGCTCAATAATGTGGCTGTTTCAATAGGTCCCATTTATTGATTGTTGATCTTAGAGCCTGTAATGTTGGCTTTCTGTTCAGAAAATTGTCTTCTGCAGCAATGAGGTCAAGGCTTTTCCCCATTTTTTTTTCTTCTAACAGATTTAGTGTATCATGTGTATTTTTATGTTGAGGTCTCTGATCCACTTGGACTTTACTTTAGTGCAGGGTGACAAATGTGAGTCTATTTGCATTTTTCTACATGTAGACATTCTGTTAGACCAGCACTATTTGTCAAAGATACTATCTTTTTTTTTATTGTATGGTTTTGGTTTGTTTGTAAAAAATCAAGTGTCCGTATGTATGTGGGTTTATTTCTGGGTCTTCCATTCAATTCCATTGATCCACTAGTCTGTTTCTATGCCAGTATCATGCAGTTTTTATTACTGTTGCTCAATAGTACAGCTTGAGATCAGGGATCAAGATACCTCCAGAAAAATCTTTCCTTTTTTCAAAGTTGTTTTAGCTATTGTGGATTTTTTGTTTTTCCATATGAAATTGAGAATTGTTCTTTCAAGGTCTGTAAAAAACTATGTGTTAGTATTTCATTAAATATGTAGATTCATTTTGGTAGGATGGTCATTTTTCACTATGTTAATCTTACCAATCCATGAGGATGGCAGATCTTTTGGTAGGATGGTCATTTTTCACTATGTTAATCTTACCAATCCATGAGGATGGCAGATCTTTACTTATTCTTCAATTTCTTTCTTCAGAGATTTGAAGTTACACTGTCCACAGACCAAAATAACAGCCTACAGACTGGGAAAAGATCTTGTTCAACCTTACATCTGACAGATGGCTAATATCCAGCATATATGAAGAAATCAAGAAGTTAAACACCAACAAACTAAGTAATCCAATTAAAAGTGCAGGACAGAGATGACAAAGAATTTTCAAAAGAAAAATATTGAATGGGAGAGATACTAAAGAGATGTTCAATGTCATTAGTCATCCCAAAATGAAAATAAAAATGATTCTTAGATTTCATCTTACACCCATCAGAATGGTTAACACAAGGGATGACATATTTTGGAGATGTTACATTCCTCCATTGCTGGTGAAATATAACCTGGTACAACCACTTTGGAAATCAATTTTGCACTTTCTCAGAAAATTAGGAATAATGCTATCTCAACATCCAGCTATACCACTCCCAGGCGTATATCCAAAGGACAACAAGGACATTTGCTCATCAATGTTCATAGCAGCTTTTTTCATTATAGTCAGAATCTGGAAACAACCTAGATGTCTCTCAAGTGAAGAATGGATACAGGAATTGTGGTATATTTACACCATGGAAGACTACTCAGCAATTAAAAACTAAGAAATCATGAAATTTTCAGGCAAATGTTTGGAACTATAAAAGATCATCCTGAGTGAGGTAACTCAGAAGCAGAAAGACACATGTGGCATATATTCACTTATAAGTGGATGTTAGCCATATAATATAGATAAACATACTAAAATCTATAGTCTAAAAGAAATTAAACGACAAGGAGGCCTCTAGGGAAGAGGCTGAAACCTCATTCAGAAGGACAAACAGAATAGACATCAGAAGTGGGAGAAGACAAGGAACAGGACAGGAGCCTTCCACAGAGGACTCCTAAAGAGTCTACCCAGCAGGGTATCAAAGCAGATGCTGAGACTCATAGCCAAACTTTGGAAAGAGTGCAAGGATCCTTATGGAAGATGGGGGAGATAGAAAGACCTGGAGGAGACAGGTGCTCTATAAGAAGACCAACACAGACAAAATAACCTGGGCTCTGGGGGTCATACAGAGACCAATACTCCACTCAAAGACCATGCATGGAGAGGACCTAGAACCCCAGATCAGATGGAGCCCATTGGGTTTCTAAGTGGGTTCCCTAGTAAAGGGATCAGGAGATTTCTCTGACATGAACTCTGTAGTAGGTTCTTTGATCACCTCTCCCTGGGGGCTGAAGCCTTTTCAGGCCACAGAGGAATATAATGCAGCCAGTCCTGAAAGGCAAAGGTCAGATACAAAGGTAGGCAATCCTCCCCTATCAGGGACTAGAGGAGGGGCCTAGGAGGAGAATAGGGAGGGTTGGTGGGACTTGAAGAGGAGGTGGAGAGGCTACAGTCAGGATACAAAGTGAGTGAACTGTAATAAATAAATAAATAATAAATAGATAGATAGATAGATAGATAGATAGATAGATAGATAGATAGATAAAGAAAGAAAGAAATAATATAAAAAGAATGTGGCTGCTTTTATCCTTGTCTGGAAAGCTTTTCTGAGGCTAAATTAAAGAGTTTTTGATTAAGTGAATTGACAGAAAATTTCAAATCAGCCTAGTATTTATCCTGTCATGTGGTTATTAGTCACCACTTTTATGGAGATCTATAAAAAAAAAAAAGGACCATGTTATGCAAGGAAAAACATTAACTGTATAATTGGAGGATCAAAGGGGCACTACAAAATAGAATGGAGCTATGCCCTTTGTTCATGGAGATAATAAAAACAATAAAGAAGGTGATGATATCAGGGCAAGTCTCCAAATAGATAAACTTCCAATTTGTGAAGAGGAATTAAAGAATAGCATAAGTCCAGGCTTGGTGGTACTGACATGTAATCCCAGCGGTCAGAAGACAAAAATAAACAGATCTCTGAGTTCAATGTCAGGCTGGTCTACAGAGTAAGTTTCATGTCATCCAAGTTTAGGCAGTGAAGGAACCCATCAGAACCAGAAAGTTGGTGAAGATCTAATTGAAGATTAGGTCTATGGGGCTATGTTCCAGTGCCCATAAGCAGAAGAACTTGGAACCTTCATTCACATGTTTCTGGCTTTAGAGACAAAGATAGAAGAAATGAGTTATGGAATCCCTCTCCTCAAATAAGAGAAGGCCTTTTGGCCAGGTGGGGTCCAGGGGTTTCCCTCAATGGATTCATGGGGAGGAAATTGTGTGAAGCTATGAAGGTAACACCTAGATAGCCTTGGACACACCAAAAAAAAAAAAAAAAAAAAAAAAACTTGGATAGCCATAGAGACTTCCAGCTCCCAAGGACTGCAGGCATGGGATACTTGTTAAGGAAAACTCTAACATGGAATGGGACCAGCCCAAGAGAGAGAAGTGTGTTGCAGTCAACAAAATTGAAAAGAGTTGGAGATCTGAAGAGCATTTTAACATTAGACATGGGAGATGCAGAGTTTGACATTTGTTTTTTTGTCTTGTTTTGGTCCAGATTTCATCATTATGCTCCCTTTCCTCTCTCTTGGAATAATAATGTATATCCTGCGATACCAAATGTTAGAAGTATGTGATCTAAATTTCATTTTAATTTTTTGAGGTACTAAACTTAAGAGACTTTATGAATCTCAGAAGAAAATTTTAACCTTATAATTTTAAACAAGTTTGAGACTTTTATAGACTATAGGGACTTTGGAAGTTGGAGTGGATGTATTTCTGCACTATTTTATAGCTAAAATCCTATAGAAGACGAGGAGTAGAATGTGGTGGTTTGAATAAAAATTCCCCCATAGGCCCATAGACAGTGGCATGATTAGACAATGTGGCTTTGTTTGAGGATTTGTCTCTAGGGCGTTGGTTGAGGTCTCAGAAGCTCATGCTAGTTCTCTTCCTGATACCTACACATCTGGGTATAGAACTTTCAGCTCCTTCTCCAGCACAATTTCTGCCTGCATGCTGCTATGTTTCCCATCATTATAATAATGGACTAAACATCTAAATTTTAAGTTGGTCCCAATTAAATATTTTCCTTTATAATAGCTCTCATGGTCATGGTGTCTCTTTACAGAAACAGAAACCCTAAGACAATATCTATTTTGACTAGAGTGAAATTGTATCACTGTTTTCTGGTTTAGCCAGAGCTCAACATCTCTCTTTCCACTTCTTCCACTAACCCAATTCCAAATCTGTTCCTGTAGTTCAAATATAGGTATATACTCTTTCCACTTTCTAAGTCAATTGTTTATATTAGTCCATTTTTGGATACTCTAATGAAATGCTGCAAGTGATTAAATTTGTGAAGAAAGAGTTTTATTTAATTTACCATTATGAAAATAGAAAAACCAAGCAGCATGGCATAGATCTACGCAGAACTTCATGTTGAATGTCAGAACTTGTAATGACAGAAGACGGGTTAATATAAGAAGTACAGAGCAACACAAAGATCGGACTAAGACTTTTATAAAAAGTTAGCATATTTCTCTCTAGGATACTAGTTTATTCCTTTTAGGGTATTATCATCAGTTATCTAGGGACCTGGCACTAGTCCCAACCTACACAAGATTCTGTTATCTTTTAATACTATCTCCCTAGATCTTACCTCTATCAGAGATTTACTGAGAGAAAAAACATCATAGCAATCATAGAAAATAGACACCAATTCCAATTGAGAGGGCTGAGTGTTTAGGATTTAATCACATTCTAAATGCCTTAAACATAATACTAAATTCTATTGTTCTGATAATTATCTGTCAATATGAATTTTGGAGAAGGCAACATCATTCCAACTGCAGTAGTATGTTTAAGCCCATTTGTTAAATTTGAAGATTTAATTAATAAGATTTTTCTATTGAGTCATTCATGATTAGTGACATGCAATAATTCAATGTTAAATGTAGTCTTAAATGTTATTCAGTATTACAAGTATTAGTGTTCAAAAACGTTATAATTTAATATATTATTTCATAATCAAATTGTCTTAATTTTATTCTATTGCTATGGAAAATATCATGACCAATGTAACTTACACAAGAAAACATTTATTTTGGTTAACAGTTTCAGAGGATTAGAATCCATGATAGTTGAGTGAAGGAACAGCTGAGAAATCACATCTTGATCTACAACCATGGCACAAAGACTGGGAACTACAGTTTTCAAAAGGCAACCTTCAGTGACACACTGCCTCTGAATCCTTCTCAAACATTTCTACCAAAGACCAAATATTCAAATATATGAACCTACAGTTTAAAGTACCACAATAATCACCACCATTATTCTTTTTTTAAAAAAAATTATTAATTACACTTTATTCATTTTGTATCCCGCCTGTAGCTCCCTACCTCCTCCCCTCCCAATGCCTCCCTTCTTCTTACTTCTCCATGCATGCCCCTCCCCAAGTCCTCTGATAGGGGAGGTCTTCTTTTCCTTCCTTTTGATCCTAATCTATTAGGTTTCATCAGGAGTGGATACATTGTCTTCCTCTGTGGCCTGGTAATGCTGCTTTCCCCTCAGGGGGAGGTGATAAAAGAGCAGGCCAATCAGTTCATGTCAGAGACAGTCCCTGTTCTCATTAATATGGGATCCACTTGGGCATTGAACTGCCATGTGTGACATCTGTGCAGGGGTTGCAGGTTATCTCCATGAATGGTACTTGGTTGGAGTATCAGTTTCAGGAAAGACCCCTGTGGGCCGATTTTTTGGTTCTGTTGCTCTCCTTGTGGAGCTCCTGTCTTCTCCAAATTTTATTATTTTCCACTTCTTTCATGAGATTCCCTGCACCCTGCCCAAAGTTTGGCCATAAGCCTGAGAATCTGCTTTGATAGTCTACAAGGCAGAACCTTTCATGGGCCCTCTGTGGCAGGCTCCTGATTTGTTCCCTGTTTTCTCCTTCTTCTGATATCCACCCTCTTTGACTTTCTGGATGGGGATTGAGCATTTTAGCCAGAGTTCACCCTCTTGATTAGTTTCTTTAGGTGTACAGATTTTAGTAGGTTTATCCTGTATTACATGTCTATATGAGTGAGTATGTACTGTGTGTGTGTGTGTGTTTCTGCTTCTGGGATAGCTCATTCACAATGATCTTTTCCAGTTCCCACCATTTGCCTCTAAATTTCATGATTTCCTGTTTTTTTTTTTAATTGTGGAGTAGTATTCCATTGTGTAAAAGTGCCACAATTTCTGTATCCATTCATCAAATGAGGGACATTTGGGTTGTTTTCAGGTTCTAGCTATTACAAATAAAGCTGCTACAAACAAGGTTGAGCAAATGTCCTTGTTGTGTACTTGAGCATCTTTTGGATATATGCTTCAGAGTAGTATAGCTGGATCTTGATGAATCACTATTCCTAATTGTCTGAGAAAGCTCCAGATTAATTTCCAAAGTGGTTGTATAAGTTCGCATTACCACCAGCAATGGAGGACGCTTCCCCTTTCTCCACAACCTCACCAGCATGTGTTGTCATATGAGTTTTTGATCTTAGGCATTCTGATGGGTGTGAGGTGAAATCTCAGGTCGTTTTTATTTGCATCTCTCTGATGGCTAAGGACATTGAGCATTCCTTTAAAATGTTTCTCTTCCATTATGTATTCCTCTAGTGAGAATTCTCTGTTTAGCTCTGTCCCCCATTTTTTAATAAGATTGCTTGATTTATTGCTTTTTAACTGCTTTAATTGTTTATATATTCTGGATATCAGCCTTCTATCAGATAGAAAGAAATCAGGGAAACAACACTCTTCACAATAGCCACTAATAACATAAAGTACCTTGGGGTGACTTTAACCAAGCAGGTGAAAGACCTGTTTGAAAAAAACTTCAAGTATCTGAAGAAAGAAATTGAAGAAGATATCAGAAGATGGAAAGATCTCCTGTGCTCATGGATCTGTAGGAATAACAGTACAAATGAATATCCTGCCAAAAGCAATCTACAGATTCATTGCAATTCCCATAAAAATACCAACACAATTCTTTATAGACACTGAGAGAAAAATTATCAACTTCATATGGAGAAACAAAAAACAAAGAATTTCCAAAATGATCCTGTACAACAACAGATCGACTAGAGGCATCTCTATCTTTGATCACAAGCTGTACTACAGAGCAATAGTAATAAAAACCACATGGTATTGGCATAGAAAGAGAATAGTGGATCAATGGAACTGAACAGAAGACCCAGAAATAAACTAGATTTTTTACAAAGATGCAAAAATCATTCAATGTAAAAAAGACATCTTCAAAAATGGTGATGTTCCAACTGGGTACCTACATGCAGAAAAATGAAAATAGATCCATACTTATCACCCTGCACAAAACTAAAGCCCAAGTGGATCAAAGATCTCAACATAAACCCAGAAATACTAAATCAGTTAGAAGAAAAAGTGGGGAAGAGCCTTGAACTCATTGGCACAGGAGACAACTTCCTGAACAGAACACTAATAACACAGGTTCTAAGAGCAACAATCAATAAATGGGACCTCATGAAACTGAAAAGCTTCTGTAAAGCAAAGGACATAGTCATCAGAACAAAATGACAGCCTACAGACTGGGAAAGGATTGTTGATCTCAGAGCTTGTTGTTGGTGATCTGTTCAGGAAGTTGTCTCCCATGCCAATGAGTTCCAGGCTCTTCCCCACTTTTCCTTCTAACAGGTTTAATGTGTCTGGTCTTATATTGAGGTCTTTGATCCACTTGGACTTTAGTTTTATGCAGGGTGATAAGTATGGATCTATTTGCATTTTCTAAATGTAAACACCCAGTTAGACCAGCACCATTTGTTGAAAATGTGATATTTTTTTCATAGTGTGGTTTTGGCATCTTTGTTAAAAATCAGGTGACTATAAGTGTGTCCCTTTTTTCAGGGTCTTCTATTCAATTCCATTTATCCACAAGTCTGTTTCTATGCCAGTACCATTCATTCAGTTTTTACTGCTGTTGATCTATAGTAAGCTAGAGATCAGGGATGGAGATTCCTCCAGAAGACCTTTTATTGTAGAGGATTGTTTTGGCAATTCTGTGTTCCTTATCATTCCATATGAACTTGAGAATTTTTTCTTTCAAGTCTTTAAAGAATCGTGTTGGTAATTTGATAGGAATTTCATTAAATCTGTAGATTGCTTTCGGTAAGATGGCCACTTTTACTATATTATTCTTGCCAAGCCATGAGCATGGGAGATGTTTCCATCTTCTGGTATCTTATTCTAATTCTTTCTTCAGGGACTGGAAATTTTTTTCATACAAGACTTTGACTCTCTTGGTTAGTGCACACCAAGGTATTTTATATCCTTTGGATCTATTGTGAAGAGAATTGTTTCCCTAATTTATTTCTCAGACCTTTTGTCTTTTGTATACAGGAGGGTTACTGATTTTTTTTTGAGTTAATTTTATATCCAGCCACTTTCTGAAGGTGTTTATCAGCTATAGGAACTCTCTGGTAGAATTTTTGAGGTCACTCATGTATACTAACATGTCATCTGCAAAAGGTGATACTTTGACCTCTTCCTTTCCAATTTGTATCCCCTTGATCTCCTTTAATTGTCATATTGCTCTAGCTAAGATTTCAAGACTATGTTGAAGAGATATGGAGAGAGTGGGCAGCCTTGCCTCGTCCCTGATTCAGTAGGATTGGTTTAAGTTTCTCTCTGTTTAGTTTGATGTTGACTATAGGCTTGCTGTATAGTCTTTACTATGTTCATGTATGTGCCTTGTATCCCTGAACTCTCCAAGACATTAAAAATAAATGGATGTTAGATTTTGTCAAAAGCTTTTTCAGCATCTAAGAAGATGATTTTGTGTTTTTTTTCTTTCAGTTTTTAATATGGTGGATCACATTGATAGATTTCCATGTATTGAACCAACCCTGCATAAATGGGATGAAGCCTACTTGGTCATAGTGGATAATACCTTTGATGTGTTCTTGGATTCATTTTGCAAGCATTTTGTTGAATATTTTTTCATTGATGATCTTAAGGGAGATTGGCCTGAAATTCTCTTTCTTTGTTGGTTCTTTGTGAGGTTTAGGTAACAAGGTGACTGTAGCTTCATAGAATGAGTTTGGTAGTGTCCCTCCTGTTTCTATTTTGTGGAATAGTTTGAAGAGTATTGGTATTAGCTCTTCTTTGATTTTCTGGTAGAATTCTTTGCTGAAACCAAGTGTCCCTGTGCTTTTTTTGGAGGGGAAAAATTTAATGACCACTTTTCTTTCCTTAGGGGATATAGGACGATGTAATTGATTTAGCTGGTCTTGATTCAGCTTTGGTAAGTGGAATTGATCAAGAAAATTGTCCATTTCATTTAGATTTTCAAATTTTGTGGCGTGTAGGAATTTTAAGCAAGCCCTAATGTTTGTTTGGATTTCCTCAGTGTCTGTCATTATGTCCCCCTTTTCCTTTCTGATTTTGTTGATTTGGATATTATCTCTTTGCCTTTTTGTTAGTTTAGCTAAGGGTATGTCTATCTTGTTGACTTTCTCAAAGAACCAGCTCTTGGTTTCATTGATTCAATGAATTGTTTTATTTGTTTCTAATTTATTGATTTCAGCCCTGAGTTTGATTATTTCCAGCCATCTACTCCTCTTTGGTATGTCTGCTTCTTTTTTTTTCTAAGGTTTTTAGGTGAGCCATTAAGTTCTTTGCATGAGATATTTTGATTTTCTTCTTGAAGGCACTTAGTGTTATGAAATTTCCTCTTAGCAATGCTTTCATTGTGTCCCATAAGTTTGGGTATGTTGTGCTTTCATTTTCATTGAATTCTAGGAAGACTATAATTTCTTTCTTTATTTCTTCCCTGACCCAGTTGTCATTGAGTAGCAAAAAGTCCAGTTTCCATGTGTGTGTAGGCTTTTTATTGTTTCTGTTGAGATCCAGCTTTAGTCCATAGTGGTCCAATAGGATACATGGTATTATTTCAATCTTTTTGTATCTGTTGAGATTTCTTTCGTGACCAACTATATGGTCTATTTTGGAGAATGTTCCATGAGGTTCTGTGATGAGGGTAAATTCTTTTTTGTTTGGGTAAAAGTTTCTGTAGATTTATTAGGTCCATTTGATTCATGACCTCTGTTAGAGTCTTTTAAATTCTGTTTTATTGACCTGTCATGTGTTGATAGTGGGGTGTTTAAGTCTCCCACTACTAATATGTGAGGATCTATGTGTCATTTCAGTTTTATTAATTTTTCTTTTACAAATGTGGGTGCCCTTTTATTTGGGGCATAGATGTTCAGAATTGTGGTGTCTTCCTGGGGTAGTTTTCCTTTGGTGAGTATGAAATGACCCTCCCCATCTCTTTTGATTAATTTTGGTTGAAAATCTATTTTATTAGACATTAAAATGGCTACTCCTGCTTGTTTCTTGTGTCCATTTGTTTGGAAAACTGTCTTCCAGCCCTTAACTCTCAGGTAATGTCTATCTTTGTGACTTAGGTGTGTTTCTTGTATGCAACAGATTATTGGATCTTGTTTATGTATCCATTCTGTTAGTCTGTGTCTTTTTATTGGAGAGTTGATTCCATTGTTATTAATGGAGATTAATGATCACTGGCTGTTACATGATTTGATTTTGCTGTTGGCTGTGGAAGTGTGTTTGTGTACTTGGCTACTTTTAGTTTTGTTGTAGTGAGGTTATTTGTTTCCTTTGTTTTCCTGAATGTAGTTAGTTTTCATGGGTTGCATTTTTCCTTCTATTATCTTCTGTAACACTGGATTTGTGGGTAGGTGTTGTTTCAATTTGTTTTTGTCATTGAATATCTTGCTATCTCCATATATGATGACTGAGAGTTTTGCTGGTTATAGTAGCCTGGGCTGACATCTGTGTTCTCCTATGGTCTGCATGATATCCGTCCAGGCCCTTCTGGCTTTCATAGTCTCTGTTGAGAAATCATGTGTGATTCTGATGGGTTTGCCATTGTATATTACTTGCCCTTTTTTCCTCTTAGCTTTTAGTATTTTTTTTCTTTGTTCTGTATACTTTCTGTTTTGATTATTATGTGGCTGGAGGATTTTCTTTTTTGATATAACTTATTAGGTTTTCTGTAGGCCTCTTGTATGCTTATAGGCCTCTCCTTTAAATTGGTGAAATTTTCTTCTATGATTTTGTTGAAGATATTTTCTGGGCATTGGAGGATGGAATCTTCTTTTTCCTCTATTCTGATCATTCTTAGGTTCTGTCTTTTCATATTGTCTTGGATTTCTTGGATGATCTCTGTTGAGAATTTTTTTGGATTTAACATTTTCTTTGATGGATACCTGGATTTCTTCCATTGTATCTTGAACACCTGAGATTATTTCTTCCATCTCTTCTAGTCTGTTGGTTATGCTCACCTCTGTAGTTCCTGTTTTCTTCCCTAAATTCTTCCTCTCCATGTTTTCCTCTGTTCGTGTTTTCTTTAATTTTTCCACTTCTATCTTCAGATCTTGAGTTGTTTTATTTCCTTCACCTGTCTGATTGTATCTTCCTGTTTTTCTTTAGTTCTTTAGTTCTTTCAACTGTTTGTTTGAATTTTATGATAGTTTAATACAATGTATTATTTAAATTATTATTGAAATGATAGTGCTTGCTCTCATATTAATAAACACCTTAGTGAACACGTGCCCTATCAAAATACAAAAGCAATAAACTAATTTAAATTTAAATATAATGTTATATATCTGTGAAACCAAATATCAATGTAGTAACAAGTATCAAGAATTTCAGTTGGTAGTCTGTCTTATTGATAAAATAAGAATAATATTGTGGTTTAGTGATTAAGAATATTGGCTGCATTCACAGCAGTCCTGAGTTCAATTCCTAGCAATCATCTGGTGGCTCACAAGCATCTGTAATATAATCTCACTCCCTCTTCTGATGTTCATGAAGACAGATTGCTCCTATACATAAAATAAATAAATATTTTTAAAGAGCTGGGCAGTGGTGCTTCATGCCTATAATTCCAGTACTTGGAAGAAGAGGCAGGTGGAACTTAGGCTAGTCTGGTCTATAAATTGACTTCCAGAAAAGAAGTAGGATACACACAGAAACCCTATCTCAAATAAGCAAAAACGATAAAACAAAGAAAGGAATAAAATAATATTGTTTGACAGAAAAACAAAGCACAGATTTCAATTCTTCATTTGATAGTAGCGTAGCTAAAATTTTTTAGGTTTTTTTTAACTTTTATTAATTACACTTTATTAACTTTGTATCCCCCCATAAACCCTTCTCTCCTCCCCTCTTAATCCCACCTTCCCTCACCCTTCTTCACGCATGACCCTCCCCATGTCCACTGATATGGAGGTCCTCCTTTCTTTCCTTCTGATCCAAGTCTATCAGGTCTCATCAGGAGTGGCTGCATTGTCATATTTTGTGGCCTGGTAAGGCTGCTATCCTCTCAGGGGGAGATGATCCAAGAGCAGTCCAATCAGTTAATGTCAGAGGCAGTCCCTCTTCCCATTGCCATGGAAACCATTTGGACACTAAACTGCCATGGGCTACATCTGTGCAGGGGTTCTAGGTTATCTCCATGCATGGTACTTGGTTGGAGTATGGGTCTCTGGGAAGACCCCTGTGTTCAAATCTTCTAGTTCTGTTGCTCTCCTTGTGGGGTTCCTGTCCTCTCCATAACCTACTATTTCCCACTTCTTACATAAGAGTCTATGCACTCTGCCCAACAGTTGGTCATAAAGTCTCAGCCTCTTTGATAGTCTGCAGGGCAGAGCCTTTCAGAGGCCCTCTGTGTCAGGTTCCTAACTTGATTCCTGTTTTCTTCTTCTTCTGATGTCCATCCTCTTTACCTTTTGGGATGGGGATTGAGCATTTTAATCAGACTCCTCCCTCTTGATTAGTTTCTTTAGGTGTACAGATTTTAGTAAGTTTATCTTATATTATATGTCTATATGAGTGAGTATATACCTGTGTGTCTTTCTGTTTCTGGGATAACTCAATCAGGATTGTCCTTTCCAGTTCCCACCACTTACCTGCTAATATCATGATTTCCTTGTTTTTTATTGCTGAGTAATATTCCATTGTGTAGATGTACCACAATTTCTGTATCCATTCTTCAGTTGAAGGGCATCTGGGTTGTTTCCAGCTTCTGGCTATTACAAATAAAGCTGCTAAAAACATGGTTGAGCAAATATCCTTATTATGTACTTGAGCCTCTTTTGGATATATGGCTCGCAGTGGTATGGCAAGATCTTGAGGAAGTGCTATTCCTATTAATTTTAAGACCCCTTACTTTTATTGAAAGTGGATTTTTCTCATACAATGTATTCTATGTTTGCTACTCCTTCAAATTTTCCCATAACCTCCCTAACTCCTCACTCACCCAAATGTATATTATTTTTAAATATATTTATGCTTTTGTAAATTACAGTTTATTCACTTGTATCCTCACTGTAGCCCCTTTTCTCATCCCCACCTAATCTCACCCTCTGTCCCTCATCTCCACCCAAGCCCCTCCCCAAGTCCACTGATATGGTAAATCCTCTTCCCCTTCCATCTGATCGTGGCCTACCAGGTCTCATCAGGACTGGGTGCATTGTTTTCCTCAGTGGCCTGGAAAAGCTGTTACCCCTTAATGGGGATGTGATCAAAGAGCCAGCCACTGAGTACATGTCAGAGACATTCCCTGTTCCCCTTACTATGGAACCCATTGGAGACTGAGCTACCATGGGCTACATCTGAGCAGGAGTTGTAGGTTATCTCCATCATGGACCATGGTTGGAGTATCAGTCTCAGAAAAGACTACTAGGCTCAGATTTTTTGGTTCTGTTGTTCTCCTTATGGAGCTCCTGTCCTCTCCATGTCTTTATAGCTTCCACTTCTTTCGTGAGCTTTGCTGCACTCTGCCCAAAGTATGGCTGTGTGTTTTAGCATCTCCTCTGATACCTTCCTGAGGAAAGTCTTTCAATAGCCTTCTGTGATAGGCCCCTATCCTGTTGTCTGTTTTCTAACTCTTGAAATGTACATTCCTTTGTCTTTCTGCATGAGGATTGATCATCGTTCCCAGAGTCCTCCTCCTAACTGAGTTTCTTTAGGTTTACAAATTTTAGTATGTTCATCCTACATTAAATGTCTAATATCCACTTATCAGTGAGTATATACCATGTCTTTCTGCTTCTGTGATAAGTCACTCAGGATTATCTTTTCTAGTCCAGAACATTTGCCTGCAAATTCCATGATTTCCTTGTTTTTAATTGCTGAGTAGTATTCCATTGTGTAAATGTACCATAATTTCTGTATCTATTTCTCAGTTGAGGGAAATCTGGGTTGTTTCCAGATTCTGGCCATAACAAATAAAGCTGCTACAAACATGGTTGAGTAATTGTCTTTCTTGTATACTTGAGCATATTTTGAATGTATGCCAAGAGTGGTATAGCTGGATCTTGAGGAAGTATTATTCCTATTTGTTTGAGAAAGTGCCAGACTGATTTCCAAAGTGGTTGTACAAGTTTGCATTCCCACCAGCAAGGAAGGTAGGGTCCAATTTCTCATCATCATCTCCAGCATGTATGGTTAGTTGATTCTTTGATCTGAGAAATTCTGATGGTTGTAAGGTGAAATCTCAGGGTGGTTTTGATTTGCATTTCCCTGATGACTAGTGATGATGAACATTTCTTTAAGTGTTTCTCTGCGATGCAATATTCCTCTAGTGAGAATTTTCTGTTTAGCTCTGTTCCCCATTTTTTAATTGTGTTACTTGATTTTTTTTCTGTTTAAATTCTTGACTTCTTTATATTTTCTGGATATTAGCCCTCTGTCACATATAAGGTTGATGGAGATTCTTTCCTAGTCTGTATTCTGTCTTTCTGTTCTGACAAGAGTGTCCTTCACTTTAAAGAAGGTTTTCAGTTTCATTGGGTCTTATTTATTGATTTCTGATCTTAGAGCCTGTGTTGTTGGTGTTCTATTCAGGAAGCTATCTCCTGTGCCAATAAGCTCAAGGCTCTTCCCCAATTTTTCTTCTAAAAGTTTAGTGTGTCTGGTTTTATGTTGAGGTCTTTGATCCACTTGGACTTTAGTTTTGTTCAAGGGGATACATATGGATCTATTTGACTTTTTCTTCATGTATTTCTAACATCCAGTTAGACCAGTACCATTTGTTGAAGATGCTGTCTTTTTTTCCATTGTGTTTTGGTTTCTTTGTCAAAAATCAAATATTCAGAGATGAATGGGTTTATTTCTGGGTCTACTATTCATTCTATTGATCCACCATTCTTTTTCTATGCCAGTACCATACAGTTTTTACTACTATTGCTTTGCATTATAGCTTGAGATCACGGATGGAGATAACTCTAGAGGATGTTGTACTGGATTGTTTTAGCATTTCTGGGTTATTATTATTATTTTACCATATGAAGCCGATTTTTTTTTCTTTCTAGGTCTGTAAAGAATTGTGTTGGTATTTGATGGGAATTACATTGAATCTGCAGATTGCTTTATGGCAGCATGGACATTTTCACTATGTTAATCCTACTGATCCATGAGCATGGGAGATCTTTCTATTTTCAGAAATCTTCTTCAATTTCTTTCTTTCTTTCTTTTTTTATTTTTTCCAAACAGTTCTTTCACTTGCTTGGTTAGATTCACACCAAGATACTTTTTATTGTTAATGACAATTGTGAAGGATATTGTTTCCTTAATTTCTTTCTCAGCCCATTTTTTCTTCTTATACCAGAGGGTTACTAATTCTTTGTGTTAATTTTGTATCCAGCCATTTTGCTGAAGGGTTTTATCAGCTGAAAAAGTTCTCCGGTTAAATTTTGGGGGTCATATATTTATACTATCATAACATCTGCAAATAGTGATACTTTGATTTCTTCCTTTCTGATATGTATACTCTTGTTCATCTTTATTTGTTTTATTACACTAGCTAGGATTTCAAGTGCTATTTTGAAGAGAAAAAGAGAGTGGGCAGCCTTGCCTTGTTCCTGAGTTCAGTGGGATTGATGTAAGTTTCTCTCCATTTAGCTTGATGTTGACTTGCTGTATATTGTCATTACTATATTTAGGTGTGTGTCTGGTACCCCTTATCTCTCCATATTGTAAATATGAATGGGTGTTGGATTATGTCAAATGCTTTTTTGGCATCTAAGGAGGTGATCATGTGCTTTTTATGCTTCAGTTTGTTTATACGTTTGATTACATAGATGGATTTCAGTATACTGAACCACTCCTGTATAGTGGGGTGAGGCCAACTTAGTTATGGTGGATGATATCTTTTATGTGTTCTTGGATTCGATTTGCAAGTATTTTAATGAGTATTTTTGCATCAATGTTCATTACAGAGATAGGTCTTAAGTTCTCTTTTTTTTGTTGGGTCTTTGTGTGGTTTAGGTATCAAAGTGACTGTGGCTTCATAGAATGAGTTTGGTAATGTTCCTTCTCTTTCTATTTTGTGGAATAGTTTTAATAGAATTGGAATTTGCTCTTCTTTGAAGGTCTGGAAGAATTCTGCCCTCAAACCATCTTGCCCTGAGCTTTTTTTTTTTTTTTTTTTTTTTGGAAGGGAGACTTTTGATGACTGCTTGTATATAGGGGATATAGGACTATTTAATCTGTTTACCTGATATTTATTTAATTTTGGTAGATGGAATCTATCAAGAAAATTATCATTTTTATTTAGATGTTCAAATTTTGTGGCATATAGGCTATTGTAGTAAGACCTGATGATTGTTTGGATTTCCTCAGTTTCTGTCTTTATGTCCCTGTTTTCATTTTTTATTTTGCTGATTTGGATAGTTTCTCTCTGCCTTTTAGTTAGTTTGGCTAAGGGTTTGTCTGTCTTGTTGATTTTCTTAGAGAACCAGGTCTTGCTTTCATTGATTCTTAGAATTGTTTTCTTTGTTTTAATTCATTGATTTCAGCTGTGATTTGTGATCATTTCTAATTATCTACTTCTTTTGGGTGTGTCTCCTTTTATTTCTAGGACCTTTCAGATGTGTCATCAAATTGCTTGTATGAGATGTATCAGTCTTCTTTCTGGAGGCACTTAGTGCTACGAACTTTTCTCTTAGCACTGCTTTTATTGTTTCCCATAGGTTTGGGCATGTTGTGCCTTCATTTTCATTCGATTTTATGAAATAACTAATTCTTTCCATTCAGTTCTTCCCTGACCATGCTATCATTGAGTAGAGAGTTGTTTAGTGTCCATGTGTTTGTAAGTTTTTGATATTTATGTTGTTGTTGAGGTCCATTTTCAGGCCACGTTGTATGATAAGATATAAGGGATTATTTTGATATTCTTGTATCTGTTGAGGCTTGCTTTCTGCCCAACCATATAGTCAGTTTTTGAGAAGGTTACATGAGATGCTGAAAAGAAGCTATACTCTTTTGAGATTGGGTGAAAAGTTCTGCAGACATCTATTAGGTCCATTTGATTAAAGACCTCTGTAATTGTCATATTTTTCATATTAAGCTTCTGTCCTTATGATCTGTCCCTTGGTGACAGGAGAGTGTTGATGTCTCCCAATATTAAGGTATTGGGATTGATGTGTGATTTAAGCTTTAATAATGTTTCATTTATAAACGCAGGTGCTCTTGTAATTGGGGCATAGATCTTCAGGATTGTGATGTCCTCCTGGTGGATTTCTCCTTTGATTAGAATGAAATGCTCCACCTCAATTTTTGTTTATTTTTGTTTGAAAGTTTATTTTATTCAATATTAGAACAGCTACCCAAGCTTGTTTTCTGGGTTCATTTGCTTGAAAAACATTTTTCCAGGCCTTTACTCTGAGGTAGTGTTTATCTTTGTTGCAGAGCTGTGTTTCTTGGATGCAACAGTATGTTGGATCTTCTTTCTGCAATCATTCTGTTAGTCTGTGTATTTTAATTGAAGAGTTGACTCCATTCTTCTTCATAGATAATAGTGCCCAATGAATGTTAATTCATTTCATTTTGGAGTTGGTGGTGTTACTGTGTTTCTATGCTTGTTTCTTTTTAATTTTTTTTATTTTGAAGTTATCTACATCCTTTTGGGGGAGTGTAGGTGATTTCGTTGGATTGGAATTTTCCTACTAGATTCTTCTGCAGGGCTGGGTTGTTATGTAGATATTGTTTAAGGTTTGTTTTGTCACAGAATATTTTCTTTTCTTCATCTATGTTGATGAAAATCTTCTCTGTGTATAGTAATCTGAATTGGTATCTGTGGTCTCTTTCAGTCTGCATGACATCTGCCAGGCCCTGCTGGCTTTCATAGTTACTGTTGAAAAGTCTGGTGTGATTCTGATAGGTATACAGATACCTGTTACTTGGCATTTTTCTCTGGCTGAATTTAATGTTTTGTTTTTTGTTTTTTTTTAGTTACATTTTTATTTATTTTTTCTTTATTAATAACACTTTATTCACTTTGTATCCCCCCTGTGGTTCTCTCCCTCCTCTTGTCCCAATCCCTCCCTTCTTCCACCCTCTGCATGCATGCCCCTCCCCAAGTCCACTAATAGGGGAGGTATTTTTTTCATTCCTTCTGATCCTAGTGAATTAGGTCTCATCAGGAGTGGCTGCATTGTCTTCTTCTGTGGCCTGGTAATGCTGATTCCCCCCCCCCTCGTCAGGGGAAAGTAATTAAAGAACAGGCCAATCAGTTCATGTCAGAGACAGTCCCTGTTCCTATTACAATGGTACCCACTTGGATACTGAACTGCCATGGGCTACATCTGTACAGGGGTCTTAGGTTATCTCCATGCATAGTCCTTGGTTGGAATAGCAGTCTCAGGAAAGACCCCTGTGCTCTGATTTTTTGGTACTGTTGCTCTCCTTGTGGAGTTCCTGTCTTCTCCAGATCTTACTGTTTCCCGCTTCTTTCGTAAGATTCCCTGCTCTCTGCCCAAGGTTGGCCATAAGTCTCAGCATCTGCATTGATAGTCTGCAGGGCAGAGCTTTTCAGAGGTCCTCTGTGTCAGGCTCCTGACTTGTTCCCTGTTTTCTCCTTCTGATGTCCAGCCTATTTGCATTTCTAGATAGGAATTGAACATTTTAGCAAGAGTCCTCCCTCTGATTAGTTTCTTTAGGTGTAAAGATTTTAGTAGGTTTATCCTATATTATATGTCTATATGAGTGAGTATATACCATGTACATCTTTCTGGTTCTGGGATATCTCACTCAGGATGATCTTTTCCAGATCCCACCATTTACCTGCAACTTTCATGATTTACTTGTTTTTTTTTTTTATTGCTGAGTAATATTCCATTGTGTAGATATATCAAAATTCGTGCATTCATTCTTCAGTTGAGGGGCATCTGGGATGTTTCCAGCTTCTGGCTATTACAAATAAAGCTGCTACAAACATGGTTGAGCAAATGTCCTTATTGTGTACTTGAGCCTCTTTTGGATATATGCCTAGGAGTGGTATACCTGGATCTTGAGTAAGTGCTATACCTAGTTGTCTGAGAAAGAGCCAGATTGCTTTCCAGAGTGGTTGTACAAGTTTACATTCCCACCAGCAGTGGAGGAGGATTCCTTTTTCTCCACAACCTCTCCACCATGTGCTGTCTCTTGAGTTTTTGATCTTAGCCATTCGGAAGGGTGTAAGGTGAAATCTCAGGGTCGTTTTGATTTACATTTCCCTGATGGCTAATGAGGTTGAACATTTCTTTAAGTGTTTCTCTGCCATTTGATATTCCTGTGCAGAGAATTCTTTGTTTAGTTCTATACCCCATTTTTTTTAATTGGATTAAGTAATTTTTGCTGTTTAACTTCTTTAGTTCTTTATATATACTGGATATTAGCCCTCTGTCAGATATAGGGTTGGTGAAGATCCTTTCCAAATCAGTAGGCTGTCAATTTGTTCTGAGGACAGTGTCCTTTGCTTTATAAAAGCTTTTCAGTTTCATAAGGTCCCATTTATTGATTGTTGCTCTTAGAGCCTGTGCTGTTGGTGTTCTGTTCAGGAAGTTTTCTCCTGTGCCAATGAGCTCTAAGGTATTCCCCACTTTTTCTACTAAGCAGTTTAGTCTGTCTGGTTTTATGTTGAGGTCTTTGATCCACTTGGACTTTAGTTTTGTGCAGGGTGATAAGAATGGATCTATTTGCATTTTTCTACATGTAGACTTCCAGTTAGCCCAGTACCATTTGATGAAGATGCTATCTTTTTTCCATTGAATGGATTTGGGATCTTTGTCAAAAATCAGGTGTCCATAAGTGTGTGCATCTATGTCAGGGTCTTCTATTCAATTCCATTGATCCACCAGTCTGTTTCTATGCCAGTACCATGCAGTTTTTAGTATTGCTGCTCTATAATACAGCTTGAGATCACGGATTGGGATACCTGCTGAAGATCTTTTACTGTAGAGAATTGTTTTAGCAATTCTGGGTTTCTTGTTGTTCCATATGAAGGGGAGAATTTTTCTATCAAGGTCTGTAAAGAATTGTGTTGGTAATTTGGTGGGAATTGCATTGAATCTGTAGATTGCTTTTGTAAGATGTTCATTTTTACTATACTAATCCTGCTAAGCCATGAGCATGGGAGATCTTTCCATCTTCTGATATCTTCTTCTAATTCTTTCTTCAGAGGCTGGAAATTTTTTTCATACAAGTCTTTGACTTGCTTGGTTAGGTTCACACCAAAGTACTTTATGTCCTTTGTGGCTATTGTGAAGGGTGTTGTTTCCCTAATTTCTTACTTGGCCCTTTTGTCTTTTGTATACAAGAGGACTACTGATTTTTTTGAGTTAATATTGTATCCAGTCACTTTGCTGAAGGTGTTAATCAGCTGTAGGAGTTCC
Organism: Psammomys obesus; assembly: GCF_907164565.1. Classification (NCBI taxonomy): domain Eukaryota; kingdom Metazoa; phylum Chordata; class Mammalia; order Rodentia; family Muridae; genus Psammomys; species Psammomys obesus. The sequence goes on along the minus strand of NW_026590571.1, from coordinate 1,157,840 downwards.
CTGGTAGAATTTTTGGGGTCACTCATTTATACTATCATATCATCTGCAAACAGTGATACTTTGACTTCTTCCTTTCCGATTTGTATCCTCTTGATCTCCTTTAGTTGTCTTATTGCTCTGGCTAGGACTTCAAGTACTATGTTGAAGAGGTATGGAGAGAGTGGGCAGCCTTGTCTTGTCTCTGATTTCAGTGGGATTGATTTAAGTTTCTCTCCATTGAGTTTGATGTTGGCTATAGGCTTGCTGTATATGGCCTTTACTATGTTCAGGTGTGTGCCTTGTATCCCTGATCTCTCCAAGACTTTAAACATGAGTGGATGTTGGATTTTGTCAAATGCCTTTTCAGCATCTAAGGAGATGATCATGTGGTTTTTCTCCTTCAGTTTGTTTATGTGGTGGATCACATTGATGGATTTCCTTATATTGAACCACCCCTGCATGCCTGGGATGAAGCCTACTTGGTCATAGTGGATGATGTCTTTGATGTGTTCTTGGATTACGGTTTGCAAGTATTTTGTTGATAATTTTAGCATCAATGTTCATGAGGGAGATTGGCCTGAAATACTCTTTATTTGTTGGCTCTTTGTGAGGTTTAGGTACCAAAGGTGACTGTGGCTTCATAGAATGAGTTTGGGAGTGTTCCTTCTGTTTCTATCTTGTGGAATAGTTTGAAGAGTATTGGTGTTAGCTCTTCTTTGAATGTCTGGTAGAATTCGGCACTGAAACCATCTGGCCCTGGGCTTTTTTTTGCATGGTAGACTTTTGATGAGAGCTTCTATTTCCTTAGGGGATATAGGACTATTTAATTGGTTTACCTGGTCTTGATTCAGCTTTCACATGTAGGATAGGTCAAGAAAATTGTCCATTTCATTTAGATTTTCAAATTTTGTGGCGTATAGGCTTATAAGTAAGACCTAATTATTGTTTGGATTTCTTCAGTGTCTGTGGTTATGTCCCTCTTTTCGTTTCTGATTTTGTTGATTTGGATAGTTTTCTATGCCTTTTATTTAGTTTGGCTAAGGGTTTGTCTATGTTGTTGATTTTCTCAAAGAATCAGCTCACGGTTCCATTGATTCTTTGAATTGTTTTATTTGTTTCTAATTTATTGATTTCAGTCCTGAGTTTGATCATTTCCAGCCATCTTCTCCTCTTTGGTGTGTCTTCTTCTTCTTTTTTTTTTTCTAGGGTTTTAAGTGAGCCATTAAGTTGCTTGCATGAGATGTTTCGATTTTCTTTTTGAAGGCACTTAGTGCTATGAACTTTCCTCTTAGCACTTCTTTCATTGTGTCCCATAAGTTTGGGTATGTTTTGCCTTCATTTTCATTGAATTCTAGGAAGTCTTTAATTTCATTCTTTATTTCTTCTCTGACCCAGCTGTCATTTAGAAGCAAGTTGTTAAGTTTCCATGTGTGTGTATGCCTTTTGCTATTTTTGTCATTGAGGTCCAGTTTTAGTCCATGGTGATCAGATAGGATACAAAGGACTATTTCAATCGTCTTCTATCTGTTGAGGCTTGCTTTGTGACCTATGGTCTATTTTGGAGAAGGTTCCATGAGGTGCTGAGAAGACGGTAAATTCTTTTGAGTTTGTGTGAATGGTTCTATAAATTTATTTTAGATCCCCACCCCAGGACTCAGCAGGCACCAGAAATAACAGACAACATAGAGATAGAGAGATGGGTAGAGATGGAAGAAAGAATCTCAGTTGTGGAAGATACAATGAAAGAAATCGATGTATCCATCAAAGAAAATAATAAATCTAAAAAAATTCCTGACACAAACCATCCAAGAAATCCAAGACAACACAAAAATACAAAAACTTAAGAATAATGGGAATAGAGGAAAAAGAAGATTCCCTCCTCCAAGGCCCAGAAAATATTTTCAACAAAATCATTGAAGAAAATTTACTTAATTTAAAGGAGAGGCCTATAAGAATACAAGGGCCTACAGAACACCTAATAAATTAGACCAGAAAAGAAAATCCTCCTGTCACATAATAATCAAAACATTAAGTATACAGAACAAAGCAAAAAAAAAAAACAAACTAAAAACTGCAAGGGAAAAAGGCCAAGTAACCTATCATGGCAGACCTATCAGAATTAAACCTGACTTCTCAACAGAAACTATGAAAGCCAGAAGAGCCTGTACAGATATCATGCAGACCCTAAGAGAACACAGATGTCAGCCTAGACTACTGTATCCAGCTAAACTCTCAGTCCTCATAGACGGAGAAAACAAGATATTCAATGACAAAAACCAATTTCAACAATACCTACACACATATCCAGCGTTACAGAAGATACTAGAAGGAAAAATACAACCCAAAAAAACTAACTACTTTCAAGAATTCACAGGAAATAAATAACCTCACTACAGCAAAACAAAAAGTAGCCAAACAAACAAACAAACAAACAAACAAACAAACAAACTCACTACCATGGCTAACATCAATATCAAAGGATCTAACACCCCCTGGTATTTAATCTCCCTCAACATCAATGGACTCAATTATCTAATAAAAAGACACAGACTAACAGAATGGATGCATAAACAAGACCCAACAATCTGTCACATACAAGAAACACACCTAAATCACAAAGATATACTTTACCTGAGAGTAAAGGCCTGGAAGACTGTTTTACAAGCAAATGGACCCAAGAAGCAAGCAGGAGTAGCCATTCTAATTTCTAATAAAGTAGATTTTCAACCAAAATTAATATTTTTCATTGTAGATTTATTGTTTTGATTATGATGTGACGTGAGGAGTTTCTTTTGTGATCGAGCTCATTTGGAGTTCTATAGGCCTCTTGTATGTTTATGGATTCTCTTTCTTTTTGTTGGGAAAATTTTCTTCTGTGATTTTCTTGAAAATATTTTCTGGACATTGGAGCCTGGAATCTTCTTTTTTGTCTTTTCCTATTATTCTTGGATTTTTTCTTTTCATTGTTTCTTAATTTCTTGGATGTTTTTTCTTTGGAAATTTTCTAATTTAATTTCTTCTTTGAGAGATGTTTTCATTTCTGCAAGTGTATCTTCAGTGCCTGAGATTCTCTTATGCAACTCTTGTAATCTGTTGGTGATGCTTATCTTTGTGGATCCTGATCCATTCTCTAAGTTCTCCAGCTCTAGGGTTTTCTCTGTATTTTCTTTATTGGTCTATTTTTTTCATATATTGCACCATTTTCTTCATCTCTTTGAATGTGGACTCCTGTCTTTATTTTTTTGTTAGTTTCCTCTCCATATGCCACTAACTGTGCCTCTACTTGTGCCTCTACCTGTGCCTCTATTTGTTTGGCTGTATTTGCCTTTGTTTCTTTGAGAACTTTGTTTGTTTCCTCTTTATGTGCCTGTAAAACTGGATAAATATAGCTTTAAAATCATTTTTCTGTGTTTCTGATGGATTAAAATATCCATTTATTTTGGGAGTTGCTGGTGAAGCCATGATGTCCTTGTTTTTGTTTGATGTGTTCTTATGCCATCTTTTAGCCATCTGCTTATCTGTAAACTTCTCTGTTTGTTCCCAGAGTCTGTACTTCAGACTGGCTCTGACTCTCCTTGGTATATGGAGTATTTTTTAAGAAAATGAGATCGTCCCACAGGTTTGAGAGTGCATGTTGGTGTTTTAGTTGTAACTAAGGGAGGAAGGTTACAGTCACATATGCACAAGCACAGGTGTGGGCTGGGCAGTGTGCCTTGAGGGAGAGGATGCTAGAGCTTGTAGATTCCTGAAGAATAGTGCTCAAGCAGGCACAATGAGCTGTTGCCCTGTATATTTCATTGCCCTTCAGGCCTGTTGTACTATCCTCCTGGTATTCAGATCTGTCTGGGCTCAAGGAATTTCCTGGACTCCACAGAGCAGGATCTTCAAGGTTGAGAATACTGTCCCAAGGATCTCTATGTTGCCCACCATGGGGGTGTAGGTGGGAGGGATCAGAGGTCTGGTTGCTAAATTAGAGTAACCCTGGTTCTTAAGCCCTGCAAGCACTCATTCAAAGGCTCACTGACTCGCTTGCAAACCTAATATGAAAGCACCGGGTTTCTCCTGTTCTTACTCTCTGATCTGGGGCTTCAGCGGCAAATGAGAGTGCAGGATATCCATCAGCTCAGTGGTGTCCAATGTTTGGAAATAAACAGGTATTTATATAATAATAGTAATAATTAATAATAACAATAATCATACAAACCCAAACAAAACTGAATAGGACAGAAATACCAAGAAAAGCAAAACCAAAAAACACAAATAGGCATGGAGACACACATGTTGACATTCATAGAAATCCCCTAAATTGCCATTTGACAGGGTTCCCAAAAGGAGATAAGAAGTCAGTGAGGGAGGAGTGAGTCAGGCATGGTAGTCAGGGGAATATTGCATCTCTGATTGACTAGCAATCAGGTTGTTTCTTTATTTATAAAGGTTTTACAGAAGAAAGACAGACTGGTGATTATCCAAGAAGTAGCACGTTTTGTATCATTTTATCCCTGGACATATGATTTAATTTTCATTAAATTTCAGGGGTTACAGTTTACTCACAATTAGAATATTGAAATAGAACAGATTTTCTTTTTATTATTAGCCTTATAACTCCAATTCAAAGAACCCAAAGAATGTCTCTGCCAAAGCAAACATATTTCTTGTATTACAGCCTGATGTTAGATTGGCAGTATTTGTAGTTTTAAAGCACTCTAAACAAACAAAAAAATTCCTGAAGTGCTCATTTTATGAATAGTAAATAATAATACTTAACTCCTTTCACTATATTTTCATCTATGCCATAAAGTAGAAAAAGGTTATTTTAGTAATTCTATCTTATTTACTGTGCTATATTCATCCAGGACTGTACTTTGTATGATTCCCTACTTTTTTAATTTTTTATTAACGACACTTTATTCATTTTGTATCCCCCCATAAGCCCCTTCCTCCTCCCCTCCCGATCCCACCCTCCCTCCCCTTTCTGCATGCATGCCACTCCCCAAGTCCACTGATAGGGGAGGTTCTCCTCTCCTTTCTGATCTTAGTCTATCAGTTCTCATCAAAAGTGGCTGCATTGTCCTCTACTGTGGCCTGGTAAGGCTGCTCCCCCCTCAGGGGGAGGTGATCAACGAGCAGGCCAATCAGATTATGTCAGAGGCAGTCCCTCTTCCCATTACTATGTAACCCACTTGGACACTGAACTGCCATGGGCTACACCTGTGCAGGGGTTCCAGGTCATCTCCACGAATAGTCATTGGTTGGAGTATGAGTCTCTGGGAAGTTCCCTGTGTTCAAATTATCTTGTTCTGTTGCTCTCCTTGTGGAGTTCCTGTCCCCTCCAGCTCTTACTATTTCCCACTTCTTACATAAAGTTCCAT
>NW_026590571.1:1041420-1102492 GCF_907164565.1 Psammomys obesus | reverse complement strand
TAGACATTAAGTTAGACCAGGATTTTGTTTAATATGCTCACTTTTTTGCAGTGAATTTTTTTTTTGTCAAGAATCAAGTATTTGTAGCTGTGGGGGTTTACTTCTTTACTTTCTTTCTTTATTTCTTCCCTGACCCAGCTGTCATTTAGTAACAAGTTGTTCAGTTTCTATGTGTGTGTAGGCTTTTTGCTATTTCTGTTGTTGTTGAAGTCCAGCTTTATTCCATGGTGATCAGACAGGATACAAGGGATTATTTCAGTCTTCTTGTATCTGTTGAGTCTTGCTTTGTGACCAAGTATATGGTCTATTTTGGAGAAGATTCCATGAGGTGCTGAGAAGAAGGAAAATTCTTTTGTGTTTGTGTGTAAAGTTCTGTAAATGTCTGTGAGGTCCATTTGATTCATGACCTCTGTCAGAGATATTGTTTCTTTGTTTAATTTCTGTTTTGTTGACCTGTCCTTTGTTGAGAGTGGTGTGTTGATGTCTCCCACTATTAATGTGTGGGGATCTATATGTGGTTTAAATTTTATTAATGTTTCTTTAACAAATGTGGGTGCTCTTGTATTTTGGGGCATAGATGTTCAGGATTGTGATGTCTTCTTGGTGGAATTTTCCTTTGATGAGTATGAAGTGTCCTTCCTCATCTCTTTTTATTAATTTTGGTTGAAAGTCTATTTTATCAGATATTAGAATGGCTACTCCTGCTTGTTTCTTGGGTCCATTTGCTTGGAAAGTCGTCTTCCAACCTTTTACCCTCATCCTCATGTAATGTCTATCTTTGTGCCTTAGGTGTGTTTCTTGTATGCAACAGATTGCTGGGTGTTGTTTACATATCCATTCTGTTAATCTGTGTCTTTTTACTGGAGAGTTGAGTCCATTGATGTTGAGAGAGATTAATGACCAGTGGCTGTTAGATCCTTTGATTTTGATGTTGGCTGTGGTCATAAGGTTGTGTGCTTGGTTGCTTTTTGTTTTACTGTAGTAAGGTTAATTATTTCCTGTGTTTTCTTGACAGAAGCTAATTTTCTTGGGTTGTATTTTCTCTTCCAGTGTCTTCTGTAATGCTGGATTTGTGTGTAGGTATTGTTGAAATTTGTTTTTGTCATTGAATATCTTTTTTTCTCCGTCTATGAGGACTGAGAGTTTTGCAGGGTATAGTAGCCTGGGCTGACATCTGTGTTCTCTTAGGGTCTGCATGATATCTGTCCAGGCCCTTCTGGCTTCCATAGTTTCTGTTGAAAAGTCAGGTGTGATTCTAATGGGTTTGCCGTTATATGTTACTTGGCCTATTTCCTTGCAGCTTTTTGTATTTTTTCTTTGTTCTGTCTACTTACTGTTTTGATTATTATGTGGCGGGAGGATTTTCTTTTCTGGTCAAATTTGTTGGGTGTTCTGTAGGCCTCATGTATCCTTATTGGCTTCTCCTTTATCTTGGGGAAATTTTCTTCAATGATTTTGTTGAAAATATTTTCTGGGCCTTGGAGAAGGGAGTCTTCTTTTTTCCTCTATACCTATTATTCTTAGGTTTTGTCTTTTCATATTGTCTTGGACGGATTTCTTGGACGGTCTGTGTCAGAAATTTTTTGGATTTAACATTTTCTTTGACAGATACATCGATTTCTTCCATTGTTTCTTCTACACCTGAGATTCTTTCTTCCATTTCTTGTATTCTGTTGGTTATGCTTACCTCTGTAGTTCCTGTTTTCTTCCCTAAATTCTTCCTCTCCATTATTTCCTCCAGTTGTGTTTTCTTTAATTTTTCTAGTTCTATCTTCAGGTCTTGAGTTGTTTTGTTTACTTCCTTCACCTGTATGCTTGTATTTTCCTCTTTTTCTTTTAGTTCCTTCAACTCTGTCTCTTTTATTTCTTTCAGTGATTTCATTATTTCTTCTCTAAAGGCCACAAGCTGTTTGGCTGCATCTTCCTGTATTTCTTCACGGATGGCCCTAATCTGCTTGTCTTTATATTCCTCCATTTCTTTATGGATAGCCATGATCTGTTTGGTTTTATCTTCCTCTAATTCTTTACGTATTTTATTTGTTTCCTCTATTATCCTCTTCAACATAGATGTAAGGTCATCTTCTTGATTTTTTATTATGCTGCATTGTTCAGGGCTGTTTGTCCCTGGATGGCTGGTTTCTAGAGATGCCATATTGCTCTTTTGTTGGTTGAGCTTTTACGCTGACCTCCACCCATTGGGCTGATTTTGGTGTTGGCTGTTAGTTTCTGTGCTTCCTGGACTCCTGAGGTAGGGAGTATCCCCTTGGCTGGGAGATGATTTTTCCTGAAGGAGTCCTTCTCTGCTTTTTGGTTATGGTCACTGTATGGCCAGTGTTTCTCAGGAGTTGCCAGTGCTCACCTCAGGTTTATAGCCCTGAGTAGTAGCTGTGGTCTATGTTAGGCAGGGGGGGATCTCCTCTTACCCATAGAATTTCTCAAGACAGCTGCCCCACTGCTGGGTTTCTTATTATAAATTTAGTGTGCTGCTGCTCACTAAATTTCCATGTACAGGCCTCTTGAAGAAACTGCTGATTCCCTAGCTGTGGGGTTTTCTCCCAACAGGGAAACTCAGTCTGTTATCCTGGGGTGCACAGTTCTGTCCGGGAAAGTGAGAGGTGCACTCAGCAAGTCTCTGGGCCAGTGGCTGATTGCTCTGCTCTGGACCTAGAGAATGTGCACCTAGGTTGAGTTGGCGCCTGGGGGCACTGCTCTTGTCTGGAGGCTGGGTGCCTCACTCTGGACCAGAAGCTGTGTGTTCCTGTCTTGGATGGCGGTTGCAGACACTGCTCTGGTCCAGATGCTGTGGGTGCAGCCCTCTTGAATGTCCAGGGATTCCCACAGTTTTGACAGTCTAGCTAGGGATAACTGGTTGATCCTTGGCACAGTATCTGAGGGCTGCTGTAATGGCTCTCTGGCTTTTGTAGGTCTGAGGATGCAGCTGTGTGTCCCAGTGCCCTAGGGGAACTCAATAATGGCGGCTGAGCACAGTGCTCCTGTCTGCACTAGAGTCTGCGTGAGTCCAGGAAGTGTTTTGGTGCTGGGTGTCCTAAGCGTTAGAGCTGTTGACCCTCTCCGCTGGGGGTTTCCTCCTGCCAGAGACACGCAGTCTTTGCTTTGGGGACCACTGTCTGGGGTGGCGAGTAGAACCCACAGGCACAGATGCCCTCTTGTGGCTCCGCCTTTCTGGCCGTTCGGAGCCTTGGTGGCTCCTTAAACTGGGTAATTTTCCCTAGACTGTTTCGGGGTGGGGGTGTTGGCTGAGTGCTCTGAGATCAGAGCCGTTTCCCTCCCTGTGGGTTTGCACCTGCCAGTGAAATGCAGTTTCTGGTGCCTGGTGCCCTGGTGCCCTGGTGCCCACAGTTCTATCTGAGGCGGTGAATCAGGCGTGCAGGCAGGGCTCCGTGCAGGCACCTGGGTCTCAGCTCTGGGTCCGGGCTGGCTCTTGGGGCACCCGTGGAACCCGAGTCTTTTCCAGGGGATGTCTGGGTAACCTGAGGTCGGTCCCAATTGTTTCCTGCTCTGTGGGGTTATCTCTCGACTGGGAAATCCAGTCTATGGTGTTGTGGGCCCACAGTTCAGTCTGGGACCGTGACCAGATCGCGCTGTCGTGTGGCTCTAGGCTGGCGACCAGGCGCCTGACAGAACCGCGATCTCTTCCACGGTTTAGCCGGGTGAGTTAAAGCTGATTGAATCCCCCACCGTGGGGTATCCTCTCACCTGTGAAACACAATCACTTGTGTTTTATGGCCACGAGTTCTGATTGCTGGTCACTGTGCCAATCCTGCTGTGCTGCTCCACAGAATGAGAGTCCTCCTGGCGCTGCCATCTTGCCCCGCCCCCATGATTCCCTATTTTTAAATTACATTTTCAGAGAGCTCTAAGCATATTATAAAGTGAGGCTAAGACTTTGTTACTAATTCTACTGGCCAATAAGAGTTAGTCAATTTTCTTTGTTTACCTTGCATCAAATATACTGTTTGAGTTTGCTTAAGAGTTGGTATCTCAAAAACATTTCTTGATCCATGGCTTCATTTAAAATTCCTAGCTTAGTGTTTAACTGAGCTCATCTTCATCTTCAGGGCATGAGGAAAACTTACAAATAGTGACGACATAAAATTTTTACAACTTTTCTAAAACAAAACAAAAACAAACAAACAAAAAAATGTGGCATAAAATGAATTATAGTGCAGAAAGTCTAAAAGAATGAAACACTCTTCACAATAGCCACAAATACAATAAGGTACTTTGGTGTGACTCTAACTTAGCAACTGAAAGATCTGCATGAAAAAAAAAAAAAAGATGCAAGTCTCTGAAGAAAGAAATTGAAGAAGATGGCAGAAGATGGAAAGATCTCCCGTGCTCATTGATTGGCAGGATTAACATAGTAAAAATGACGATCCTACCAAAAGCAATCTACAGATTCAATGAAATTCCAATCAAAATACACAATTTTTACAGACCTTGAAAGAACCATTCTCAGCTTTATATGACAAAAATTTTAAAAACCCAAAATATCAAAAAACAGCCTTACACCAGTTTAAATGATAAAGATAATTAAAACAAACTACAGCTCATGCTGGAGAGAATGAGGAGTAAAGACAACATTTATCCTTTGCTGGGGAAGGAAATTATACTGTTACTATGGAAATCAGTGTGGTGGTTCATCAGATAGTTGGGAATAGTTCCACTACAAGATGTGCTATACAACTCTTTGGCATGTACCCAAAAGATTCTACATCCTACTACAGAGACACTTTCTCAGTCATGTTCACTGTGGCTCTATTCATAATAGTCAGAAATTATTTTATATTTTATGCAACCTGTTTTATATTATACATACTACTCCTTTCAGTGGGTATGTTTTGTAAGACTGTCAATAATAAGGGAAGGAAAATATATTTTGAAATATTATAGAAATATAAGACATAAAAATGTTTATTTTTATAATTATGTTTTAATTCTGAGTTCTAGATTATTATAAGTGGTCCTTGTATTTCTTATGATTGTATATAACTTATCTTGAATGTTTCAAATACTTTCTAATAAATAGACTCAATGACTTATTAAAATTCAAATTAAAAATACTCTAAAATTATTTTGGTTGATTTTTATTTGTTTTGTGACAGCTTTTCTCTGTGTAATAACCTTGGCTTTCCTGGACTTGCATTGTAGACCAGGGTGATCTTGAATTCACAGAGATCCACATTCCTTTTCCTCCCAAGTGCTGGGCTAAAATGTGTGTAGCACCACACCAGGCTCCTTCCAAGATTCTTAACTCAAACTATTAATTACATTATGAACATTAAATATGCGTGTGAGCATAAGCATGCAAAGTAATTGACTTTATTATGCCATTTCATACATATTTGAAATACTTTGTTCTCATTTGTAAACATATAAAATAATTGACTGCATTGTAGCATTTTCATACATGTCTACCATTATTTATTCTCATTTTTCCCCTTTCTCTATTAACCTTACTTACCACCTGGTTTTCTTCTTTCTCCACATAATGCTTTCTTCTGGTTTCTTTTCATTAGCATTAAATTATTAAATTACACTCTGTACTTCTGTACTCCATTAATATCCCTATCATTTCTCTTTGCTTCTTTTGAATCTTATTCTAATTTCATGACCTTCAGACAGACAGACAAAACACACACACACACTCACACACACACACACATGATTTGTTAGAACAGCTTACAGGCTATGGTCTAGGCTGCAGTCTAGTTAAGCCAACAATGGCTATCTCCTGATTAAAAGACCAAGAATCTACTACTTGTTTAATGTACAAGTCTAGATGTCGCATATGCACTTCAGTATACAGGGAGGGAAAGCCAGGAAAAACCCAAAACATTGCCATCAGAATTATAGCCCAGATTTAGGGTAGGTCTTCTCCTCTCAAATAATCCAATCAAGAAACATTTTCATATATTTGCTCCTTGTGTTTTAGATGATTCCATATATAGTCAACTTGACAACTGAGATTAGCACTCACAATTATATACCAAAGACTGAAATAGCTGAATAGACTGTACATCTGCTTTCAATTTTTGAGGAAACATCACTTTGTTTCCATAGTGCTTTCACAATTTTATATTTCCACTAGGAGTATGTACAACTCATGTTTTTTTTTCATCATTGCCTACATTTGTTATTTATTTTTATGATAGCTATTCTGACACACTACAATTTACCAATATAATGTATGTTACAAGTTCACTAATTTATTTATTCTTTGAAATATTTAGTGTTCATTTTGTGTTTAATTTGTGGTTCTTTATATTTTACTTGTCTAATATCATTCATATATATATATATATATATATATATTATGTATACATCAGACAATGAAAATATAAATACATTTGTATGTAAATATATATATTTCCCATTTTGTAAGATGTGTATTTACTTTAGTAATGTGTAATTACTTTGGTAATTGCTTTTAGTTTCCTGGCAGAAGCCTCTTTATGCAAAGTGTGACAATTTTGGGGGCTATTTCTTCTTCTATTAGAGTCCTTTCCAGAAAGTTTCTGCCTATGCTTATCTCTTGACACCATTTATATATAATATGCTCTTGCTGTTTCTAAGTTTTAGCTTTTCAGTAATGTCTTTCAGCTCCAATAAATTTATTTTTGTATAGACATGGATTTTCTTTTATTATTTTTATAGAGGAAGATCCAATATTCCATCACCACTTGTTGAAGAATCTTTCTTTTATTTCTACTGTATATTTTGATTCTTTTATAAAGGGTACCTGTAGTTTTGAGGACTTATTTCTGGGTCTTGTACTATATCCCATTATTGCACATGCCTATATTCCATTGCAATATTTTTTTTATTATTATGACTCTGTTGCAGGATATTTAATCCCATTGTAAGCCCTGAGATTGTGAACTATAAACTCTTGTTTCTAATTTTGATATGGCTCAGTGTTTGATCCTAGAGTTTTCTCCTTACTAAAAAGAAGTACTTGTGCTTTGACTTAGCCCTAGCCCATGCCTTTAATCCAAGAACTTTCTACAAACAGTATTAAATAAAGTTAACTGTCAGCCAAGAGGTGGAATAAACAACCACAGGGATTAAACAGATAGGTTGGACACTGAGAGGAAAAGTATTTAAAACAGCATCATGAAGGAGAAGGGCTTTTCCCTTCAGGGAAGTGAGCTGAATAAGAAGAGATTTTTCTTTCTGAGACATCAGCTGTGTAGGAATATCAGCAGTGTGCTTTCTCTGCCTCACTGAGCAAGCAGGTTTTCACCCCAGCATCTGGCTCCTGAATCCTCATTGGTAAAATCAAATGATTGAGATTTTGATTTTTAATAATATGACTCTATAACATAACTTGAGATTGAGTATTATAATATTTCTAACATTACTCTTTATTTGTAGAACTACAAGAGTAATTTGAAGTCTTTTGTATTGTTTCTCTCTAGTGCTATGAAAAAACTCTCATTGGGAGTTTGATGAAAGCTATTTTAGCAGAAAATCATTTTTGTCACTATAACAATTTTTAATAATATCAGTTTTTCAAATTCATAATCATGGGATACTTTCCAACATCTAATGTCTTCTTCAATATCTGAATTTTCAGAAGCCTTTCCATATTTGATTAGACTGATTGCTAATTGGTTGTTTTAAATTTTATTTCTTGATAGATTCCATTTACCAAAGCTGAATAAAGATCAGATAAATGAATTAAATGGTCCTACATCACCTAAGGAAATACAAGCTGTCATTAAAATCACCCATCCAGAAAAAGGCCATTGCCAGACAGTTTTCAGTGCAGAATTTTACCAGACCTTCAAAGAAGAGCTAATACCAATAGTCCTCAAAATAATCTAGAAAATAGAAACAGAAGAAACATTACCAACCTTATTCTATGAGGAAACAGTCCCACTGATACCTAAATTGAACAAACACCCTACAAAGAAAGTAAACTTCAGACCAATCTTGCTTATGAACATTAACGTAAAAAAAAAAAGCTCAACAAAATACTCACAAATTGAAACCAAGAACACAGTAAAGATGTACAGAAAAATGCTCAATCCCCATCCTGAAAGGCAAAGAGGATGGATATCAGAAGAAAAAGAAAACAGGAAACAACCTAGGAACCTGCTACAGAGGGCCTCTGAAAGCCTCTGCCATGCAGACTGTCAAAGCAGATGCTGAGCCTGATGGCCAACTGACAGGCAGAGTGAATGGAATTTTATGTAAGAAGTGGGAAATAGTAAGAGCTGGAGAGGACAGGAACTCCACGAGGAGAGCAACAGAACAAGAAAATTTGAACACAGGGAACTTCCCAGAGACTCATACTCCAACCAAGGACTATCCATGGAGATAACCTAGAACCCTGACAATGCAGCCACTTATGATGAGAACTGATAGACTAAGATCAGAGAGAAGGAGAGGAGGACCCCCCCCCATCAGTGGACTTGGGGAGGGGCATGCATGCAGGAAGGGGGGGTGGGTGGGACCGGGAGTGGAGGAGGGAGGGGCTAATTGGGGGGATACAAAATGAATAAAGTGTAATTAATAAAAGTTAAAAAAAAGAAACAGAAAAAAAGAACACAGTAAAGAAAGCATCCAACACAACCAAGTAGTCTTCATCCCAGGAATGCCTTTCAATATAAGAAAGTCCATCAATATAACCCATCATATAAAAAAAGTGAAAGAAGAAAATTCAAATGATCATCTCCTTAGATGCCGAAAAGGCATTTGAAAAACTCCAACACCCCTTCATGCTTTAAGTCTTAGAGAGATCAGGTATAAAATACACATACTTAAACATAGTAAAAGCAATATACAGCAAACCTATAGCCAATATCAAACTAAATGGAGAGAAAATTAAATCAATCTTATTGAAATCAGAGACAAGACAAGGCTGCCTATTCTCTCCTTGTCTCTTCAACATAGTTTTTGACATCCTAGATAGAAAAATGAGAAAACTTAAGGACATAAAGGGAATACAAATTGGAATGGAAGAAGTCAAATTATGACTATTCACAAATGATATGATAATATACATGAGTGACACCAAAAGTTCTACTAGAAAACTCCTTCAGCTGATAAAAAACTTCAGTAAAGTGACTTGATACAAAATTATCTCAAAAAAAAACCCAACCAACCAACCAACCAAACAAACAAACAAACAAACAAAAAAAAAAAAAACATGAAGCCCTCCTGCATACAAAAGACAAAGTCTCTGAGAAAGAAATTAGGGAAACAACACCCTTCACAATCACAACAAATAACAGAGAACCTTGGTGTAACTCTAACCAAGCAAATAAAAGTCCTCTTTGAAAAAAAATTCAAGTCTGTGAAGAAAAAAAATTGAAGTAGATGCAATTCCTATCAAAATACCAACACATTTTTTTTACAGACATTGAAAGAACAATTCTCAATTTCATATGGAAAAAACAAAATACCATGAATATCTTTTTTAAAAAATCTTTTTTAATAAAAGATCTCCTGTAGGTATTTCCATCGCAGATCTCAAGCTTTCATATAGAGAGCAACAGTAATAAAAACCGGCATGGCACTTGCAAAGAAACAAACTGGTGGATCAATGGAATTGAATGGAAGACCCAGAAATAAACACATAGTCTTATGGGAACTTAATCTTTGACAAAGAGGACAAAATCATACAATGGAAAAAAGACAGCATCTTTGACAAATGGTGTTGGTCTAACTGGATGTCTACATGAAGAAAAATGCAAATTGACCTATATTTATCAAAGGGCACAAAGGTAAAGTCCAAGCGGATCAAAGTTCTCAACATAAAATCGAACACACTAAATCTGTTAGAAGAAAAATTGGGAATAAGCCTCAAATTCATTGGCACAGAAGACAATTTCCTGAACAGAACATCATTAGCACACAGGCTCTAAAATCAACAATTAATAAATGGGACCTCACGAAACTGAAAAGCTACTGTAAGGTAAATGACACTGTCATCAGAACAAAATGACAGCCTACAGTCTGGGAAAAAATCTTCACCAAACCTACATCTGACAGAGAGCTAATATTCAGAATATGTAAGGAACTGAAGAAGTTAATCACCAAGTAATCTAATTAAAAATTGAGGTACAATGCTAAACAGAGAATTCTCAGCAGAGGAATATTGAATGGCAGAGAAATACTTAGAGAAATACTCAACATCTTTTGTCATTCAGGAAGTGCAAATCAAAATGACCCTGATATTTTACCTCACACCCATCAGATTGGCTAAGATTAAAAACTCAAGGGATGATGCATGCTGAAAAGGGGTTGAAGAAAGGGGAACCTTCATCCATTGCTGGTGGGAATGCAAATGTCTACAATTACTTTGAAAATCAATCTGGTGCTTCATCAGAAAATTAGGAACAGTGCTACTTCAAGATCCAGCTATACAACTGCTTTCCATATACCCAGAATTTGCCCCAGGAATCAATAAGGGCATTTGCTCAATTATGTTCATAGCAGCTTTATTTGTTATAACAAGAATCTGGAAACAACCTAGGTGTCCCTCAATGAAGGAATGGATACAGAAAGTGTGGTATATTCATACAATGGAATAGTATTCAGCAATTAATAACAGAGAATTATGAAATTTTCAGGCAAATTGTGGGAACTAGATAAGATTATCCTGAGTAAGGTAAGTCAGAAGCAGAAAGACACACATGGTATATGCTCACTTACAAGTAGATATTAGACATATAATGTAGAATAAACATACTAAAATCTGTACCCCTAAAGAAGCTAAACAACAAGGAGGACCCTAGAGAAGCAGCTTAATCCTCATTCAGAAGGGCAATCAGGATAGACATTGGAAGTAGGGGAAGACAAAAAATAGGACAGGAGCCTTCCACAGAGGATATATGAAAAACTCTACCTACCAGAATATTTTTTTTAATTTTTATTTTTCTTTTTAGTTACAATTTGTTAACTCTGTGTCCCAGCTGTATCCCGCTCCCTCATTCCCTTCCCCTCCCCAACTCCCTCCCTGGTCTCCTCCCTGCTCCTTTCCAAGTCCACTGATAGGGGAGAACCTCCTCCCCTTTCATTTGACCCTGTTTTATCAGGTATCTTCAAGGCTGGCTGCAAAGTCCTCCTCTGTGACCTAACAGGACTGCTCCTCCCCTGGTGGGAGGAGGTCAAAGAGCCTGCCCTTGAGATCCTGTTAGAAATAGTCCTTGTTCCCCTTACTTTGAAAAACTACTTGGTTACTGAGCTACCACGGGAGGGATACTGAGACTCATAACCAAACTCTGGGCAGAGTGCCGGAATCCTTATGGACGAAGAGAGAGATAGAAAGACCTTGAGGGGACAGGAACTCCACAAGGAAAACAACAGAGTCAAAATACCTGAGCCCAGGGGGACAAGCAGAGATGGATACTTCAACCAAGGTCCATGCCTGAGAGGATCTAGAACCCTTGTTCGAAGGAAGAACATAGGCTGCTCAGATTCCAAGTGGGTTCCCTAGTAAGTGGTACAGGGTCTGTCGCTTACATGAACTCAGTGTCTAGCTCTTTGATCACCTCCCTCTTGGGGGTGCAGCCTTGCCAGGACACAGAGGAAGATGATGCATCTAGCTTTGATGAGACATGATAAGCTAGGGTCAGAAAGAAGGGGAGAGGTCCTCGTCTGTCGAGAGTCTAGGGAAAGGGCATAGGGGGATAAGATGGAGGGTGGGTGGGAACTGGAGGAAAGGTGGTGTGGGGTAGCAAAGGGCATACAAAGTGAATAAATTTTAATAAATTAATAAATTAATTAAATTATTAAAAAGTAGTAGCTTTAAGTCAGTAGTTCTTAACTTTCCTAATATTACAACCTTTTAAAACAGTTGTTCATGTTGTGGTGACCCCAACCATGAAATTATTTTTCTTACTACTTCATAACTGCAATTTTGTTACTGTTATAAGTCATAATGTAAATATCTGTTTTCTGTTTGTCTTAGGTGATCCCTGTGAAAGGGTTCTTCAGCCCCTACAGCGATTGTAACCTACAAGTTGAGAACCATTGGTTAGATCAACCTTTCAAATTATAAGCCTGTTTGGGCCTACTTTGTATCCAAATAATAACACTGCCAAGATTATAATAGGACTTCCCCTTGAAGGAGAAGAAGTGATAAGGTAGTGACTAAGATAGGAGGTTGCTGCCCATATACTTGGGCAATAAGAGTTTGTGATAAATCATTACTCACTTGAATTCCTTTCATTTTCTGTTTATATGCAATTATGTCATTATTTTGTGGGTGATGGTAGTGCTGGTGTTTTTTTTTTTGTTGTTGTTTGTTTGTTTGTTTGTGTGTGTGTGTGTGCGTGTGTGTGTGTGTGTGCAGGCCTAAATGACCTAGAACTAACTCTGCACACCAGGCTGGTCTTGAACTCACTAAGAAACTATCTCCCAAGGCCTGCACCAGGATGCCAGGCTAGATTATGAGTTTTAAAAGAGTAATTTTACTATGCTTAAATGTATATCTTCTGAAAGAATTGAAATGATAAATACAAAGAAAAGTTAAAGTTATTTACCATAATGTGATGGAAATGGGCACTTATATCACCAAGATAAGTGTACTTTTTTAACCACAAATTAAAACCTTGCCATTTCAAGTTACTATTTTTTTCTCAAGCTTTGAACCAGAATAATAGTGCTTTGATGCTTTCTATGACTAGTATCATGATAAAGTGAAGTTAAATGTCTAATCTAAAAAGTGTCTTTTGCCTAATAAAGGGCCATAACATATTAGATATTCTTCAAAAATTTTATTTCAGAAATACTGTTTAAGGAGGGTGTTTTGTAAAACCATTAAAATTCATATACAATTTATAGAGTTTATTCATAAAGTATTTTAATCTGAAGATATATTTTTTCACACTTGAAAGATAAGGGCTACAGTAATATATTGCACAAGAGAGACTTGGCAGGCAGATAGGAAGTATAGCACAGAAAACTGAAAAAAAATGTGATAATGAAAATTTGAACACAGGGGTCTCCCCAGGGACTCATATTCCAACCAAGGAACATGCATGGAGATAACCTAGAACCCCTGCACAGATGTAGTTCATGACAGTGTAGTATACAAATGGGTTCCATAGTAATGGGAAGAGGGACTGCCTCTGACATAATCTGATAGGCCTGTTCTTTGATCACCTCCCCCTGAGGGCAGAGCAGCCCTACCAGGCCACAGAAGATGACAATGCAGCCATTCCTGATGGGATCTGATAGACTAAGATCAGAAGGAAGGAGAGGAGGACCTCCCCTATCAGTGGACTTGGGAGGGGCAAGCGAGAAGAAGGGGAAGGAAGGGTGGGGCTAGGAGTGGAGGAGGAAGGGGCTTATGGGGGGATACAAAGTGAATAAACTGTAATTAATAAAAAAGAGCTATATATTAAAAAAAACAGAAAAGTAAGATAACCTTCTGCTTGAAATTAACTCATGTTTTAGAATCCCTGCCTCCCTCCAGTCAGACAATGGTCCCAAATTCACTTCTCAGATTTCCCAATCCTTATCTAAAACCCTCAACATTCCTTGGTATTTTCATATCCCATACTATTCCCAGTGCTCAGGATAGAATGAACTAACTGATCCTTAAAAAAAAAAAAAAAAAAAAAAAAAAAAAAAAAAACACCTTTGTCAAACCATCACAGGAATGTCACCTCAATTGGGTGAAACTCCTCCCCCTGGCTCTTTTTAGACTACAAGCTCTCCATACATTTCCTCTTTCAATCTTGCCCCTTGTTCTCATATATGGACGAGAGGTTCTGACTCCTGGTCTTTTAGTTAAATCCTTGCTTCTCTCTGATCACTTATTCATTCCCTTACTCTGTTATCTCCATTCTCTCCTAATGAACTTTACTGACCACTGTTTTCCATGACCACACACTAACTCCTTTCCATATCCTACTAATATTGAAAACCAGGTCCATCTCTCCCTTCCAGACCAACACTCCTCACCTCTTTCCCTTAAATAACACGGCCCCTTCACGGTGATTCTTGTGACCCTCACAGCTGCCAATCTTGAGGGCTTCCCTCACTGGATTCACCTATCTCAACTCAAACCTTTTACTCCCACTCTTCAAGATAATATCCTTTCCTCCACATCAACTTTAACTGAAATCTGCTAGCTTAAGCTCCAGGGCATGCTTAGACCAACCACCTCATTTTTGGTTCCAGAGGAAAGAAGCTCTACTCTAGCAGCTGTGCTTGACCCCATAGGATTGGATATGTGTTTATCCTCTTCTGCCTCTTGCTTAAGTCTGCCCAGGGTAACCCTTACATATGGAGATTTGTGGTTCAAGAAACTCACTCACAACAAAGAGTCTCTCTGAATAGAGAAATTGTTCTATGGGATGCTGTCAGAAGCCTATTGATACAGCTGTCACCCCATATCCACTTCTTTCTTGTTTGATTGAATTTTTCTTTGCTTCATTTTTAACCAACTAGAAAGCCATTGCAAGGAATGGCCTGACAGATATGGAGTCTGCCTGTACTGGTCTTGACAAATCCATGCACCAGCACAAAAGAAGCTCCTTCACTTATACACAAAGACCCTCTTCTTCTATATTTAGGACCCATGGGATCCCAGATGGAAAAAGTGTGTCATTGGCAAACTCTACTAAGGTTACAAATGTGAATTTCCTGTAAATACAATCTATATTCCGAGAAAAAACATCCCAGTTACCCAATCCCTGTGGATGGAAGAAGTAGAGAGGTAATTAAACTCTCCTCCAAGGTCATTGCCTCTTTACCATCCCTCCTCCTAAATAATGCAAACCTGTCATTTTGTCTCCTACTACAAATTCTGACCTTGGTCTACAAGCTTCTTAATGTCACCCAACCTGTGCACTTTAGAGATTGCTGGCTGTGTGTCCCATCTGAGACCAGCTCAGAATTCCCACTGACAGCTTCTCCAGTGACCCTGTCAAATAACCTTACTTCATCATTCACCAATAGCATTGACCCTGGTTTTGCCACCACCCCTTACCCTTTTCATATCACCCTATTTGGCATGACAAGCTGTTTTAAGGCATCTGGGACATATTTTTTTAAGAGTGTTAGTTCCTTAGATTGCAACAAAACTGTAATCCTTGATATCTCATCTCAGCCGCAATGCCTTAACTGCTCATTAATGCCTTGATTCTTTGTGGTACTCATGTCCAGCAGTCTATCAATGTTCAGGAGTTTGCATGCTGGTGCTTCTCTTTGCTGATCTGGGGGTGATACGTGGAGAAGTGCCCTTACCAATTACAGTTGGAGTCTCTATAGCTGCCCAGCATAATAAGAGGGCCATTCAAATCTTGCCCCTCCAGGCTGTTGCAGGAATCACAGCAGGTATCTCAACCAGGATAGTGGGACTGGTCACTTCACTAACCTTATATTGTCAGCTCTCTTCCCAGTTTATCCAGGACCTACATCACGTGGCTCAGACAATACTAAGTCTTCAGGAACAGATGAACTCTATGGCAGCAGTAGGACTGTTAGAGTCTGGAATATCCTGAAAGAATGACCCCAAACTCGAGTAGCATGCAAACAACAAAAGGTGTTTATTCTGTAGAGAGCCAGCATGCAGGAATAACCATCCAGGCAAAATGGTGACCCCCAGATAAACATGCAAGCTCTATTTAAGGTCAACTAGGGGAATTTCAGGGACATTTCTTTATTGTTATTGGCACAGGTCAATATTTAAAGTTACAAGTGCATTGATGATTGGCTAAGGCTGGCTAGGGCTTGATTAGGGGCTATAGGGCTCTCTAAATGGTTGAAACCAGTCCAAACTGGTGGTTTTCTATGGAGGTTAAGTGATGTTGATCAGGGCTTGGCCTGTGCCTGTGAAAGCTACTTGAGGCTACTCAGGGCTTAGGGGCTTCTCAGACCAGGAGCTAAGCAAACTTATCTCCCTATGCAAATTATCCTGGCTAAGCCTGTTTCTGTTTCTGAGGAAGTTTCTTTTTCAGGCCTGTTCTATCTCACCAAGAAAATTAAACCTGTCACAAAGTTGGTTTGGTCAGGCTTATTTATCCCTGCCACAAGTAGGACCCAAACTCTTGGTTTTATTTTTGTTTTCAGATGTGGAGAGGCTGCTTTGTTTTTGTCTCTTTGTTCTGTTTCTTCTATTTCAGGTTCTTTGTGTGTACTGGACTGCAACAGACATTATGGGACAGATGACTTCCTGCCCCCTTGATTTGGTCCTCTTAATAGAGATTGCAGATAAAGTATATAAAAATAGGGAAAGTTCAGAGAAAAAACAAATAAGGGCAGAGAAAAGACAGAATAGGGATTTGGCCAAAGAACTCCTGGCTGCCACTGCCTCAGATCCAAGAGAGAGAATACAACAATGTCAGTGAGTAGCCAGAAGAAAGGAGCCTGAAGAATTCAGCAGACCACAATTAAGTAAGAACCAATGTGCCTACTGTAAAGAAGAGGAACACTGGAAAAAAGATTGTCCTAAAATAACAAACAAACAAACAAACAAAAACTGAGGTTATGTTTGTGAAAAATGAAGAAGACTGAGGGGATAGAGGTTTAGATCCCCTCCCCGAACTCAGGGTAACCCTAAAAGTGGAGGGAAAACCCTTGGACCTTCTAGAAGATACAGGAGCCTAACATTCAGTGCTCTTCAAAGACCGGGGGGGGACGACACTATTTTCAAAGAAATCATGGGTTCAAAGGGTCACTGGCATTAAACAGTATTCATGTACTACCCAAAGAACTGTGGACTTGGGAATGGGACCTGTAATCCAGCATTCATGGTCATCCCAGACTGTCCTTACCCACTTTGGGGGAGGGATCTACTAAACAAAATGAAGGCCCAGATATATTTTGGGCAAGAAGGAGCCCAACTACTAGATGATAAAGGGAAGCCTATCCAAGTCCTAACAGTTAACCTGGTTTCAGAATCTGAATACAAATTCTGTGAACAACCCATGGTCATGAGAAAAATCTGAATCATTGGTTGGAGAAATTTCCTCAGGCTTGGGAAGAAACAGGGGGAAATGGGACTGGCAAAACACTGGCTTCCTGTGTTTGTGGAACTCAAGGCAGGGGCAGACCCTTCCCAGGTATGCAAATACCCAATGTCCCTGGAGGCAATGAGAGGAATAACTTCTCACATCTGTAAACTACTTAGCCTTGGGGTTCTCAGGCCTTGTCAATCTGCCAGGAATACTCCCCTGTTGCCTGTTAAAAAGCCTAACTCAAATGACTATCAGCCTGTCCAAGACTTGAGGATGGTCAACCGGTGAGTGATAGATATTCACCCCACTGTACCTAGTCTGTACATGTTGCTGAGATCCCTACCACCTGAAAGAGGCTAATATATCATCCTAGACCTGAAAGATACCTTCTTCAGCCTCCACTTGGCTCCCAAAAGCCAATAATACTTTTGTTTCAAATGGCATGACCCAGCGGCAGGCATCAACAGACAGCTGACTTGGATGTGACTACTTCAAGGATTTAAGAATTCACACACCATCTTCAATGAGGCTCTGCATGAGGACTTGGGTGAGTATAGGACAAACAACCCTATGATATCCTTCTAAAGTATGTAGATGACCTCTTGGTGGTGGCCAAGAACCAGGCAAGCTGCCTGGAAGGGACCTGGAGACACCTACAAGTCCTGGGAGACCTAAGGTACCAAACCTCAGCCAAAACGGCACAACACTGCAGAACTGAGGTGACCTGCCTTGGTTTCATCCTAAAAGGGGAACAATGCTGACTCTCCAAGGCCAAAAGAAACTGTTCTCAGCATTCCAGTCCCAAACAGTCATCACCAGGTAAGAGAGTTCTTAGGGTCAGTGGGATTTTGCAGACTCTGGATCCCAGGTTTTGCAGAACTAGATATAAGCCCCTTTATGAAGGTACAAAAGAGACTGAGAACTTTAATTGGACCTCAGAATAGCAATAAACATTTGACAAATTGAAGCAGGCCCTGCTGTCATCACCAGCCTTGAGCTTGCCAGACATTACTCTAAGCCCTTTCACCTGTTCATGGATGAATGGAAAGGAATTGCCAAGGGAGTCCTGACTCAAACGCTGGGGCCTTGTAAACATCTGGTGGCATACCTGACCAAAAAGTTGGACCAGGTAGCGGCTGAGTGGTCCCTTTGTGTGATCATTATTGCTGCTCTGGCACTGCTGGTCAAAGACACTGATAAGCATACATTGGGCCAGAATCTGATTGTGACCACTCCACATACCATTGAGGGAATATTCAAACAGCCACTTGACTGATATTTGAACAACACTAGCCTGACCCATTATCAGACCCTGTTTATTAATCCTGGCCGAGTTGTCTTCTAGTCCCCTGTCTCCTTGACCTTCTTGACAAATCCAGAACTGGAACAGCCACTGCATCACTATGAAGAGATCTTGGCTCTGGTACACAACACCTGATGCCTCTCTGTCAAATGTGTCCTGAGGGTCAGAGGTGAACAGGTTTGGCAGTGACTACCGAGACTGAGGTAAATTGGGCTCAATACTTTCCCTTGGGAACTTCTGCTCTAAAGGCTGAATTAATTGCTTTAACCCAAGCCCTTACTATGAGAAAAGGACTAGCCGTCAATATCTACACAGACAGTTGGTATGCCTTTGCCACTGCCCATATGCATGGAGCCATATACCAAGAAAGAGTGCTCCTGAGGGCTGAACTATTAAAAATAAAGAAGAAATTTTAAGGCTCTTTTAAGCCTTATGGCTTCCTAAGAAGCTGGCCATTATCTACTGCCCTGGACACCAAAGAGGAACCACAAAGGTAGCCAGAGGCAACAATCGAGCTGATAAGATGGCCAAGGATATTGTACTGCAAGAGATGGCAGTCACCATCTTAGCAACCATTTTGCCAAAGCCACCCAACACAAACTTGCTAGAGGAACCTCACTGCACTGAGGAGGAATTAAAATGGGCCAAAAATTAACCCAGGAGCCAATATTTGAATGGTTGGTAGCATTCAACCAACAGTAAGCTAATCTTGCCCAATTCCTTAGCTAGAGTCATTCTCAGAAAAATTCAAAGAATCACTCATATGAGATCAAAGAGAATGGAAGGTGCTGTGAGACAATCTAGAGTGACTTTTAAAGACATCCATAAGTCTAGTGGTGACATTTTTGCTAATTGCAAAACATGTCAGCTGACCAGTGCCACCAACAATCCAATCTGGATCATGCCTTCGAGGTAAGAGGCCCAAGAGCTTACTGGGAAGTTGATTTTATAGAGATTAAGTCTGGAAGGTATAGATACAAATATCTATTAGTGTTCTTGGACACCGTCTCAGGATGGACTGAGTCCTTTCCCACCAAGGATGAGACCACCCAGATATGGCTTTCCTCATATGATAGGTTCAGATAATGGACTGGCTTTTGTGTCATAGGTAAGTCAGAGTGTAGCCAAATATATTGGGAAAGATTGGAAATTACATTGTGCTTACAGACACCCAAGTTCAGGACAGGTGGAGAGAATGAATAGAACATTAAAAGAGATCTTAACTAAATTGACCTTGGAGACTGGTGGTGATTGGGTGATGCTCCTCTCCTTTGTCTTGTATAGAGTAAGAAATTCTCCCTATCAATTAGGACTGACTCCTTTTGAAATCATATACAGAATGCCAGCCCCTATTATACCTAATCTTAAACCTAATGCCATTGCTGAAATAGATGAAGATGATTTGATCCTCCGTGTCAGAGCTACCCAATGGACTCATAAACATGTTTGGCCTAAATTGCCTGCTCTCTCTGAGATAGGTGAGGTTGCATAACCTTACATGTTCCAGTATGGAGACTGGGTCTTTGTGAAGCTCTTTTGTCAAGGCACATTGGAACCCAGATGGAAAGGACCAAACATCACCCTGCTAACCATTCCAACTGCCATTAAGGTTGATGGGTTGACTTGTATTCATTATTCGCATGTCAGGCCTGCCAAACTTCCAACCGTTCTCAGCCCAAGAAGACTACCTGACTCCTGCTGTCCCGGAATCGAATGGAATGGAAAGCACAACACAACTCAGACAACATTCTGCATGTCAGGTTGTCCAGAACATCATCATCTTAGGCCTGCTAACCATATGTACTGCTGCCTGGAACCCACACACCCCTGTAAATGATACCTGGATCTGATGGGATGACCATGGCAATCTTTTAACCACAGCATCTTGGACAATTCCCTGAACATATGGTTTCCCAAGTTTAGTTTCAATTTATCCCTCTCCATGCCATCAGGGTCCCACATAAGAAGAATGGCTGAGGACCACCAGAATACACTTTTATATATGTCCCTCCCCTTTTGATTCTCCATGGTGGCTCGAACACTGTTGGACCATGGCTGACCTTCATTGTGCAGGATGGGGGTGACAGAAATTTGTCACTAGCTAGAAACCTATCTCAACCAGATTTATCTAGTTGACTAGAGACTCCCAAATATGATAAATGTGCTTGGGTGGTCAATAGTGGGTTATCCCACTATGCTATACCTAAACCCTGTAATCAGCTTAAGCTTTCTTTTACAGACAAGAGCAAAAGCTATACCTATTGGCTGCAAGGGAAAATTTTGGGCTGCACCTTTGGAAAGCAGGAAAGCATGAGGGGATAGTACACTTCAGATTGCTTCTTTCTGAAGAGACCCCCCAGGGCTAATTGGCCCTAACACAGTCTTACACCCTCCTTTAACTCAATCACCACAAAAGCACCACAAATGGCAGGGAGCCATAAACTCCCACCTGCCTCTTCTCCAAAACCTAACCAAAATAAGGGGCTTTTCCTGGAACACCAGTCCAAACCCATCTGGGAATAGATGCTAAACACATATTCAGCTCTTAATGGGACTCGCCTAGAACTGACTCAGTCCTGTTGGCTATTTTATGACTCACAGATCCCCTTCTATGAGGCAATGGCAGTCATTAGTGACTGTACTCTTGTTGCAGATATGACCAGTTGCAGATGGCATCAACCCTCACAAACCAGACTCACTCTCCAGTTGGTCTACAGAAGCAGGACTTGTGTAGGGACAATTACAGACACCTATAAGAGCCTCTGTAACCAGACCTTAACGATTGGGGTAAGAATGGACAAATATTTGGTACCCTACATTAATACCTGGTGGGCCTTTTCCTTTGGCTTGACCCCCTGTACATATGGTAAGCTGCTCTCAGATTCTTACTATGTACTAGTACAGCCGATTCCCTGGCTGATTTACCATAGTAATCCAAACCAAAATTATATAAAAAAAATAAAAGGGAACCCATAACAACTGTCACTCTAGTAGTACTACTGGGGCTGGGAGCCACTGGAGCAGGAACAGGTATCACCTGGTTGGTCCTCCACAACAGCATTACAGAAACTAAGAGAATCTATAGACTTAGACATCCAAAAATTGGAGGGTTCTATTTCGGATCTAGAACAAAATGTTGATTCCCCAGCAGAGGTTTTCCTCCAGAATAGAAAGGGGTTCCATTTGTTTTTCTTACGACAAGGGGGTCTATGTGAAGCACTCAAGTAAGAATGTTGTTTCTATGCCAATAGGTCAGATATCATAAAAGAGTCATTAGCCAAAGCTATGGAATGTCTGGAAAAGAGATGCAGACAAAGAAAAGGCAGATCGGATGGTTTAAATATTGGTTTAATATGTCCCTTGGTTAACAGCTCTGATACCCACTCTCTTAGGCCCTCTTATTGCTGCTGGTTCCTCTTTATCCATGTTTGATAAACAAGTTAATGACCTACATTAAGCAGAGGCTAGGGACCATTCAGTTGATGGTATGAAGGTCACAGTACCAAGGCCTGGCTGTGGATAAAATCAATACAAACCTATGAAACTCTGCTTCCCACAGATAAATAACTCTTTTTCTGTTTCTAGTCTGTGTTTAGTCCAGTAGGTTTTCACTTAAAGGAACCCACACAGAAATCACCTACACAAGCAGACAAATTTTCTGATAGCCGACCGGATTGTTCCCTGCCTCTTCAGGTGGAGCAACTAACCAGATGTTTCTGGGGACTGCCCCATTGCCCAGCCTTTGATGGGCAATTCAGCCTTCATACTCCCTTGATGTCAAAGGACCCATGATGAGCACTGAAGCAGATATAGAAGAAGAGAACTCTGGTCCAAATCGAATCTGGCAGGCTGAAATGATATACTAATAAGGCCACCACCCATGCCCGGCTAAATGATTTGGACACATCTCAAGGATTTGGGACAGTATCCTCTTAAAAAGGGAATGAGAGGTCCAAAGTTTAAAATTGGAGTCTTGGGAATCATGATTGAAGTCCTGAGTAAAAGTTTATACAAAGAGCAGGGTTAATTATGACATGTTCCAGGGAGTAATAAGGCTTGACTACATTCTTTGACATATCCTTTCCTGACAACCCACCTAGATGGCCCCTAGATTGTGACCACAGAGATTGCTCATTGACCTTCCCCTAACAGCAGCTAATCAGCACATTCCAGGCATTACTCATGATCAAATACTCTCCAGATGGCTGGGCCAGAACCACTTTATTGTCTTGCCACCCGTTCCCAAAGCTTGGAGCCCTCACTTGTGATTTTTTTCTTTATAAACCCTGTTGCCTTAGAGCTGGGGGTAGCACCCCTCCTGCTTTAATAGAGAAGTTGCTGTGAGACAAGCTCAAGCTTGTATCCAATAAACCCTCATGTGTTTTGCATTGGATTCCACTCTGGTGGTCTTTTGGGGTCTCACAATCTGGGTACAACAAAAGCAAAAAAAAAAAAACAAAATCCAACAACTCCAGACAGACCTGCAGAAGTGGAGGGAACCACTGGAGACTTCTAACCCTTGGGCCTTTAAACACTATATGAAAGTGGATTCTGCCTTTCCTCATACCTCTCACCTTTTTGCTCTTACTATTTACAACCTGCTTTATTAACTTCTTTACATTCTTCCAACAAGTTCAAAAGATCTCTAACCAAACCATTAATCAGTTATTCTTACAGGATTATCAATCTCTGCACACAGAGCCTAATGCCAAAGACCTTCCAATATGCTTTGATGGTGGGCACCAGCAGTACCTTGATAATGTCCCTAATTAGCGGAAAGCAGTCAAAAAGCATGACTCAACCCTATCCCTTCCTCACCATCATCTCCCTTTCCTAATTCCTTATTTTTGGTAGTAACCAAAAGTGAGGGATGTTGGAAATCAGGCATTTACAAATGGCCAGCCTACAGGGTATTGATAAGTGGAACATCAGGAATCTCCTTGGCCACCTCCAGAAACTCAGTGATAGCAGAACACATCATCACCAGCACAACACAAGCACAACACTTTTACAAGGACCCCAAAGCCACATGTGCCCTTCAGGGTATGTACTGGGTCACCTTATAATAGGATTCACCCCTCCTTCTCACTCTCAATTTCTCTTTCCTACCTTATCCAGAGATAGTCTCTGTAACCCTTCTTCTTTGCTAATAAAACCTGCCGTGTGGTACCTGTCAAATGGGTTGATTTATGAATCTGTCACATGGCTCTGCCACATAAATACCCAAAATAAGGCTTTAGAGGATCTCTTAGATGCATTGAGGGCAAAAGAATGAATATTGGGAGATCCAAGATAGCGGAGACCAGCACACAACATATCTGAAGGAAACAAGATCCCAAACTCCTAAATTGGTGAGTGAGGGGCACCTAAAGACAGAACATCTCTACTGAAGTTTCCTGGGAGAGAAGGGACAACCAATGAGCTGAGATTGTTTGGCTCCAGGTCACTCACTGATGTCTCTGGGGACTGAGAGTAGCAAACATTAGATACTCTTGCACTTCCCCTTGTCAGGCCTCCTTTCTCAGCAGAAGCAGCTGGCAGTGCCTCCTGATCCTAGCATGGACTACCCTGCTGAGCAATTAAGACAATAGAGGCAAACCTCCCAGTTCCACAGTGGCAGGAGGGTGTAACGGTCTCTTAGTTTTGTGGGCTGCTATACAGGCATCCCAGGGCCTCCCATATAAGGACCTGCACTGACCTCCCAGGTCTGCAGCAGTGGAGGGCAACTATATGGGCCTCCAGGACCTCACAGTGGGTGGCTGTACCAGCCTAACTGGTGTGCAGTGGAGGAAAAAGAGTGGTAGCTAGCATGCAGAGCCACAGATCTTGGTTCCCCTACTCTAGCAGCCAGAAATCGGATCTCTCTCACCCACACACCCAATGTGGGCAACATAGGGATTCTTGGGACAGTATTTTCAACATTGACACACCTGTGCTGTGGATCTACCAGTGGAGTACAGAAAACAATTCCTGGAGGCCAGACAGATCTGAATACAAGGAGGACAGTACAACAAGCCTCTAAGCCACTGAGGAATTTAAGGAACATGTGTATGCACATTGTGACCCTGCAAAAAGCACCAGCACCTGCACACCCTGCTGTGCTTAAGACCCACATTCCAGGCATCTACAAGCTCTAGCACCCTATCCTTCAAAGCACACTTCCACACACACTCCCACACTTGCTATCTCAAACTTGGGCAACTGTGCCTGCAACCTTCCTTTTTTAGCAACAGCTGAAACATCAACACACATTCTCAAACAAGTGGACCTCTCTTAACTTCCTGAAGAATACTCCTAGACACAAGAAAAAGACCCAGTCTGAAGTACAGACTCCAGGAACAAACAGCAAAGGTCACAGACAAGCAGATGGCTACAGGTTGGTGTGAGAACACATCCAAAAAATTCAGAACATCATGGCTTTACCAGGAAACCCCCAAATCAACGGATATTTTAATTCAATGGAAACACTAGAAAAATGATTTTACAGCTATGCTTTTCCAGTTATAAGAGTCACATAAAAAGGAAAAAAAACAAATCTCTCAAAGAAATAGCCAATCAAATGGGGGCAAATAAAGAAGAAATGAACAGAGCTCTCACAGAAATATAGGCAAATACAGCCAAACAAACAGAGGCACAATTAGTGCCATTAGAGAGGAAACAAACAACAAAATAGAGGCCATTATGGAAATACAAGAATACACATTCAAACAAATGAAGGAAATGGTGCAAGACATTAAAACAGAATTAGAATCAATAAAGAAAATAGAAACAGAAAACCCCTGGAGCTGGAGATCTTAGAGAAAAGATCAGGAACCACAAAGGTAAGCATCACCAACAGAATACAAGAGATGGAAGAGAGAATCTCTGGTGCTGAAGATAGACTTACAAAACTGAAACATCTTTCAAATAAAAAGTAAAAGCAGAAAGGTTCCAAACACAAAACATCCAAGAAATCAAGGATTCCATGAAAAGATGAAATCAACGAAAAACAGGAATAGATGAAAAAGAAGATTCCATACTCAAAGGTCCAGCAGAAAATTATCCCAACTTAAAAAAGGAGATGTCCACAAACATACAGCCTACAGAACACTACATAGACTACACCAGGAAACAAACTCCTCGTATCACATAATAATGAAGACACTAAATGTACAGAACAAAGAAAAAATATTAAAAGCAACAAAGGAAAAAGACCAAGTAACATATAAAGACAGACCTGTAAGAATCACACCAGCTTCTATTTCTAATTGACTATGATCAGAAGGAAGGAAAAGAAGACCTCCCCTATCAGTGGATGTGGGGAGGGGGATGCATGCAGAGGGTAGAAGAAGGAGAGATTGAGATGGGAGGCGGGAGGGAACCTGATTAGTAGACTTCTTGCATATAAAATACAAAAGGACTGAGAAAGAAATTAAGAAAACTACTTCCTTCACAATAGCCACAAAAACATAAAATACATTGGTGTGACTCTAACCAAGGAAGTGAAAGACCTGTTTGAAAATCAACTTCATGTCTCTGAAGAAAGAAATCAAAGAAGATATCAGAAGATAGATCTCCCATGCTCATAAATCGGTAGGATTAATGTGAAAATGGCCATCTTGTCCCGAATACCAACACAATTCTTTATATACCTTGAAAGAAAAATTCTCAACTTCATATGGAAAAACAAAAAACCCAGAATAGCCAAAACAATCCTGTACAACAACGGATTGTTTGGAGCTATCTCCATCCCTGATCTCAAGCTGTATTACAGACCAATAGCCACAAAAACTGCATGGTACTTCCATAGAAACAGAATGGTGGATCAATGGAATCAAATAGAAGATCCATAAATAAACCCACTCACCTACAGATAATTGATTTTTGACAAAGAAACCAAAACCATACCTTGGAAAAAAGACAGCATCTTCAACAAATGGTGTTGATTTAACTGGATGTCTACATGAAGAAAAATGCAAATAAATCCATATTTATCACCCTCCTCAAAAATAAAGTTCATGTGGGGTCAAAGACCTCAATATAAAACCAGACACACTAAATTGGTTAGAATAAAAATTAAGGAAAATCCTTGAACTTATTGGCTTGGGAGACATGTTCCTGAAAAGAACACCAACAGCACAAGTTCTAAGCTCAACAATCAATAAATGGGACCTCATGAAACTGAAAAGCTTCTGTAAAGCAAAGGACACTGTCAACAGAACAAAAAGATAGCATACACCTGCTTTTTAGGAGAAACTTTTTTTTTCCTTTAAGCATGCTTTCTCTGTGTAGCTCTAACTATGCTGGAACTCTCTGTAGACCAGGCTTGCCTTGAACTCAAGAGATCCACCTAACTTTGCTGGGTTTGAAAGTGTATGCCATCACTACCCTCTTTGGGTCTGGGGAAACCAGGCCTCATATTCCCCTGGATTTGTCTAGGAACTTGATATTATCCAGGGCTGCCTTCATAGTCTTTACTTAAAAGCATGAGCTACCATGCCTTACTGTGATTAGCATTTTGATTTTCAGATAAAAATACAATTTATCATTCATTGAAATCCTAGGGAAGTGCACAGGTATTTTGCAAAAGTAGGGGTAGGAAAGGAATTGTTCTTTGATATTGGAAATCTTCCAGCTCTAAAGTTTCATATTTAAGATGATCTGTATTAAAACATTGGAATAATTGAAAAAAAAAAGATAGCATACAGACTGGGAAAGGATCTTCACCAACCCTATATCTGACAGTGTGGTAATATCCAGAATATATAAAGAACTCAAGAAGTTCACAACACAAACAAATCAAGTAATCCGATTAAAAATGGGGTACAGAGCTAAGCAGAGGATTCTCTGTAGAGGAATATGCAATGACAGGGAAACATTTAAAGAAATGTTCAATGTCCTTAGTCATCACAGAAATGCAAATTAAAATGACCCTGAGATTTCGCCTTACACCATTAGGAAGGCCAAGATTTAAAACTCAAGTGACAATACATGTTGGAGAAGATGTGGAGATACTGTAGCCCTACTCCACTGCTAATGGAAATATAAACTTTTACAACCATTTTGGAAATCAATCTGGTACTTTCTCAGACAATTAGGAATTGTTCTGCCTCAGGATCCAGCTCTTCTACACCTAGGCATCTATCCAAAAGATGCTCAAGTATACAACAAGGACATTTGCTCAACCATATTTGTAGCAGCTTTATTTGTAATAGCCAGAATATGGAAACAACCAAGATGTCCCTCAACTGAGGAATGGATTCAGAAATTGTGGTACATTTACATAATTGACTACTCAGCAATTAAAAACAAGGAAATCATGAAATTTGAGGGCAAATGATGGGATCTATAAAAGATCATCCTGAATGAGTTATCCTAGAAGCAGAAATACACATGGTATATACTCACTTATAAGTGGATATTAGCCATATAATATAGGATAAACATACTAAAATCTGTACACCTAAAGAAACCTAGCAAGTGGGTAAGATGATCAATCCTCATTCAGAAAAGCAAATGGGTTGTACACAGGAAGAGGGAGAAAACAGGGAACAAGACAGCAGCCTACCACAGAGGGACTCTGAAAGACTCTATCCAATAGGGTATCAAAGCAGTTGCTGAGGCTCATAGACAAATTTTGGGCAGAGTGCAGGGAATCTTATGAAAGAAGGGGAGATAGAAAGACCTAGAAGGGATAGGATCTTCACAAGGAGAGCAACAAGAACCAAGAAATCTGGGCACAGGGGTCTTTTCTAAGACTTATAATCCAACTAAGGACCGTGCATGGACATAACCTATAACCCCTGTGTAGATGTAGCCTATGGCAGCTCAGTCTCCAAGTGGGTACCCTAGTAAGAGGAACAGGGACTGTCTCTGACATGAACTCAGTGCCTGGCTCTTTGATAAGCTTCCTCTGAGCAGGGAGCAGCATTACCAGGTCACAGAGGAAGATAATGCAGCCAGTCCTGATAAGACCTGATAGGCTAGGATCAGATGGAGGGGAAGGAGGCCCTCCCTTATTAGTGGACTTTGAGAGGGTCATGGGACGATATGTGGAAATGATGGTGGGATTGGGAGGGAATGAAGGAGGGAGCTACAGCTGGGATATAATGTGAATAATCTTTAATTAATATTAAAAATTTTAAATTTTAAAAAAATTACATCAAGTTTTGTTTAGTTTTTAAAAACATTCTGATTCTAATGAGATCAAAAGAAAATGTCAGTTTCACATTAATATATTTGCTTAATCTTAGAATCTTGACTTCACAAGTCCTAACTTTTTTTTTGCCTTTGGGAGCCTTTAGACAGCTGTTCTTTTATTTTATCCAGTATTGATAGCTACTCTCAGTGGGAGAGTTGTTGTGATATAAGTTACTTAGTCAAAAATGAAAATAGAACTCGCCAACAACCACATTTTCACTGACAGCATTACTATTCCAAATGAAGTGAGAACAATTTCTTAAAATATCACAAAAGACATCTACTTTTGGAAATAAAAGCTTTTTCCCCCCATGTGCCTTGAATTTTTATGTAGTTATTTAACTAATGTGTTTTAAGGAACAGGATACTTGAGAGTCTATGAAAGCCAAAGCTCTTTCAAAAGTACAAAAATTATTTAGATGTGAGGAATACCAGTGCTTACATCAAATTATCCTGGCATATACAAGCTTATGAACTATAGATTGAAAAAAAGATTAAGAGATGTAGTTGATAATTGATGTTGTACTTATATGTGTTAACTGACTGTAATCATGAGCATGTGAATATGTACAGATGATGTAATTTCAGATATAAATCATATTTCTGCAGTTGTTTGGCAGCGTGTCTAAAGCTGGCTTATGCAAAAGTCTAAAAAGAGGCATGCATTTGTGGATAGTCAACCTGGGTGAGATATTTACTAGCATAAATGCATGAGCGACCCAGCATTCATTTTTAAGCTGCTGTGCCAAGAGGAGGAGAAGTTGAGAACATAGTGAGGAAGAATCCTAGAATGTTTGAAATAGGGGAATAGAAGATCTGTCAATTGTAGTTAAATTGATAGTGAGAACACTGTTAAAACAGTGGCACCTCTGTATACAACCAGTAGATCTTTGATCTAATCCTTTATAAGTTTATACACATTTGGAAATATCCTTAGCCTTAGTATGTTAAGAACAATTTGATTTCTGCACCATAAAAATTTCTAAACCTAGCCTTGATGGTTTTTAAACTTTCTCGAATTCTGAATTACTCCTCTCTTTATAATCTCCAGCACCTGTTTTTGTGTTCTCACCAAAACAGAATTCTGTGGACCACAATGCATGTTACTATCTTCCCATAAATGTGGAATCATCCTATATATTCTTACAATATACATGAATTTATTGAGATAAAAGCTAATTTCAGTGAACTCATCACACATTTCCTGCTTACTTATCTTTCTACCTTCACAGTCGCAAAAATGTCTTCCTAATACTACAGATCCAAATAACTTGTACTGAAGAAGTCTTGTATAACAACTGTGAAAATCAATCTGGAGGTACCTAGGGAAATTGGGAATAGATTTACCTTGAGACCCAGCTATACCATTCCTGAGCACATACCCAAAAGATGCTCTACCATACCACAAACACACCAGCACAACTATACTTACAGCAGATTTATTTGTTCTAGCCTGAATCTGGAAACAACCTAAATAGCCCTCAACGGAAGAATGGATGAAGAAATTGTTGTATATTTACACAATGGAATAGTACTCAGCTATTAGAAACATGGAAATTATGAATGTGCAGACTAATAGATGGAACTAGAAAAGATCATTCTGAGTGAGGTAACCCAGAAAGACATGCATGGTACGTATCAATTATAAGTAAATATTAGCCATAAAGTACAGGATAAAAACACTACAATCCACATCCCCCAAAAGGGCAAGGAGGGCCACCTTCTTCATTATCACAAATAAGAATTACTGAATAATTATTATGGCAAATAACTGTGAAAAAACACCATGAACTCATTACCTTTATTTTTTTAAACAGTGTTTATAGGTGAAAATTACTACCTTTACTTTGTGAGGAAATTGAAGCATTGAAAAGTAGGAAACAGGAAAACATTACAACATTAGAAAATTAGCGATATTCTGTTTGAAAATGAGCCTATTTAGTAAACCTCCCACTCATTACTATATTGATCAGATATATTCAATTTGCACAGCAATAAATGAACATACCCCTTTCATGTATTTCTTTCCTCTGCTCTCAGTCTATAACAGATTCTTGTGAAATATCAAGTCAAATGATTTCTTGGTCTTATTCTCAACCTTCCTAATGTTGTGACCCTTTAATGCACATCCTCATGTTGTTATGACACACAGCCATAAAATTATTTTAATTGCTCCTTCCTAACTATAATTTTGCTACTGTTATGAATCATAGTATAATATCATTGTTGGAAGAAAACCCCACAGCTAGGAAATCAGCAGGTTCTTAAAGAAGGTTGTGCCTGGAAAACAGTGTAACAACAACAGCAGCTCACTAAATTCAGAGCAAGAAACTCAGCAGCACAGCAGCTGTCTCCAGGACTTCTGTGGGTGAGAGGAGAGCTCCACTACCTAACTAAGAACACAGTTACCACTAAGGTCTATACAACTGAGGAGAGCTGTGGCAATTCCTGAGAAACACTGGCCATTCAGTGACCATATCAAAAAGCAGAGGAACTTCCTTCAGGTAAAATCATCTTTCTGCCAAGGGGAATCCCCACCCCAGGATTCCAGGAAGCACCAGAAACTAACAGCTAACACCTAAAATAACCCAATGGGTAGAGGTCAGCGCAAAAGCTCAACTAACAAAACACAGAGCAATATGGCATCTCCAGAACCCAGTCATCCAGGGCGAGTAGCCCTGGACACCACAGCATAATGGAAAATCAAGAAGATAATCTTACATCTATGCTGATGAAGAGTAAAATAGAGGAAACAAATAAAATGCGTAAAGAATTAGAGGAAGATAAAATTAAACAGCTTATGGCCATCTGTAAAGAAATGGAGGAAGTTAAAGACAAACAGATTATGGCCATCCATAAAGAAATATGAGAAGATGAAGCCAAACAGTTTGTGGACTTCAGAGGGGAAATAATTAAATCACTGAAATAAATAAAAGAAGCAGAAGAATGTTCAAACAAACAGCTGAAGGAACTAAAAAAAAAAAGCAGGAAAATACAATCAGACAGGTGAAGGAAATAAACAAAACAACTCAAGTTCTGAAGATAGAAGTGGAAAAATTAAAGAAAACACAAATAGAGGAAATCATAGAGAGGAAGAATTTAGGGAAGAAAACAGGAAATACAAAGGTAAGCACATGCAATAGACTACAAGAGATGGAAAAAAGAATCTTAGGTGTAGACGATACAATGGAAGAAATCAAAGTATCTGTCGAAGAAAATGTAAAATCCAAAAAATTACTGAAACAGATGACCCAAGACATCCAAGACAATATGAAAAGACAAAACCTAAAAATAATAGGAATAGAGGAAAAAGAATATTCCCTTCTCAATGGCCCAGAAAATATCTTCAACAGAATCATAGAAGAAAATTTCCCCAACTTAAAGGAGAGGCCTATAAGAATACAAGAAGCCTACAGAACACCTAATAAATAAGACCAGAAATGAAAATCCTCCTGTCACATAATAATCAAAAGAGCAAGTACACAGAACAAAGAAAAAATACTAAAAGCTGAGAGGGAAAAAGGCCAAATAACATATAATGGCAAACCCATCAGAATCACACCTGAATTCTCAACAGAGACTGTGAAAGCCAGAAGGGCCTGGACAGATATCATGCAGACTCTAGGAGAACACAGATGTCAGCCCAGGCTACTATATCTATCAAAACTCTCAGTCATCATAGAAGGAGAAAACAAGATATTCAATGACAAAAAATTTCAAACAATACCTACCCATAAATGCAGCATTACAGAAGATACTAGAAGGAAAAATACAACCCAGGAAAACTAACCACATTCAGGAAAACAGTAGAAACAAATAAAGTCACTACAGCAAAACTAAAAGTAGCCAAGCACAAAAACTCACTACCATAGCCAACAGCAAAATCAAAGCATCTAAAAGCCACTGGTCATTAATCTTCCTTAACATCAATGGACTTAACTCTCCAATAAAAAGACACAGACAAATAGAATGGATATGTAAACAAGATCCAACAATGTCTTGCATACAAGATACACACCTAAGTCACAAAGCTAGATATTACCTGAGAGTTAAGGGCTGGAAGATGGTTTTCCAAGCAAATGGACCCAAGAAGCAAGCAGGAGTATCTGTTCTAATACCTAATAGAATATATTTTCCACAAAATTTAATCAAAAGAGATGGGAAAACTTCATACTCATCAAAGGAAAACTCTCTCAGGAATACACCATAGTTCTGAACATCTATGCTCAAAATACAAGAGTAACCACATTTGTAAAAGAAACATTAATAAAACTGTAACCATATATAGGTTCCACAAATTAATAGTGAGAGACTTCAACACCCCACTCTCAACAAAGGAAAGGTCAACAAAACAGAAATTAAACAAAGAAACAATGATTCTATTAGAGGTCATGAATCAAATGAACCCAATTGACATCTATGGAAACTTTCACCCAAACAAAAAAGAATTTACCTTCATCTCAACACCTCATGGAACCTTCTCCAAAGTAGACCATATAGTTGGTCAGAAAACAAGCCTCAGCAGACACAAAAAGATTGAAATAATCCCATGTATCCTCTCTGAGCACCATGGACCTAAGATGGACCTCAAAGGCAACAGAAATAACAAAAAGAAATAGCAAAAATCCTACACACATATGAAAACTGAACAAGTCACTACTCAATGACATCTGGGTCAGGGAAGAAATAAAGAAATTAAAGTCTTCCTAGAATTCAATGAAAATGAAAGCACAACATACACAAACTTATGAGACATGATGAAAGCAGTGCTAAGAGGAAAGTTCATAGCACTAAGTGCCTTCAAGAAGAAATTTGAAACATCTCATGCAAGCAACTGAATTTAGGTGAATAACACCCTTTATAACAGCCACAAATAACATAAAATACCTTGCTATGATTCCAACCAAGCAAGTGAAAGAATTGTTTGATAAAAGTAAAAAAAAAAAAAACCAACAACTTAAAGTCTGAAGAAACAAATTGAAGAAGATATCAGAAGATGTAAAGATCTCCCATGTGTATGGATCAGTGTGATTCAAAGTGAAAATGACCATTCTACCAACTACCAAAAGCAATCTAAATATTCATTGCAATTCCCATCAAAATATCAACACATTTTTTCATACAACTTGGTAGAACAGTTCTCAATTTCATATGGAAAAACAAAAAGAGCAAACATACAGAATTGCTAAAACAGTTCTTTACTATAACAGATCATCTGGAGGTATGCCCATCCCTGATCTCAAGCTTTACTATAGGGCAACAGTAATAAAAACTACATGGTATTGGCATAGAAACAGACTGGTGGATCAAAAGAATTACATATAAGACGAGTTGATTTTTGACAAATATCCAAAATCATACAATGGAAAAAATTAACATCTCCAATAAATTGTCCTTGGCTAACTGGATCTAAACATGCAGATAAATACAAATAGATTTAAATTTATCACCCTACCCAAATTAAAGTCCAAGTTGATCAAAGACCTCAACATAACACCAGACACACTAATCCTGTTAGAAGAAAACATGGGGAAGACCCTTGAACTCATTGGCAGAGCAGACAACTTCCTGAACAGAATACCAACAGCACAGGCTCTAAGAGCAAAAATCAGTTAAAGGGACATCATGAAACTGAAAAGCTTCTGTAAAGCAAAGGACACTGTCAACAGAACAAAATGACAGCCTATGGACTGGCAAAGAATCTTCACCAACCTTATATCTGACAGAGAGCTAATTTCCAGAATATATAAAGAACTTGAGAAGTTAAACACCATAAACAACAATTAATAAATGGGGTATATAGCTAAACAGAGAATTCTCAATGGAGTAATTTCAAAAGGCAGAGAAACTTTTAAAGAAATGTTCAACGTCCTTAATCATCAAGGAAATGTAAATAAAAAAGACACTGAGATTTCACCTTACACACACCAGAATGGCCAAGATCAAAAATTTAAGTGACAACACATTCTTGAGATTATGTGGAGAAAGGGGAACCCACTCTATTGCTTGTAGGAATGTAAACTTATACAACCACTTTGGAAATCAATCTGGCACTTTTTTAGAAAATTAGGAGTAGTGTTAAATCAAGATTCAGCTATACCACTCCTACACATATATCCAAAATATGCTCAAGTACACAACTAGGACATTTGTTTCAACCATGCTCATAGCAGCTTTATTCATAATAGTCAGAATATGGCAAAAAGCCAGATGCCCCTCAACTGAGGAATGGACACAGAAATTGTGGTACATTTACACAATGGAATATTACTCAGCAATTAAAATCAATGACGTCATGAAATTTGCAGACACATGCCTGTGACTAGAAAAGATTGTCCTGAGTGAGGTAAGCAGATGCTGAGACTCATAGCCAAACTTTGGGCAGAGTGCAGGGAATCTTACAGAGGAAGGGGGAGATATAAAGACCTGGAGGGGACAGGAGCTCCACAAAGAGAGCAACGGAACCAAAATACCTAGGCCCAAGTGGGCCTGCAGAAAGTGATGAATCAACCAAGGACCATGTATGGAGAGAAGGGACTGTCTCTGATATGGACTCTCTGACCACCTTTTTGATCACCTCCTCCTGCCAGAGGGATGAGGTGGCAGCCTGTCCAGGCCACAGAGGAAGAGGATGCAGCAAGTCCTTATGAGACACTAGGGTCAGTTAGTAGGAAAGTAGAACCTCTCCTGTCAGTGGATTACAGGAGGGGCATAGGCAGAGAAGAGAGATGGAGGGTAGGGCTGGGAGGAGATGGAGGAGGCAGATACAGCTGTGATAAAAAGTGAATAATTTATAATAAATAATAATAAAAAAGAAAGAAAGAAAAAAGATTGCTATATAGTGAGAGTGCTTTCTGGTTGTGATAATCATGTTATGGTATAAAATGAAAGTAGAGGTGTGTGTGTATGTGCGCACGTGTGTGTGTATGCATGCAAGTGCATATACATGCTTAAGCATGTGCAAGTGTGTATGCACCAGAGATATAAAAAGTGACTCTTCATTACTTTTGGTTTAGAAGCACATACTATATATGTCCACTGCTAGTTTAAAGGCTGATAACAAGTAACTGCTAGTTTAAAGGCTGACGCCAAGTAGCAATTATATTTCCCTCTTCTTTGGATAGAATAATAATCTGCCATATAAATTTTTTTCAGAATAAATCAATAAAACTTGAGGATGAAAAAAAGTATAAAATGCACAGGATAACCTAGTTATAACACAATGTTTAAATTATAAGAGGGCACAAACATGTATTCCAAATATTTCACATTATGAATGACAACGTTCAAAAAAGACAGGTAACTATCCATAAGTCAAATAGCCTGCAAAGTGGCAGTGTACATGATTTTTAGTTCAGTATTACTTGTACATACTTTCTAAGCTATCTTGCATGCTATTATGTCACTTTCCCATGTAAAAAATAGTGTTATAACAGAGTGAAATATAAAACAGTGATGGAGGTATTCATCTTCTTTGCTATTCATTACAGATTCATAAAAACTTTTACCTAAGTTTTGTGATGTAACAAGATAATTTCTAACAGGCAGTTAATTTTTTAATTCCTGCTTTTACAATCAGTTTTTATAATTATTTTTGCAAATTCATTTTCTAGGTATTTTAAGTGTTAGTTATTCTATTTTCAATTTATCCAAATTAGAATGAATTGTGTAATAGGTATTTTAAAATAGGATCATGCATTATTTTGTTTGTTTGAAGATTCTTGAAGGAGACTTTATGCCAACATATACACAACACACTTTCTTTTAGGCAACGGTGTAGGCAACACTGAAGACCATAGTGAGCAAATCACAATAGCAAGTAGTTATATCCTATTAAAAAGTACCTTCCTGAGCCTATAACTAGTAGGATACTGCCTATGTTTTAATCCAGAAGTTCCAGAAGTTTTAAGTGTTTCTGGGTTTACATTGATGTATTTGATCTACTTAGAATTGCTTTGGGAAAGGGTGATAGATATGGGTATAATTTTATTCTTCTACATGTAAACATCCTGTTTTCCAACACCTTTCGTTTTTTTTCTTTTTAATTTTTTAATTAATTACAGTTTATGCACTTTGTATCCAGCTGTAGCCCCCTCCTTTATCCCCTCCGAATACCACCATCTCTCACCATCTCCTCCTATGCCACTGAGTTCATGTCAGAGACAGACCCTATTCCCATTACTAGGGAACCCATTTGGAAACTGAGCTGCCATGGGAAACATTTGTGCAGGGGTTGTAGGTTATCTCCATGCATGGTTCTTGGTTGAAGCATCAGTCTCAGAAAAGACCGCTGTACCCAGATTTCTTGGTTCTATTGCTCTCCTTATGAAGCTCTTGTCCCTTCAAGGTTTTTCTAGCTCCCCTTTCTTTCAGAAGATTACCTGCACTCTGTCCAAAGTTTGACAATGAGTCTCAGCATCTGCTTTGATACCCTGCTGGGTAGAGTCTTTCAGAGTCCCTTTGTGGTAGGCTGCTGTCTTGTTCCCTGTTTTCTCCCTCTTCCAATGTCTCTCCTGTTTGCCTTTCTGAGTGAGGATTAATTATCTTACTCAGGGTCCTCCTTGTTGCTTAGCTTCTTTAGGTGTACAGATTTCAGTATTTTTAACCTATATTATATGTCTAATCTCCAAATACAAGTGAGTAATCACTTGGGATGATCTTTTTTAGTTCCCACCATTTACCTGCATGATTTCCTTGTTTTTGTTTGTTTTGTTTTTAATTGCTGAGTAGTATTTCATTTTGTAAATGTACCACAATTTCTGTATTCATTCCTTATTTGAAGGACATCTAGGTTGTTTCTAGGTTATTATTATTACAAATAAACCTGCTACAAACATGGCTGAGCAAATGTCCTTGTGTACTTGAGCATATTTTGTATATATGCTTAGAAGTGGTATGCTGAATCTTGAGGTAACACTATTCCTAATTGTTTGAGAAAGTATCAGATTGATTTCTAAAGTAGTTGTACAAGTTTTCATTTCCACCAGAAGTGGAGTAGGGTTCCCCTTTGTCCACATCCTCTCCAGCATGTATTGTCACTTGAGATTTTGTTCTTAGCCATTCTAATGGGTGTAAGGTAAAATCTCAGGGTAGTTTTGATTTGCATTTCGCTGATTACTAAGGACTTTGAACATTTCTTTAAGAGTTTCTCTGCCATTTGATATTCCTTTACAAAAAAATTCTCTGTTTAGCTCTGTACTCCATTTTTCAATTGTATTACTTGATTTGTAATCGAAGAAGTTGCTCAAGAAGTTGCTCTTTAACTTCATGAGTTCTTTATATATTCTGGATATTAGCCCTCTGTCCGATATAGAGTTGGTGAAGATCATTTCCCAATCTGTAGGCTGTAGTTTTGCTCTGATGACAATGTCCTTTGCTTTATAGAATATTTTCAGTTTCATGAGGTATACTTGTGATTGTTGATCTTAGAGCCTGTGCCTTTGGTGTTCTGTTCAGGAGGTTGTCTCCTGTGCCAATGAGTTCAAGAATCCTCCACTCTTTTTCTTCTAACCGATTTAGTTTAGTGTGTCTGGTTTTATGTTGAGGTCATTGATACACTTGGACTTTAGTTTTCTGCAGAGTGATAAATATGGATTTATTCCCAGTATCTACATGTAGACATCCGGTTGGACTAGCACCATTTTTTGAAGATGCTCTATTTTTTCCATTGTATGATTTTGGCTTCCATAGTTGTGACGGTTTATTTCTGGGTCTTCTATTCAATTCCACTGATCCACCATTCTGTTTCTATGTCAGCACCATCCATTTTTTATTACTATTCCAGCATCTTTTCTTGAAGATGTATGCTTCCTTCCAGTTTATATTTTTGCCATCT
Organism: Psammomys obesus; assembly: GCF_907164565.1. NCBI lineage: Eukaryota > Metazoa > Chordata > Mammalia > Rodentia > Muridae > Psammomys > Psammomys obesus. Next base: position 1,064,232 of record NW_026590571.1, on the reverse strand, counting down.
TCATCAGATGTCAGATGAATGTTATTATTTGAACTCAAATTAGAGTCTTTTACTTTGTTCCATTTATCTATGCATCTATTTTGTGTCTGCATCATACTAATCTTATTATTATAGATATGTACTATGCCTTAAAATTTGAAACTCTAAATCCCCTAGTATTTTTCTTTATGATCAGGATGTCTTTGGTTTTCTTAGATATTTTGAGGTTACATATGAACTTTAGGACTATTTTTTTCTCTTTCTTTGAAGAATGTCATGGTGATTTTTGTTCAGATTGTATTGATCTCTAAATAGCCTTTGGTAGTATTATTATATATAAAATAGTATTTCTATCAATCCAGGAGTATGAAAAGACTTTTCATATTCTAAAGTTATCCTCAATATCTTTCTATGTGTAATTTAAAATTTTCAAGTTACAATTTTTCACCTGCTTGGCTAGCTTTGTTTCTAGATATTATTTTGAGGCTATTATAAATATGAATTTTTATGTCTTCTCTTTCTTAGTATTTGCTATTTGTATATAGAAAGGAAACTATTGATTTTATAATTTTTTATCCTGCAAATTTGCTAACAGCAGTTTTTTTTTGTGTTTTTTGTTTTGTTTTGTTTTGTTTTCTCTTCATTTGATTTCCCTTAAAATTTCTGGGATCTTTCTTTATACTAAAGCATATATTTTTGTTTGTTTATTTTTAAAAAATAGATTCTTCTCTCATACAATATATCTCAACCACTGTTTTCTCTCTCTCCATTTGCGCCTGTACCTTCCTTATTGCTTCCCTCCCAGGTCTACTTTCGCTCCATTTCCTCAGAGAAGAAAAGGCTTCCAAAAGGGGAAAGTCAAATTGTGCAAAAGAAGATATAATAAGAGAATGGCAAAAGAACTCATATCAACCCTGGACAAGGCAACCCAGTAGGAGGAAATATGTCTGAAGAACCAGCAAAATAGTCAGAGGTACACTCCCTCCTACTGTCAAGAATCTCACTAAAACACCAAGCTAACTCAGCCATAACATAAATGTAGAAAACTTGGTGTAAACTCATGTAGGTCTCATGCTTGTTGTTTTAGTCTCTGTGAGCCCAAGTGAGCCCTGCCTAGTTGATTCAATTGACCATGTTTTTCTGATGTCCTCCTTTCCTTCTTACTTTGACAATCTTTCCTACTCCATTTTCATTGTGTTTCTTGATCTCTGAGGGGAGGGACCCAAAAAAGCCCTCCAATTTAGATTTTCTCTCTGAATAATGTCTGGCTATCAGTTTTGACACCACTCCTATCTGCTGCCAGAGTAACTCCCTGTGATGATGACAAAACACTATCTGAATATAACAGAATGTCATTAGAAATCATTTTATTTATTTATTTGCTTGTTTGTTTGTTTTGTGTCTTTGGACTATCTACTCTTAGTTTTCTGGCCATACTGGCAGAGTAGGGCATCGGCTTCAAGTTATACTAAACATTGGTTGGCTACTCCCACAACTTTGGTGTCACCATTGGACTACTACAAATTGCAGGTAGACAGATTGTAGGTGGAGGATTTTGTGGCTAGACTGGTTTCCAAGTATCTCTTTCTGTAGCTTGAAGATTATGTTCTTCAGCTAAAGAGAATAGATGCAGGAATGAATTCTGGAAATAGGGATAATTATATATTACTTTCTTTTTGTGTCCTTTGAATTTTCATTTGGTGTGTTATTGTTCTAGCCAGGGCTTAAAATAATTATATTGAAAAGGAGTAGGTTCAGTGCACAGCCATATCTCAGTACTAATTTTGCTGAGAGTTCCTTGAGTTTTTCCTCTTTTTTCCATTACTGTAGCTATTGAATTGTCATCAGTAGCCTTTATTATGTTGAGGTAGGCTCCTTTCTTTCCTAGTCTCTCTAGGATTTTTACTTTTAAAGCATACTGAATTTTGTTAAAGACTGTTTCTGCATCTATTCAACTGATCATATGATTGTTGTCTTTGATTCTATTTATATGATTTATTATATTTTTCTACTTACATATTTTGAATGACACTTGTTTCTCTAGTCTAACAACATTCATTTTGCAAGTACTTGCTGAGAATATTTGAATCATGAAGATGAAGAAGAATATCTTATTATTCTCTTTTTCTTCTCCTCCTCCCTGTTTTTCTTTTTGCAATGCTGGCTTCACACAAGTTTTGTATTGCTACATTTCTTTCCTTAAATATAATTTAAGATCTAAAGTAACTTTTATTTGACTGATGTAATTGTCATCTCAGAGGCTTACTGCTTTTGTCTCCTAACATAGGCCCAGTCCTGGAAGCTTCTAGCCTCTCTACAATCTAATCTAGGCCTAGAATGTTTTTAACCTCTGAGACTTACTGCTGAGTAAGCATACCCTTTCTAGTTCTTTCTGAACTCTGGTTGGCTGCTTCAACTCAACTAGCTGGCTCAAAACTCCTTTCCAAGCTGACTGATTCAAACTGACTTCTCTGAGCTTTAGACTGAATTGCTCTGCTAGGCCACAAACTAACTTTAACAGTTTGTTCCAATCTCTGGCTCCTTCTCATTCTTTGGCATATGCTATTCTGTGAAATCTTGCTTTGATTTGTCACTTTCTTTGCCCTTCAATTAGGCATTTTTTTTTCAAGCATGGGTGCTTCTACAAACTAACTTACCTTTATAGTTTGATATTAAATGTGTGTACTAAGGGAGTGTCTACATTACTTCATGTAGGCCTAGATGATCCTTGGAGATGATCAGAGCAGCCAGGTTGCTGGATTAAATTTCCTCTAGATTAATATATATTAGTAGTATTTCTTCTTTAAATATCTTGTAAAGTTCTACTGTGAATCCATCTCAAACTGGGATTTTTTTAAGTAGGAAAACTTTATATTAGTGTTTCAATAACTTTGTAGATATTGATCAACCTAATTTGTTGATATATTGTTGGTTTAACTTTAGACATTTGTATGAATATAGAAATGAATCTATTTTATTTAAATTTTTTAGCTTGATGGAATAAAGGTTTTTAAATTATTCACTTATAATTTTCTGAAATTCTTTGCTGTTTGTTGTAATGTTTCCCTGTTAATTTCTTTTTCTTTTCCTTTATCTTTTTTAATACGCTTTGCATTATGGCACATGCCCTTTTCTACTTTTTTAGAGATTTTATTTATTTATTATTTACAGTGCTCTATCTGCATGTGTGCCTACATGCCAGAAGAGGGTATCAGATCACACTATAGATGTTTATGAGCCACCATGTGGTTTCTGGGGATTGAACTCAGGACCTTTGGGAAAAGAGCCAGTCTGCTTAACCTCTGAGCCATCTCTTCACCCCCCAGGTGTTCATTTCTAGTTTTATTAATATGGATCTATTATTTCTATTTTGGTTAATTTTTCTGAGTGTCTGTCAATCTTGTTTACATTTTCACTGATCAAGCTCTTAGATTCACTGATATTTTGTATTTGTTTATTGATGTTTATGTTTCATTAATTTCTTCCTTGAATTATATTATTCCTTCCTTTGTACTGGATTTGGTTTTAGTTTGTGTTTATTTTCCCAAGATGTTGAAGTGCATAAATAAACTACTGATTTATGCTTTATATTATTTGTTAGTAAACTAAGCTCTAAGAGTTGCAAAATACTTAAGAATGATTTTATTGTGTTTCAGGACCTATGTTGGTTTGTGTTTTTATTTTTATTTATTTATAAGAAAAAAAATATTTATTTATTGACTGTTTCTTTAAACCACTCATCATTCAGTAGTCTTTTATTTAGGATATATGAGTTTCTATAATTTCCAGAGGGTCTTTTGTTATTGATTTTGGGGTTTATTGGATTTATTGGATGATAGTCATATAGAATACATAACATCATTTCAGGGTTTTTTTTATTTTGCATTTCTTGAGATTTATATTGTATCACAATATGTGGTCTCCTTTATAGAAATGCCCATATGTTAATGAATAGAATGTGTATTCTTTAGGATTTGGGTGGAATATTCTGCATATACCTATGAAGTACATTTGATGAACAAGTCAATGAATATTCATGCTTCTCTGTTTATGTTTTTTGCAGATATTCATATCAAGTAGAAAAATGGGACTTTCTATCAGGATTTATCGGTTTCTGGCAGTACAGTAAAATAACCAAAATAATGAACTAAAAACACTTCCATTGAGAAAACAAAAAGAACATGTACAGGAATTTTAATCCAGCAAAATGGCTGCTCTGACAAGGGATTACATCCAAAGATCTTCTATGTCTGTATGATCCAGACGGAATGACATACCTTTAATCCTTCTGGGTGGGAGACAGACACAGTCTTAGTACACATCTTTAATCCCAAACAATGAAAGTAATGATAGTTTGTAGAAAGCAGCATCCATGTTTGAAAGCAATGTCTAACTGAGGGGCAGACAACATGACAAATCAAAGAAAGATTTGAGAGAATAGGATATGCCCAACTCACATGAGAAGAGAGAGGAAAGTGGGATGACTAAAGAGAGAGCAGCACAGGAAGAGAGGAGACAGTGGTACTGGTCGAGTTTTACAGAGACAGGTTGAAGAAAGAACAAGCTGAAAGACCCCCGCCTCACCCTAAGTTAGACATAGCTAACGCCATTTTGTGGGACACCACTGTTTTGAGAAACTCTGTAGGCTAGGTGGGGAACTGGAAAATTACTGAGAAACCCAGCTGTGTCATATCTGCGGTCAGGCTGCCCCAGTCGAGCTAAAAACAGCTTGTGTTAATCACCCTCATGGGATATCTGTGAGACTGTTCCAGCTGAGATAGGAGTCCTAAGGAAAACAACATGTGGCGGCCCAAGTTAAGGGGTCATCATGACCGTCTGGACCACCCAGTTCCTGGAATCCTGGTGTCCCTGCCAAACTCTGACTCAAATTGTGGTCTAATTTAAATGTACCAATCAGCTCCCTGTAACCATGCTTCTCGCTTCTGTACCCACGCTTTTGCTCTAAAACCCTATAAAAAGCCCAGCTTTCCACCCAGGGGGCGCGCAAGTCCTCCGAGAGACTTTGTCGCCCCGGGTACCCGTATACTGAATAAAGCCTCTTGCTGTTTGCAGCCGAACGACTGGTCTCACTGATCCTTGGGAGTGGGGGTCTCCCTGACAGAAGATTCCCTTCGGGGGTCTTTCAAAGCCAGACACAGATGAAGACATAACAGGCCAGAGAATGAGGAGCCATAATATTAGAACATGTTTCTAGAGTTAGTTTGAGGTCAAACCAAGCAATTTAGTCAGAAGTGAGGGAAGCCAGTTTGAATCAGTCAGCTTAGAGAGAAGTTTTGAGCCAGAACAGCTGAGTTGAACCAGCCAGTCAGGGTTCAGAAAAAGCTAGAATGTTTATATTCATTCACCAGTAAATACCAGAGGCAAAAAATATTCTAAGCCTAGATTAGATTATATGGAGGCTAGAAGCTTCCAGGACTAGGCCTAGGTTAGAAGAAAGACAGTAAGCTTGGGAGATAAAAATTATATCTGCAAATAAAAGATACTTTTACAGGAACATATTCTTGGGAGTGAAACTGGAAATCATTTTCCCCAAATTTGTCTAATAATTTATTATATTAATTCTAATGTCAAGAATTTCATTAAGATCAGAAGTTTTGGATATTTTATTAATTAGTTTATTTGAAGGTCATGACATTATATTTAAGGTAATTTTTTTGTTATTAAATTTATCTTAAAAATTACTGTAAATTACTGTACATTACTGTAATGTAAATTTTGTCATACATTAAATAACCAGTTATACCACAATGTAGAGTAATTTGAATATAAGAAATTTTCATATGCCTTTTGCTTTTGACTTAAAATATTTTATTTATTATTATTTTGTATATGTATATATGTATGATGTGTATGGATAATTCAAATACCATAGAGCATAAGTGTAAGTCAGAATATAGTTCAGGATTTATTTTTGTCCTTCTCTCATTGTGGGTCTGGAGAGTGAATTTGGGTTACTAGGATTATATGTGTTTTTACCCACTAAGCCATCTCACTAGCTCTGTTTGCATTCTCTCTCTCTTTCTCTCTCCTTCTGACAAACAGACTCTTACAAAGTCATGGCCCAGTGGTTCAACTCATATATTGTGAAAGTTTTGCTAGTGGGGCACTATTTACCTGTCCTTTGAAATGGTTATTCAATAGGCAACTTCTCTTCTATTATAGAATATTTGTTTAATTTTTTTTTTTTATTTAGGAAAGACAACCATACTTAAAATACTAGGAATATGTACTAACTTTTTCTTATCCTACATCAGTAGTTTTCTGCGAACAAAAAATTTGGTGGTTGGACTTGATATTTATAAAAGTTCAAAGTTTGGAGTAACCCCTGTTTCTCTCTTTTTTTTCTTTTTTTAAATTCTTTTTTAATTACACTTTATTCACTTTGTATCCCTCCTGTGGTTCCCTCCCTCCTCTTCTCCCAATCCCTCCATTTCTTCATCCTCTGCATGCATGCCCCTCCCCAAGTCCACTGATAATGGAGGGCTTCTTTTCCTTCCTTTTGATCCTAATCAATTAGGTCTCATCAGGAGTGGCTGCATTGTCTTCTTCTGTGGCCTGGTAATGCTCATCCCCATTCTTTTTTTAAATTTTTTTATTATTACTAATTACACTTTATTCATTTTGTGTCTCCCCATGAGCCCCTCCTTCCTCCCCTCCCGATCCCACCCTTCCTCCCCTTTCTGCATGCATGCCCCTCCCCAAGTCCACTGATAGGGGAGGTCTTCCTCTCCTTCTTTCTGATCTTAGACTATCAGTTCTCATCAGAAGTGGCTGCATTGTCATCTTCTGTGGCCTGATAAGGCTGCTCCCCCCTCAGGGGGAAGTGATCAACGAGCAGGCCAATCAGATTGTATCAGAGGCAGTCCCTCTTCCCATTACTATGTAACCCACTTGGATACTGAACTGCCATGGGCTACACCTGTGCAGGGGTTCCAGGTCATCTCCAGGAATAGTCCTTGGTTGGAGTATGAGTCTCTGGGAAGTTTCCTGTGTTCAAATTATCTTGTTCTGTTGCTCTCCTTGTGGAGTTCCCGTCCCCTCCAGCTCTTACTATTTCCCACTTCTTACATAGAATTCCATTCACTCTGCCCATCAGTTGGCCATCAGGCTCAGCATCTGCTTTGACAGCCTATACTGCAGAAGCTTTCAGAGGCCCTCTGTGGCAGGTTTCAAGGTTGTTTCCTGTTTTCTTCTGGCTTTCAGAGGCCCTCTGTAGCAGGTTCCGAGGTGGTTTCCCATTTTCTTTTTCTTCTGATGTCCATCCTCTTTGCCTTTCAGGATGGGGATTGAACATTTTAGTTAGGGTCCTCTCTTTTGCTTAGTTTGTTTAGATGTACAGATTTTAGTGGGTTTATTCTATGTTGTATGTTTATATGAGTGAGTATATACCATGCGTGTCTTTTTGCTTCTGGGACAACTCACTCAAGATGATCCTTTCCAGGTCCCACCATTTACCTGCAAATTTCATGATTTCCTTATTTTTCATTGCTGAGTAATACTCCATTGTATAGATGTACCACAATTTCTGCTTCCATTTTTCAGTTGAGGGGCATCTGGGTTGTTTCCAGCTTCTGGCTATTACAAATAAAGCTAATACAAACATGGTTGAGCAAATGTCCTTTTTGTGTATTGAGCCTCATTTGGATATATGCCTAAGAGTGGTATGGCTGGATCTTGAGGAAGTGCTATTCCTAGTTGTCTGAGAAAGTGCCAGATTGATTTCCAGAGTGGTTGTACAAGTTTACATTCCCACCAGCAGTGGAGAAGGGCTCCCCTTTCATCACAACTTCTCCAGCATGTGTTGTCACTTGAGGTTTTGATCTTTGCCATTCTGATGGGTGTAAGGTAAAATATCAGGGTTGTTTTGATTTGCATTTCCCTAATGGCTAATGAGGTTGAACATTTTTTATGTGCTTCTCTGCCATTCGATATTCCTCTACAGAGAATTCTCTCTTTAGCTCTGTTCCCCATTTTTTAAGTGGATTACTTGGTTTATTGCTTTTCAGCTTGTTTAGTTCTTTATATATATTGGATATGAGTCCTCTGTCAGATAAAGGGTTGGTGATGATTCTTTCCCAATCTGTAGGCAGTCGCTTTGTTTTGATGACGGTGTCCTTTGCTTTACAGAAGCTTTTCAATTTCATGAGGTCCCATTTATTGATTGTTGCTCTTAGAGCCTGTGCTGTTGGTGTTCTGTTCAGGAAATTTTCTCCTGTACCAATGAGTTCTAGGGTATTCCCCATTTTTTTTTCTAGCCGATTTAATGTGTCTGGTTTTATGTTGAGGTCTTTGATCCACTTGGACTTCAGTTTTGTGCAGGGTGATAAGTATGGATCTATTTTCATTTTTCTACATGTAGACATCCAGTTGGACCAGCACCATTTGTTGAAGATGCTATCTTTTTTCCATTGTATGGATTTGGCATCTTTGTAAAAAATCAGGTGTCCCTAAGTGTGTGGGTTTATTTCTGGGTCTTCTGTTCCATTCCATTGATCCACCATTCTTTTTCTATGCCAGTACCATGCAGTTTTTATAACTGTTGCTCTATAGTACAGCTTGAGATCAGGGATGGAGATACCTCCAGAAGATCTTTTATTGTAGAGGATTGTTTTAGCAATTCTCGGTTTCTTGTTATTCCATACGAAGTTGAGAATTTTTCTTTCCAGGTCTGTAAAGAATCGTGTTGGCAATTTGATGGGAATTGCATTAAATCTGTAGATTGCTTTTGGTAAGATGGCCATTTTTACTATGTTAATCCTGCCAAGCCATGAGCATGGGAGATCTTTCCATCTTCTCATATCTTCCTCTAATTCTTTCTTCAGAGACTTGAAATTTTTTTCATACAAGTCTTTGACTTGCTTGGTTAGGGTTACACCAAGGTACTTTATGTCATTTGTGGCTATTGTGAATGGTGTTGTTTCTCTAATTTCTTTCTCAGCCCTTTTGTCTTTTGTATACAGCAGTGCTACTGATTTTTTTTTTTAGTTAATTTTGTATCTGGCCACTTTGCTGAAGGTGTTTATCAGTTGTATGAGTTCCCTGGTAGAGTTTTTGGGGTCACTCATTTATACTATCATATCATCTGCAAATAGTGATAATTTGAATTCTTCCATTCCAATATGTATCCCCTTGATCTCCTTCAACTCTCTTATTGCTCTAGCAAGGACTTCTAGCATTATGTTGAAGAGAAATGAAGAGAGTGGGCAGCCTTGTCTTGTCCCTGATTTCAGTGGGATTGCTTTAAGTTTCTCTCCATTGAGTTTGATGTTGGCTATTGGCTTGCTGTATATTGCCTTTACTATGTTTTCATATGTGCCTTGTATCCCTGATCTCTCCAATACTTTAAACAGGAATGGATGTTGGATTTTGTGAAATGCTTTTTCAGCATCTAGGGAGATTATCATGTGTTTTTTTTTCTTTCAGTTTGTTAAAATGGTGGATCACATTGATGGATTTCCGTACATTGTACCAGCCCTGCATACTTGGGATTAAGCCTACTTGGTCATAGTGGATAATATCTTCGATATGTTCTTGGATTCGGTTTGCAAGTATTTTGTTAAGTATTTTTGCACCAATGTTCATAAGGGAGATTGGCCTGAAATTCTCTTTCTTTGTTGAGTGTTTGTGAGGTTTAGGTACCAAGGTGACTGTGGCTTCATAGAATGAGTTTGGTAATGTTCCTTATGTTTCTATTTTGTGGAATAGTTTGAAGAGAATTGCTGTTAGCTCTTCTTTGAAGGTCTTGTAGAATTCTGTGCTGAAGCCATCTGGTCCTGGGCTTTTTTTGGATGGGAGAATTTGATGACTGCTTATATTTCTTTGGGGGATATAGGACTATTTAATTGATTTACCTGGCCTTGATTCAGCTTTGGTAAGTCAAATCGATCAAGAAAATTGTCCATTTCATTTAGATTTTCAAATTTTGTGGCATATAGACTTTTGAAGTAAGTCCTAATGATTGTTTGGATTTCCTCAGTGTCTGTAGTTATGTCCCCCTTTCCATTTCTGATTTTGTTGATTTGGGTGGTGTCTCTCTGCCTTTTAGGTAGCTTGGGTAAGGGTTTGTCGATCTTGTTGATTTTCTCAAAGAACCAGCTCCTGGTTTCATTGATTCTTTGAATTATTTTATTTGTTTGTAATTGATTGATTTTAGCCCTGAGTTTGATTATTTCCAGCCGTCTACTCCTTCTTGATGTGTCTGCTTCTTCTTTTTCTAGGTTTTTAAGTGAGCCCTTAAGTTGCTTGAGTGTGCTGTCTCGAATTTCTTCTTGAAGGCACTTAGTGCTATGAACTTTCCTCTTAGCACTGCTTTCATTGTGTCCCACAAGTTTGGGTATGTTGTATCTTCATTTCAATGAGTTCTAGGAAGACTTTAATTTCTTTCTTTATTTCTTCCTTGCCCCAGCTGTCATTTAGTAACAAGTTGTTCAGTTTCTATGTGTGTGTAGGCTTTTTGCTATTTCTGTTATTGTTGATTTCCAGCTTTATTCCATGATGATCAGACAAGATACAAGGGATTATTTCAATCTTTTTGTATCTGTTAAGGCTTGCTTTGTGACCAATTTTATTGTCTATTTTGGAGAAGGTCCAATGAGGTGCTGAGAAGAAAGTAAATTCTTTTGTGTTTGGGTGTAAAGTTCTGTAAATGTTTGTTAGGTCCATTTGTTTTATTACCTCTCTTAGAGACATTGTTTCTTTGTTTAATTTCTGTTTTGTTGACCTGTCCTTTGTTGAGAGTGGGGTGTTGAAGTCTCCCACTATTAATATGTGTGGATCTATATGTGGTTTAAATTTTATCAATGTTTCTTTAACAAATGTGGGTGTTCTTGTATTTGGGGCATAGATGTTCAGGATTGTGATGTCTTCCTGGTGGAATTTTCCTTTGATGTGTATGAAGTATCCTTCCCCATCTCTTTTTATTAATTTTGGTTGAAAGTCTATTTTATCAGATATTAGAATGGCTACTCCTGCTTGTTTCTTGGGTCCATTTGCTTGGAAAGTCGTCTTCCAACCTTTTACCCTCAGGTAATGTCTATCTTTGTGCCTTAGGTGTGTTTCTTGTATGCAACAGATTGCTGGGTGTTTTTTACGTATCCATTCTGTTAATCTGTGTCTTTTTACTGGAGAGTTGCGTCCATTGATGTTGAGAGAGATTAATGACCAGTGGCTGTTAGATCCTTTGATTTTGATGTTGGCTGTGTTCATAAGGTTGTGTGCTTGGTTGCTTTTTGTTTTACTGTAGTAAGGTTAATTATTTCCTGTGTTTTCTTGACAGAAGCTAATTTTCCTGGGTTGTATTTTCTCTTCCAGTGTCTTCTGTAATGCTGGATTTGTGTGTAGGTATTGTTGAAATTTGTTTTTCTCATTGAATACTTTGTTTTCTCCGTCTATAAGGATTGAGAGCTTTGCAGGTTATAGTAGCCTGGGCTGACATCTGTGTTCTCTTAGGGTCTGCATGATATCTGTCCAGGCCCTTCTGGCTTTCATAATCTCTGTTGAAAAGTATGGTGTGATTCTAATGGGTTTGCCATTACATGTTACTTGGCCTTTTTCCCTTGCAGCTTTTAGTATTTTTTCTTTGTTCTGTATACTTACTGTTTTGATTATTATGTTGTGGGAGGATTTTCTTTTCTGGTCAAATTTGTTGGGTGTTCTGTAGGTCTCGTGTATTCTTATTGACCTCTCCTTTAACTTGGGGAAATTTTCTTCAATGATTTTGTTGAAAATAATTTCTGGGCCTTGGAGAAGGGAGTCTTCTTTTTCCTCTATACCTATTATTATTAGGTTTTGTCTTTTCATATTATCTTGCCCGTCTCCGTCAGGAATTTTTTGGATTTAACATTTTCTTTGACAGATACATCGATTTCTTCCATTGTATCTTCTACACCTGAGAGTCTTTCTTCCATTTCTTGTAGTCTGTTGGTTATGCTTACCTCTGTAGTTCCTGTTTTCTCTCCTAGATTCTTCCTTTCCATTATTTCCTCCATTTGTGTTTTCTTTAATTTTTCCAGTTCTATCTTGAGGTCTTGAATTGTTTTTTTTTTTTACTTCCTTCACCTGTCTGATTATACTTTCCTGTTTTTCTTTTAGTTCCTTAAACTCTGTTTCTTTTATTTCATTCAGTGCTTTAAGAATTTCCTTTCTGAAGGCCATAAACTGTTTGGCTGCAACTTCCTCTATTTTTTTACATATAGCAATATTCTGTTTGAGCAATATTCTATCTTCCTCTATGTCTTTACATATCTTATTTGTTTCCTCTGTTATCATCTTCATGAGCATAGTTGTTAGGTTATCTTCTTGGATTTCAGTTATGCTGGGGTGTCCAGGTCTACTTGCCCCTGGGTAACTGGGTTTTGGAGAAGCCATATTGCTCTGTCTTTTGTTGCTTGAGCTTTTACACTGGCCTCTACCCATTGTGCTATCTTAGGTCTTTGGGGTTATTTTCTGATGGTTCTTGGGGATCTTGTGTTGGAGGGAATCCCCTTGGCAGAAAGCTTTTTTTTTTTTCCTGAAGGAAGTCTTTTCTGTTTTTTGGGTTTTTTTTCTGGTTGGGTTGGTTTTTTTTTTTTTTTTTTTTTTTTTTTTCAAGAGTTGCTGCTGCTCACCTCAGGGATAGAAACCTGAGTGTTAACTGTGGTCTTTGTTAGTTGAGAGGGTTCTCCTCTCACCCAGGGAAGTCCTGAAGACAGCTGCTCTGTTTCTGGGTTTCTTGCTGTAAATTTAATGATCAGCTGCTGTCAACCAGTTGGACATCTGGCGCATAGCAACTATTTGTGCCTGTGTCTGGAGCACAGCTGTGTTATGTTGGCCCGGCCCCGCTAGTCTGCAAGACTTTTTCCAGGGAAGGCTTGTATGATTTAAGTCAGTACAGTTTCCTTCCTTCCTTGTGGATTCTCTGGAGACAGGGACTCTCAGTCTCTTTTTTGCCCTGGCGCGCACCACTCAGTCTCCCAGCTAGCTGGCTTTCTGGCCTTTGGGAGCCTGGGCGTCTGCCTAAACTAGGTAATTTTCCTCAGACCTTTTCGTGGTGGGGGTGTCGGCTGAGTGCTCTGAGATCAGACCAGTCTTTTCCCTCCTTGTGTGTTTGCACCGGACAGTGAAATGCAGTCTCTGGTGCCCTGGGGCCCACAGTTCTATCTGAAGCAGTGAATCAGGCATGCAGGCAGGGCTCTGTGCAGGCACCTGGATCCCAGGCGCTGGCTCTGGTCTTGCTCCTGGGATGCCCATGGAACCCAAGTCTTTTCCAGGGGATGTCTGGGTGACCTAAGGATGGTCCCTATCGTTTCCTGCACCATGGGGTTATCTCTGGACTGAAAATTCCAGTCTCTGATAGTGTGGTACGCACGGTTCAGTCTGGGACCGTGACCAGAGACACTGGCGTGAGGCTCTGGGCTGGAGGCCAAGCGTCTGGAGGAATCAGGATCTCTTCCGCGGTTTAGCTGGGTGAGTTAAAGCTGATTGAATCCCCACCGTGGGGTATCCTCTCACCTGGGAAACACAATCGCCTGTGTTTTATGGCCGCGAGTTTTGATTGCTGGTCACTGTGCTGATCCTGCTGTGTTGCTGGTCAGAATGAGAGTCCTCCTTGTGCCGCCATCTTGCCCGCCTCCCTCCTGTTTCTCTTTACCGTGCCTGTGCTCCTGAAATATGGAAATGGAATAAATTTAGAAGTTATTTAAACATGTATACTAAGGCTACTTATACTTAGCAGTTTTATTCTTTCTTACTATCATATTTTAATAATTCTCTGATTCTCATGACATGGTTACTGTATATCTTTGACTACTCTAAAATAAAATTATTCTATATTAAAAACTTCAAAGATCATTTAAATAGTATTTTAAAATAAAACATTACTTGGAAACCTTGATAAAGTACATATCGCTATGCAATGAGTCTGATCTGAGGCTTTACAATAACTTATTTTTATTTTTAGCAAACGGGTAATGCTTGTGCAGGTACATCATGAAAGTAAATTGTGATTCTTCAGTATTTCTATTAATTGGAATTTATCTGGAAAACTGTGGAATATAAATAGTTCTGGCTCCCAGCTCCAGAGTTTCTGATATAATTGGGCTGTGCATCAGAAACTTTAGAATGTTATTACATAAGACTAATATGCTGCTCAAGATAACCTGTTTTTTCCATTATTTGGTGTATCATTGAATTTTCTGTTATGGGTTGAATGGAATCACATATTTATTCACTATATTCAATGCATCAGGAAGAAAATTATTTTCATGAAGGCATGCTAATAGCTGTTTCATGTTTTTGCTTTTTCATGTTTTGGTAATTGATTTATGTCAGATTCAGAGGCCAACCAAGAAGCTCCCTTTTAAAAGTTTTGGATACGAAGATTTAAGAGAAGGAGGAAACTTATCAAAGCTCTTTCTCTTTCCTCTCTCTCTTTCCTTTTTTCTCTCTCTTTCACTCTCTCTCTCCTTTACCTTATCACACAAAGAAGTTTCAAAATATACCCACAATCCAGAGTAAAATTCAAATCTATCAACAAAGTATTCATGTAACAAAAATAAAAGATTATTACTGTTATTAGTTTTGAAAAATAAAAACCTGTATAAGTCAACAGTTCTGAGTCAATATTTTTCAACTAAAGGAAAATTTGTGCCCAAAGGGTAAGTGGTACTTTGGTTGCTTCACTGGGTGAATTGCAAAATGGAATTAAATGGATAAAGACCAAAAATGCTGCTACCAGAACACATACTTCAATAAAGCTGCACATAGCAATAAATGATCTATTTTTCAGTTAAAATATTACCATTGATGCTGAGAAATCAAGTTTTATTGGTGTGGGTGGGGTGGTTGCCTGTGAACAGAGGGTAAGAGGACAACTTTTGAGAATATAATTTTTCTCCTCCAATATGGATTCTGAGTATTTAACTGAAGTCATTGAGCTTGGCAACAAACACCCACTATAATTTTTTTCTTTTCTCCAAACTCTTCCCAGATCCTCCTGACTACTCCTAAATTTCATGGTTTTTGCACTATTGTACAAACACAAAACACCCCTGCTCAAAAATGAAAATCAACAAAAACAAATACAGCATTCTCTACATTGTACTAGTGATTTTTCTCCAATCACTTTCTTGTTATTTTAATACCCATCTTAATATTAAAGTCAGATATTAGAAATAAAGTCAAATATTAAAAACCATAATTTCCTAGAGAAATATCCATTTGTGAAAGTAAAATAAGAAAGTTAGATTTATACTGACAAAACTGTCTGTTATGAAAAACTACATGATTAAGATATTAGGGAAAACAGAGTAAAAATGTCTCATATTATACAAGCTCAGAATAGTGCATATCTAACTCTAGGGGTATACAATTTGTTTTCTCAATGGGTGCATTCAACATTACTGACTGACAACACAAAAGCTGTCCACTAACACTTTAGTGCCTGCTTGTTGATTCTCTTTAATGCTAAAAACATCAAACTCTTGGGACCACTGAGTGAGCTGCCTTGAAATTCCATTGGAGACATCAGAGTATCACATGGATTTCAATTGCTTTTAAGAGCAATTTGCAAGTTTTGCATTGTATAGTCATGAAACTGGAATAATAATCAGTCCTTCTGATAGTGTTGTTTCCTACCTTTTGAGGAGGCCATTTCAAATCTACTGAAGTTTGAGTCTCTGCTGAGGAAAGCCAGTATTGCAATGTGAACATGTAATCACCAGCTACACTGGACTACTATTGTTTCCTTGGGATGAAACAATATCTTCTAACTGCTGTATACAGGGTCTGATAGAGAAGTACAAATTCAGTTCTTGGGACATGAAAGCTGGGAATAGGCAGAGCAAGGGTCCAGGGACCAGACAGGCTGATCATGTCTGTTTTCTTATGTTTCCTGCCTCCTTCTTAAGACTGCTGACTTTCAAAAGTTCAGAAAACGTTGTTTGAAGGTGGCAGGTGAAAACATATGGTGTTTGAGGAAAATATATGTCCCCTTGCTAACAATGTTCTTTCTAAAAGTGGAAAATAATGAGGTTTACTAATAATTGATATGTGACTTTCACACTTGGTTTGTCAGCCAGATGTTCAAGTGTCACATTGTGTCCCAGAGGAAAGCCTGGCCTCTTCCCATCAGTGACCACACTAGTCTATATTCTTTTAACAAGTTGTAGCATACTGTGGTTCCCATACATGAAGTTATACAACTTATAGAGTAGAATCTTTCCAACATTGCTTATAGTCATAGGGCCTGAATGTGGTATCTTTTCCTTTGCATCAAGTTTTGTTGTTAAGTTACCGAAAAGTATTTGAAATTAAACACATCAACTTTGTCTTTTGCTAAATGACTGATGTTGTTCTGCTAAAGTTCTCCTCTTGGCACTTAAGGACAAATTCACCCACATGCATTCTCTGACTTTAATATTAAGATGGGCATTAAAATAACAAGAAAGTAATTGGTGAAAAATCACTCGTACTATGTGGAGAATGCTGTCTGTATTTGTTTTTGTTGATTTTCATTTTTGAGCAGGGGTGTTTTGTGTTTGTACGATAGTGTAAAAACCATGAAGTTGAGGAGTAGTCAGGAGGATCTGGGATGAGTTTGGAGAGAAGAAACATGATCAAAATATATTGCATAAGTTACATAAAACATGGAGAAAACAAATTATTATTTTTAAACTTTTCTATTATTTTTCCCATTTTAAGCTCTGGGAAGATATCTTTGAAATTCTCAACTTCATATGGAATAACAAAACCCCAGAATAACTAAAACAATATTCTACAATGAAAGATCTTCTGGAAGTATCTCCATTATCTGTCTCAAGCTGTACTACAGAGTATCAGTAATAAAAACTTCATGGTACTGGCATAGAAACTGACTGGTGGATCAACAGAATCTAATTAAAGACCCAGAAATAAACTCACACTCAGATGGAAAACTGATTTTTACAAAGATGCCAAAACTACACAATGCAAAAAAGACAGTATCTTCAACAAATAGTGCTGGTGTAAGTAGGGGTCCACATGTAGAAAAATACAAATAGGCCAATATCTATCACCCTCTACAAAATTAAAGTTCAAGTGGGATCAAATATCTCAACATAAAACCAAACACACTAAAACTGTTAGAAGAAAAAGTGGCAAAGAGCCTTGAACTCATTGGCACAGGAGACAACTTCCTGAACAGAACACCAAGACCTCAGGTTCTAAGATCTTCCATTAATAAATGGGACCCCATGAAACCGAAAAACTTCTGTAAAGCAAAGGACAATGTAAACAGAACAAAAATACAGCCTACAAACTGTGAAAAGATCTTCACCAACCTTATATCTGATAGTGGGCTAATATGCAGAACATATAAAGAACTCAAAACATTAGACATAAACAAATCAAATAATCCAACTAAAAATGGGATACAGAGTTAAACAGAACTCTCTGTAGAGGAATATTGAATGGAAGAGAAACACTAAGAAAGACTTAACTGGGAAATGCAAATAAAAGCAACTCTGAGATTCCATATTACACCTGTCAGAATGGCTAAAAGCAAAAATTCAAGTGACAACACATGCTGGAGAGGATGTGGAGAAAGAGAAACCCTCCTCAATTGCTGGGGAGTGCAACCTTGTACAACCACTTCAGAAGTCAATCTGGCACTTTCTTTGAAAACTAGGAATAATACTACTTCAAGATCTAGCTATACAACTCTTGGGCCTATACCCAAAAGATACCCCACCATTCAGTAAGGACATTTGTTCAATAATAGCCAGAATCTGGAATCAACCCATATGTCCCTCTAGGGAGGAATGGATACAGAATTTGTGGTACATCTACACAATGGAATGCTACTTAGCTATTAAAAACAAGGAAATCATGAAAATTTCAGGCAAACGATGGACCTAGAAAAGATCATCCTGAGGGTATTAACCAAGAAACAGAAAGACATGCATGGTATATACTCACATAATAGCGGATATTAGCCATATAATTTAGGATAGCCTTACTAAAATCTACAGGCCTAAAGAAACTAAACAATAAGGAGGACCTTAGGGAGGATGCTTAAATCTCATTCAGAATGTCAAACCAGATAGACACCAGAAGAAGTGGAAAAGAGGAAACAGGATGAGAGCCTACTATAGAGGGTCTTCTGAAATGCTCCACCCAGCAGAGGATTGAAGTAGACACTAAGAATCACAGCCAAACTTTGGGCAGAGTGCAGGGAGTCTCATGGAAGAAGCAGATGGTAGATAGGAGTGGACAAGAGCCCCACAAGAAGACCAAGAAAACTAAAAGATCTGAGCCCATAGGGGCCTGCAAAAACTGATTCACCACCGAAGGACCATGCATGGAGAGGACCTAGACCTGCTGCACAGATATAGCTGACTGGCAGCTCAGTCTCTAAGTGGATCTGTGAGAAAGGGACACATGGTCTGCCTCTGTCATGAACTAGATCTCCTGCTCTTTGATCACTTGCCCCTGGCAATGCAGCCTTACCATGCCACAAAGGAAGAAGATCCAGGCAGTTATGATAAGACCTGATAAACTATGTGCAGATGACAAGAAAGGAGAACTCCTTTTTAGTGGACTAGGGTAAAGGGATAGGGGAAAAGAGGGAGGGGAAGTTGGGACTGGGAAAAATTGAGGTAGGAAGTTTAAATCGAGATATATAATGAAATAAATTGTGAAAAAAAAAGAAAAGTATGTCTTTTTTGTAAGGGAAAGAAAAAGTCTGACCTCTCAAGATGCATTTATATTCATATAACACGATGAAGAAAGAGGATGAAACACAGATGGTGAATGACTACAATGAGACAATGTTTCCTAGACACAACAGGGTAGTAGCCCATATGAACTCACAGTGTTTGTGACAGCATGCATAAAACCTGAACAAGTTCTAAATCTTGTAACAAAATCTTACAGGTAGGCAAAAAGTCACATCCATATCTAAAAATTTGTTTTTTATAATTTATTTTTCTTTTTTAATTTAGAAACTGGGTTTGTTTGAAGAAAAATGCATAATAACCTAATTTAATATTCTTTTAATTATTTTTATTTTATTTTATTTTATTTAATTCATTTACTTTATATCCCAAGGGTGTCTCCTCCCTCCTCTCCTTCAAGTACCCCTTTCCCTTTATTCCCTCTTTCCCACTCCATTTCTCCCCAGAGAAGGGGAATCCTGTCCCCATGAATCAACCCTCCTCATCACATCAAATCACATCATATCTGAGCATAGCCTTCTGTTAAACTCTCTGTGCTCTGCCAAAATTTTGCCATGAGTCTCATTATCTGCTCTGATCCTTTGCTGGGTGCAGTCTTTCATAAGACATACACGGTAGGCTCACGTCCTGATTCCTCTCTTCAACCTATTCTTGCCCTTCTGAAACAGAATCAAGCATCCTCTCTAGGGTACTCCTTGTTATTCAGTTTCCTTAGGTCTGTGGATTTTAGAATGGCTATCCTGTATATTATGGCTAATAGCCAATTGTAAGTCAATATAGACCATGCATGTCTTTCTGCTTCTGGCTTACCTCACTCAGGATAATATTTTCTAGTTCCCACCATTTGCCTGCAAATTTCATGGTCTCTTTGTTTTTAATAGCTGAGTAGTATTCCATTTTGTAAATGTACCAAACTTTCTTAATCCATTCCTCAAGTGAGGGACATCTAGGTAATTTAAGATTCTGAATATTGAAAATAAAGCTGTATTGAACACAACTGAGCAAATGTCTTTGTTGAATGGTAAAATATCATTTGGGTATATGCTTAGGAGTGGTATAGTTAGATTTTGAGGTAGTGCTATTCCCAATTTTCTGAGAAAGTGCCAGATTGATTTCCAAATTTCTTGTACAATTTTGCACTCCCACCAGCAGTGGAAGAGGGTTCACTTTTCTCCACATCCACACCAGCATGTGCTGTCACTTGCATTATTGATCTTAGCCATTTTTATGGTTGTAAGATGGAATCTCAGAGATGTTTTCATTTGCATTTCCCTGATGACTAAGGCTGTTGATCATTTCCTTAAATGCTCCTCAGCCATTCAGTATTCCTCTGTTGAGAATTCTCTGTTTAGCTCTGTATGCCATATATTAATTGGATTATTTGGTGTGTGTGTGTGTGTGTGTGTGTGTGTGTGTGTGTGTGTGTTTAATTTCTTGATTTTTTAAAATTATTTTGGATATTAACCCCCTGTGGGAAATAGAGTTGGTGAAGATCTCTTCTCAGTCTGTAGGCTGTAATTTTGTTCTGACGAGAGTGTCTTTTGCTTTACAGAAGCTTTTCAATTTCATGAGATCTCATTTATTAATTGTTGAATTTGGAGCCTGAGCTGTAGGTGTCCTATTCAGGAAGTTATCTCCGTGTCAATAAATTCAATGCCCTTCCCCACTTTTTCTTTTAAGAGATTTAGTGTGTCTGGATTGATGTTATGATCTTTGATGTATTTTGGACTCTACTTTTGTACAGGGTGATAAATATGGCTTTATTTTCATTTTTTCTACATGTAAACATCCAGTTACACCAGCACCATCTGTGGAAAATGTGTTTTTTCCCATTGTGTGCTTTTGCCTCCTTGATCAAAACTCATGTGTGTGTAAGTATGTGGGTTTGTTTCTGGGTTTTAAATTTGATCCCAGTGATACACCAGTCTGTTTCTATGCCAAGTACTATACCGTTTTTTTTGTTTTTTTTTTTTTTTTAGGTTACTCTGTAAAGTGGATTGGATTGAGATCAGAAATTGCGATATCTCCAAAAGATTTCTTTGTTTTTCCATATGAAGCGGAGAATTTTTCTTTCAACATCTTTAAAGAACTGTGTTGGTATTTTGATGGACATTGCATTGGATCTTTAGATTACATTTGGTAAGATGGTCATCTTTTCTATGTTGTTCCTACTGATCCATGAGCATGGGATCTTTCCAGCTTCTGATATCTTCTTCAAGTTCTTTCTTCAGAGACTTGAAGTGTTTTTTTTTGTTGTTGTTGTTGTTGTTTTGTTTTGTTTGTTGTTTTTTTTTTTTTCATACAGGTCTTCAACATGCTTGGTTAGAGTCACACCAAGGTACTATATGTTTTGCTTTGTTGTTTTGTTTTATTTTTTTATTTTTTTATTTGTGTGTGTGTGTGTGTGTGTGTGTGTGTGTGTGTGTGTGGCTATTGTGAAGGGTATTATTTCCCTAATTTCTTTCTCAGCCGATTTTTTTTTTTGTATACAGTAGGGCTTATGGTATTTTTCAGTTAATTTTATATCATGCCGAAGGTATTTATCAGCTGTAGGATTTTTTTTTTGCTAGAATTTTTGGTGTCACTTATATACACTCATATCGTCTGTGAATACTTTGACTTCTTCCTCCCCAATTTGTACCCCTTGATATTCTTTACTTGTCTTATTGCTTTATGTAGGACTTCAAGTACTATTTTGAAGAAATAGAGAGTGGAAATCAGGAAACTTCTTCCTGATTTCAGTATAATTGATTTAAGTTTTTCTCTGATTAGTTTAATGTTGGCTATAGGCTTGTTGTATTTTGCCTTTATAATATATAGGTATGTGCCTTGTATCCCTGATCTGTCCAAGACTTTAAAAAGGATGGTTGTTGAAATCAGATTATATGATATTGGGAGGTCTAGGGAGATGATTATGTGTGCTTTTTTTCTCATTCAGTTTGTTTATATGATGGATTACATTTATGGATTTACACATGTTGAACAACCCCTACATGCCTGGGATGAAGCCTACTGGTGATGGTGGGTGATATATTTTATGTGCTCTTAGATTCATTTTGTGAGTATTTTATTGAGTATTTTTGCATTAATGTTCATAGGAGAAATTGGTCTGAAAGTTGCTTTCTTTATTGGGTTTATGCTTAGTTCAGGTATCAAGGTCACTATGGCCCCATGGAATTAGTTGTGTAAAGTTCTTTCTGTTTCTATTCCGTGGAATAGTTTGAAAGTTATTGATATTAGCTCTTCTTTAAAGGTCTGGTAGAATTCTACACTAAAACAATCTGGACTTTGGCTTTTATTGATTGGGAGAATTGTGATGACTGCTTCTATTTCCTTAGATGATATAAAACTATTTAATTTGTTTGCCTGATCTTGATTCAAAGTTGGTAAGTGGAATCTATCAAGCAAATTGTTTATTTCATTTAAGTAATCAAATTTTGTGGCATATAGGCTTTGAAGTAAGTCTTAATGATTCTTTTGGATCTCCTTAATGTCAGTTGATGTGTTCCTCTTTTCGTTTCTGATTTTGTTGATTTCAATAATCTCTCTGTTATTTTAGATAATTTGGCTAAGGGTTTCTCTATCTTCGTTGATATTCCCAAAGAACCAGCTCTTGGTTTCCTTGATTCTTTGAATTGTTCTCTTTATTTTTAGTTCATTGATTTCAGCCCTTAATTTGATGATTTCCAGCTGTCTACTCTTCTTGTGTGCCACCTTCTTCTTGTTCTTGTTCTTCTTTTTCTTGTTCTTGTTCTTGTTCATCTTCTTTTTCTTCTTCTTTAGAGCTTTCAGGTGTCACCTTGAATTGTTTGTATGAGATGTCTCCAATTTCCTTATGAAGGCACTTAATGATTTGAACATTCCTCTTAGCCCTGCGTTCATTGTGTCCCATAAGTGTGGGTATGTTGTGCATTTATTTTCATCGAATTTTAGGAATTCTTTTATTTCTTTCTTTATTTCTTCCCTGCCCCAGTTGTCATGGCATAGAGAGTTGTTCAGTTGCCATTCTTGTGTAGACTTTTTATGATTTTGTTTTCCTTGAGGTTAAGTTTTTTTCCTTGGTGGTCTGATAGGACACAATGGATTATTTCTCTCTCTCTCTCTCTCTCTCTCTCTCTCTCTC
>NW_026590571.1:978174-991420 GCF_907164565.1 Psammomys obesus | reverse complement strand
ATGGAACTTTATGTAAGAAGTGGGAAATAGTAAGAGCTGGAGGGGACGGGAACTCCACAAGGAGAGCAACAGAACAAGATAATTTGAACACAGGGAACTTCCCAGAGACTCATACTCCAACCAAGGACTATTCGTGGAGATGACCTAGAACCCCTGCACAGATGTAGCCCATGGCAGTTCAGTGTCCAAGTGGGTTACCTAGTAATGGGAAGAGGGACTGCCTCTGACATAATCTGATTGGCCTGCTCGTTGATCACCTCCCCCTGAGGGGGGAGCAGCCTTACCAGGCCACAGTAGAGGACAATGCAACCACTTTTGATGAGAACTGATAGACTAAGATCAGAAAGAAGAGGAGAACCTCCCCTATCAGTGGACTTGGGGAGTGGCATGCATGCAGAAAGGGGAGGGAGGGTGGGATCGGGAGGGGAGGAGGGAGGGGCTTATGGGGGATACAAAATGAATAAAGTGTAATTAATAAAAAATTTTTAAAAAATTTACCTTTTGTGGAAAGCTCCTGTCCTGTTCCTTGTTTTTTCCTACTTCTGATGTATATCCTGTTTGCCATTCTGAATGAGGATTTAACATCTTCCCTAGGGTCCTCCTTGTTGTTTAGCTTCTGTAGGACTACAGATTTTAGTTTATATATCCTTTATCATATGATTAATATCCACTTTTATGTGAGTATATATCATATGTGTATTTCTGCTTCTCGGTTACCTCATTTAGGATGATCTCTTCTAGTTCTTACCATTTGCCTGCAAAGTTCATGATTTCCTTGTTTTTAATTGCTGAATAGTATTCCATTTTGTAAATGTACCACAATTTCTGTATCCATTCCTCCATTAAGGGGCATCTAGGTTGTTTCCAGATTCTGGTTATTAGAAATAAAGCTGCTATGAACATAGTTGTGCAAATGTCCTTGTTGTATACTTGAGTTGTGTAAATGTCTTTATCGAATGGTCCACCATGGTATCGGAGAAGATACTGAAACTCAGCCAAACCTTGACCAGACTGCTGGAATCCTTATGAAAGAAGACAGAAAGACCTGGAGTAGTCAGGATCTCCAAAAGGAGAACAACAGAGCCAAAATACCTGAATCCATGGGGTCCTCCAAGGATCAATACTCCAATCAAGATCCATGCATGGAGCAGACCAAAAATCCCTGCTTAGATGTAGCCCATGGCATCTCAGTCTCCAAGTGGGTACTCTAGAAAGGGGTACAGGGGTTGTCTCTGACATGAACTCAGTGGCCACTTATTTTATTACCTTCCCCTGGGGTGTGCAGCCTTGTCAGGCTACAGAGAAATATGACACAGCCAGCATTGATGAGACCTGATAAGCTAGGGTCAGATAGAAAGGGAGGAGGTTCTTCCCACTCAGGGGACTAGGTAAAGGGCATAGCAGGAAAAGAGGGATTGTAAGTGGAACTGGGAACAGATGAGTGAGGTGGCTTCAGTGAGGATATAAATGAATGAATTGTAATAAATAAATATATAAATAAAATTAAATGAAAAATTCTCTATCTTTAATTCCTCATTGTGGCCCACAGTCAAATACTGGAGAGTTTTTCCTGGAGTCAAACAGTCCTTATCTAGAGACAGCAATGTGTGTGGTGGGGGAGAGTAAGATAATCATAAAGCCGATCCTCTGTGGCATGATGAATCAAGAAAATAAAATGAATGTGGATGAAGAATAGTGCAAGTATATACCCAACACAAAATCTGCAAGCAATTTTGAACAAGAAGCCATGGCTTTTTGTGAATCCTTTGGAAAATTTTTAAGCAATGACATAGATAAACAGCCATTAATTAATATCCCCAAAGTATAAAGTAGATATATTTTTCTCTGCAGATAACACAAAGAAGTAACTCAGTGATCCAGCATGTATGAATGGATGTGCAGTGTACACCAGTAGACAGCTAACTAGAAGTGTGTCTTCCATTCAGTTTGTATTGAGAAAGCTGTCCAGGGATTGAAGAAAACTGGAAAAAAAAACTTTGCTCACTTTCTTGCATCATTCTACTACTTCCCGTTTAAAATCAGTTAACACATTTTTTAGTCTCCTTGGTAATTCCTGCAGCTAGTAGTGGTCATTAAGTAAGTGTGATCAATCAAGCCTCTGGAGGAAAAAAAAAACTATCCTAGAGATGAAAGTGCTTTTCACACAGGTCAATAAAATTCTTCATTTTGCTGTCTCATTAGAAATATTTCTCATTCTAAAGAAGTTTGATGTTTCTAGGGAGAGATATATGAAATAGAGTAAATAACAAATAAAGACAAATAAAACAATTATACTCCATTTAGCAAATAAGACATAACTGAGTATATGTTCTGATTCAAATCTACATTCTATTTTCCTCAGCTGTTAATAAATTGGCCTTTTATTTGTTTATATAATTTACTGAGCTAAGCTTATATGTTCTAAAATCTGATTCGTGATTTTATTTTAATTTCGGTTGGACACTGGTCAACGTCAAAAGGCTCTTGAATATTCTGCACCTAGAATTCGTCTCTTTTCTTATCTTTCAATGTCCGTTTATGTTCACATATCATCCTATTTTACTCTAGGTTTATATTCCCACTTAAGGGGACTTGGAAATAAAGGTAATAAGTATCAAAGTTTTCTCCACTTCTATTTTATATCACACATCTTCAAGTGCTATTACCGCAACCTATACATCTCAAAATTTTTTATAAAAAGCAATGAATATATGTTATGGGTCAATTTTCTGCAAATCATAGGAAGGAAGAAAAGACAGAAGCTCATAACACTAATGAATCAGTCAAAACATACAAAGCTCTGATAATTTCCAAAACTCAAAAGGTTTACAAGGTTTTTCTACAAGATCAGAGAAGTACTAACATTTGCTTTATAGATGATAGTTTCAGACTGGCCAAGCTGCCTGCATGTCTTGTATATTAGGTACTTGACAGCTGGGTTAAGGAAGAAATAAAGAAAGAAATTAAAGACTTCCTAGATTTCAATGAAAATGAAGGCGCAACATACCCAAATTTATGGGACACATTGAAAGCAGTGCTCAGAGGAAAATTTATAGCACTAAGTGCCTGCGAGAAGAAATTTGTAACATCACATAAAAACAACTTAATGGCCCAACTGAAAACCCTAGGGAAAAAAAAAGCAGATAAACCCAAGAGGAGCAGAAGGCTGGAAATAATCAAACTCAGGGCTGAAAACAATCAATTAGAAACAAATAAAATTATTCAATGAATCAATGAAACAAAAAGCTGGTTCTTTGAGAAAATCAACAAGATAGACAAACCCTTAGCCAAACTAACTAAAAGGAGAGAGAATCAATCCAAATCAGCAAAATCAGAAATGAAAACAGTGACATAACTACAGACACAGAGGAAATTCAAACAATCATTAGGTCATACTGCAAAAGCCTATATGCCACAAAATTTGAAAACCTAAATGAAATGGACAATTTGCTTGATAGATTCCATCTTCCAACATTAAGTCAAGATCAGGTAGAAAGACTGAATAGCCCTATATCCCCTAAGGAAATTAAAGCAGTCATTCACAGTCTCCCCTCCGAAAAAAGCCCTGGGCCAGATGGTTTCAGTGTGGAATTCTACCAGACCTTCAAAGAAGTGCTAACACCAATTCTCCTCAAACTATTCCACAAAATAGAAACAGAAGGAACATTACCAAACTCATTCTATGAAGCAACAGTCAACCTGATACCTAAACGACACAAAGACCCAACAAAAAAAGAGAACTTCAGACCTATCTCTCTTATGAACATTGACGCAAAAATACTCAATAATATACTTGCAAACCGAATCCAAGAACATATCAAAGATATCATCCTCCATGACCAAGTAGGCTTCATCCCAAGCATGCAAGGGTGGTTCAAGATACGGAAATCCGTCAATGTAATCCAACACACAAACAAACTAAAGGAGAAAATCCACGTGATCATCTCCTTAGATGCTGAAAAAGCATTTGACAAAGTCTAACACCCATTCATGTTTAAAGTCGTGAAGAGATCAGGGATACAAGGCACATATCAAAACATAGTAAAGGCAATAAACAGCAAGCCTATAGCCAACATCAATCTCAATAGAGAAAAACTTAAATCAATCCCACTGAAATCAAGGAAAGACAAGGCTGCCCACTCTCTCCCTACCTCTTCAACATAGTACTTGAAGTCCTAGCCAGAGCAGTAAGACAACTAAAGGAGATCAAGGGGATACAAATCGGAAAGGAAGAGGTCAAAGTGTTACTATTTGCAGATGATATGATAGTGTATATGAGCGGCCCCAAAAATTCAACCAGAGAACTCCTTCAGCTGATAAAGACCTTCAGCAAAGTGGCAGGATACCAAATCAACTCAAAAAAATCAGAAGCCCTCCTGTATACCAAAGACAAAAGGGCTGAGAATGAAATTAGGGAAACAACACCCTTCACAATAGCCACTAATAACAAAGTACTTTGGGGTGACACTAACCAAGCAAGTGAAAGACCTGTTTGAGAAAAACTTCAAGTCTCTGAAGAAAGAATTAGAAGAAGATCTCAGAAGATGGAAAGATCTCCCGTGCTCATGGATTGGTAGGATTAACATTGTGAAAATAGCCATCCTGCCAAAAGCAATCTACAGATTCAATGCAATTCCCATCAAAATACCAACTCAATTCTTTACAGACCTTGAAAAAAAGATTCTCAGCTTCATATGGAGAGACAAAAAACCCAGAATCTCCAAAACAATCCTGTACAACAACAGATCATCTGGAGGTATCACCATCCCTGATCTCAAGTTGTACTACAGAGCAATAGTAATAAAAACTGCATGTTATTGGCATAAAAACAGAAAGGAGGATCAATGGAACCGCATAGAAGACCCAGAAATAAACCCACACACCTATGAATACTCGATTTTTGACAAAGAAGCCAAAACCATTCAATGCAAAAAAGACAGCATCTTCAACAAATGGTGCTGGTCCAACTGGATGTCCACATGCAGAAAAATGAAAATAGATCTATAATTATCACCCTGCACAAAACTAAAGTCCAAGTGGATCAAAGACCTCAACATAAAACCAGATACTCTAAGTCTGTTAGAAGAAAAAGTGGAGAACAGCCTAGAACTCATTGGCACAGGAGACAACTTCCTGAAGAGAACACAAACAGCACAGGCTCTAAGAGCAACAATCAATAAATGGGACCTCATGAAACTGAAAAGCTTCTGTAAAGCAAAGGACACTCTCATCAAAACAAAACGACTGCCTACAGATTGGGAAAGAATCTTCACTAACCCTTTATCTGACAGAGGACTAATATCCAGTAAATACAAAGAACTAAAGAAGCTGAAAAGGAGCAAACCAAGTAATCCAATTAAAAAATGGGGAACAGAGCTAAACAGAGAATTCTCGACAGAGGAATATCGAATGGCAGAGAAACACTTAAAGAAATGCTCATCCTCATTAGCCATCAGGGAAATGCAAATCAAAACGACCCTGAGATATCACCTTACACCCATCAGAATGGCCAAGATGAAAAACTCAAGGGACGACACATGCTGGAGAGGTTGTGGAGAAAGGGGAACCCTCCTCCACTGCTGGTGGGAATGTAAACTGGTACAACCACTCTGGAAATCTATCTGGTGCTTTCTAAGACAATTAGGAATAGTGCTTCCTCAAGACCCAGCTATACCACTGCTAAGTATATACCCAAAGTTTGCTCAAGTACACAAAAGGGATATTTGCTCAACCATGTTTATAGCAGCTTTATTTGTAATAGCTAGAACCTGGAAACAACCCAGATGTCCATCAACGGAGGAATGGGTACAGAAATTGTGGTATTTTTACACAATGGGATACTACTCAGCAATCAAAAAGGAGGACATCATGAAATTTGCAGGCAAATGGTGGGATCTAGAAAAGATCATCCTGAGTGAAATATCCCAGAAGGAGAAAGACAAACGGTATATACTCACTTACATAGACCTATAAGATATCATAAACATAATGAAATCTGTACACCTAAAAAAGATAATCAAGAGAGCAGACATGGGGTAAGATTATCAATCCTCGTTTAGAAAGACAGATGGGATGTGCATTGAACGTATGACAGGAGTCTACTGAACGCATTTGAAAGACTCTAACTAGCAGTGTTTTCAAAGCAAAGACTCATGATCAAACCTTTGGCAGAGTACAGGGAATCATAAGAAAGAAGGGGAGTTAGTCTGATGAGGAAAGGATAGGAGCTCCACAAGGACCAAATATATCTGGGCACAGGGTCTTTTCTGAGACTGACATGCAACCAAGGACCATGTATGAATGTAACCTAGAACCTCTGCTCAGATGTAGCCTGTGGTAGCTCAGTAACCAATTGGTTTCCCATAGTGAGAGGAACAAAGACTATTTCTAACAGGAACTCAATGACTAGCTCTTTGGCCTCCCCACCCCCCAAGGGAGGAGCAGTCCTGTTAGGCCACAGAGGAGAGCTTTGCAGCCAGTCCTGAAGATAGCTGATAAAACAGGATCAGATGAATGGGGAGGAGGTCCCCCCCTATCAGTGGACTTGGAAAGGGTCACGATGGAGATGAGGGAGGGAGGGAGTGACTGGGGGGGGGAATGAGGGATCGGGACACGGCTGGATACAGAGTTAATAAAATGTAACTGATAAGAAAAAAATAAAATAAAATAAAGAAGCCCTGATCTCCTACATGGTTGATGATTTTACTGTCTCTGGAATTCAAAATATTACATAAATATATTACATTTAGTTTCATAAATCTTCATTGATGATTCAGTACATTTATACACTCATTTCAATTTATTATTATAAAACCATTTCATTTATGGTTATTATTTATTAAACAGAAGAATCATTGATATCAACCTACTTACACTAAAAGAGTGAGTACTTAGTCTCACAACACAGAATGGGTCTTTAGGAAAGAAAGAGGCTGCACATACAGGTATCTTGATTTGGCCTCAAGGCCTTTGAACATGCCATGTACTCTTTCTCAGTTTCAAAAGTAGATTCACAATTTGTGGTGACTTATTTTGATTTTCAACATGATTGAATTGAGAAATGTCTAAGACTCCCCTGCAATATATTTCTGATATTATTTTTTCTCAAATAATAATAATATCATGAATGCTGTGATCAAAGAAACAGCTTAAGCCACTGAAAGATTCAAATTTTGAATAGACTTTTTTGAAGTGGTAAGGCTGTGGAAGGAATGAGTAAGTTGGAAAAATAAGTTATTTGGGATACATTGTTCAAAGTCTCACCTTGCTCTTGATCATTCCCTTCTGTCTCTTTATAAATTTGACTTTTATGAGGTGATCAGTTACTTGCCATACCCTTAAATTGTGATCTCCTACCTCATCAAATGTAAGAAACAATGTAACAACGTACCATGTTACCAAAGTACCAAAGCTTGAAACATCTGAATCTATGAGCCAAAATAAAAACATCTTCCTTTAAATGGTTTTCTTCAGTCAATATGATCAACATACAAATTTTCTCAAACTAACGGATACTAAAAGTGTGTGGACTCATTTTTCTGTGGAGTCATTTGAATAGCACAACTATAGAGTTTTAAAATTCTGGCTGACTGACATTAAAAATGGTTAATAAAATAAAAACACCAACCCCCCAAACAATTATACTTCAGTTTCATCTTGAAATTAAATAAGCAGGCCTTACCCTACACAAATAAAAGAAATGTGTTTAATATCTGTTAATGTTGACTAGAAAGAGCAGCTTTACACTTGAGAAGATCATGGTTCAAATCTCAGCAACAACATGGGAACTTAAGTCTACCTGTAACTCATTCTAGGTGATCCAGCAGCCTTTTCTAGCCGTCTCAGGTACCAGGCAAGTATGTTGTGTACATGCAGGCAGGCAGACTAAACACTCACGCACATAAAGATATATTAAACATAGTTATTAACATTCAACTGTTAGGATAACATTGCTTAAATATTCATTTTGATGTCTTTGCAATTAATTTTTAATTTTTTTAACTTTTATTAATTACACTTTATTCATTTTGTATCCCCCCATAAGCCCCTCCCTCCTCCCCTCCTGGTCCCATCCTCTCCCCTTTCTGCATGCATGACCCTCCCCAAGTCCACTGATAGGGGAGGTCCTCCTCTCCTTATTTCTGATCTTAGTCTATCAGTTCTCATCAGAAGTGGCTGTAATTTTTTTATTATTTCAATTTATTCAGTTTGCATCACAACTGCAGCCCCCTCTCTGTCTCCTCCCAATTCTGCCCTCCCTCCCTCCCTCTTTTCCTCCCATGCCCTTCCCAGAGACCACTGATGGGGGAGGTCCTTCTCCCCTTTCATCTGACACTACCATATCAGGTTTCATCAGAACTGGCTGCATTGTCTTCCTGAGTGGCCTGGTAAAATTGCTCACTTCCCTCATGGGGAGATGATGAAAGAGCCAGCCACTGATTTCATGTCAGAGACACCCCTGCTCCTCTTACTAGGGAAACCACTTGAAAACAAAGATGCCATAGGCTACATTAGAGCAAGAAGTCTAGGTATCTCCATGCATGGTCATTGGTTGGAGAATCAGTCTCAGGAAAGACCCCTGAGCCCAGATGCATCAAAGACCTCAACATAAAACCAGATACACTAAACCTGTTAGAAGACAAAGTGGGGAAGAGCCTTGAACTCATTGGCACAGGAGACTACTTCCTGAACAGAACACAAACAGCACAAGCTCAACAAGCAATAAATGGGACCTCCTGAAACTAAAAACTTCTGTAAAACAAAAGACATTTTCATCAGAACAAAATGACAGCTTCCAGACCGAAAAAGGTTCTTCACCAACCCTATATCTTTTTTTTTCAGGGTACATGAAGGACATTTAATAACTTTTTTTCATATTCATTCTTTCTTTATTCATAGGTCGCTTAGACACCATTCCTCTTCACTATCTCAACAAAATAGTTTAACATTAAGTAGAAGAAAACAAACAGTCCTTTCCACTTTTATTCTTTTTTTCTTTTTTCAATTTTTTATTATTAATTACACTTTATTTACTTTGTATCCCCCTTGTAGTTCCCTCCCTCCTCCCCTCCCAATATCTCCCTTCCTCCTCCTTCTACAAGCCTGCCCCTCCCCAAGTCCACTGGTATGGAAGGTCTTTTTTTCCTTCCTTCTGATCCTAGTCTGTTAGGTCTTATCAGGAGTGGTTGCATTGTCTTCCTCTGTGGCCTGATAAGGCTGCTCCCCCCCTAAGGGGGGGGTGATCAAAGAGCAGGCCAATCAGTTCATGTCAGAGACACTTCCACTTCCCATTACTATGGAATTACCACTAGGAGACTTAACTGTCTGGGTTATCTCCATGCCTATCATTCTCAGGGAAGACACCTGTGCTCATAATTTTTGGTTCTGTTGCTCTCCTTGTGGGGCCTCTGTTCTCTCAAGAGCTTACTATTTCCCATTTTTCCCATTTTTTTCATAAGATTCCCTGCAATCTGCCCAAAGGTTGGCCATAACTCTCAGCATCTGCTTGGATAGTCTGCAGGGCAGAGATTTTCAGAGGCCCTCTGTGGCAGGCTCCTAACTTGTTCCCTGTTTTCTCCTTCTTCTGATGTCCATCCTCTTTGCCTTTCTAGATGGGGATTGAGCATTTTAGCCAGAGTTCTCCCTCTTCTTTAGTTTCTTTAGTTATATAGATTTTAGTAGGTTTATCCTATATGTCTATATGAGTGTATATACCATGTGTGTCTTTCTGCTTCTGGGATACCTCACTCAGGATGATCTTTTCCAGTTCCCACCATTTACCAGCAAATTTCAAGATTTCCTTGTTTTGTATTGCTGAGTAGTATTCCGTTGTGTAGATGTACCATACTTTCTGTATCCATTCCTCAGTTGAGGGACATGTTGGCTGTTCCAGGTTCTGGCTATTACAAATAAAGCTGCTACAAACACTGTTGAGCAAATATACTTATTGTATACTAGAGCCTCTTTTGGATATATGCCTAGAAGTGGTATAGCTGGATTTTGAGGAAGCAATATTCCTAATTGTCTGAGAAAGCGCCAGATTGATTTCCAGAGTGCCAACACGATATCTTACAGAGTGCTTATATCCAGAATATATAAAGAACTCAAAAAGATAAACAACACCAAATCAAGTAATCCAATTAAAAATGGGGTACAGAGACAAACACAGAATTCTCAGTAGAGGAGTATCAAATGGCGGAGAAAAACTGAAAGAAATGTTCAATGTCCTTAGTCATCAGGGAAATGCAAATCAAAACGACCCTGAAATTTCATGTTATACCCATCAGAATGGCCAAGATTATTTTGTTTTTTCAAATGAAATTTTTTATTAACAAATTACAACAGTTTTACAGAAAATGAATCAGCATTTATAAACTCACAGTGGATAAAATCTTGACATAAGCTTACATCAAATGTGCTCAAATTTCCTTAGAGAAAATCTAGTTTTTAAAATTTTAATGTTTGACAAAAATCTTCAGAATTCATCATTCCAAAAATATCCTATAAACTGAGAACAACTCAAATTTTTTTCATCCTTAAAATGGGGCCTGTCACTTACACACATTTTGGCAATAGTAATACAGCTGAGTTTCTTGTTATTCACTGTGTTTCACTCTGTGGTTTTTATGCCCTCCTGCATGTTTAATGAATGGTTGCTCTCAGACTGACTGACATGTCTTTTGAAGCACTGTGATACTGAGCTGAAATAGACACACGTACTCTAGGAATAAGTTTCATGATTGAGTAAGCGAAGTATGACAAGGGAGAAGAGTAGCATTTATCACCAAGTTCAGAAACAGAATCCAATGTGCCATTGAAATGCATGCCAGCCATTTATCAGTAAACATATCCAAGAACTTGGTAAATCAGAAATACTCTAAAAGTATTACTGATTAATTTCACTATAAGAATAACTACGCTGCATGTTGACAAAGATCTTTTATATTCTGCCAAACTATTTTATATGTATTTTGAGAGGAATGCAAATTTAGCCCTAGTCAAATCTAAGCCATAGAATATACTACATTTTTTATAACTACATTCTAGGTTGAGATTCTATATTCTGGCTGAACATGAGAAGACAGCTAAGACAGTTTCTCTCTAGAAGAACCCACAATCCTGCCATACATGTAAACTGTTTCTTTTAGCATGGATACACACTTGTATTGATAACATTTTTATTTTCTGTGTTCTCATGATTTCACACATTGTCTTGCTTCAACTCTCAGGGATAACTACTTCCATGAGATAGCAAACCAAATACAAAGTGAGGACAGCTTTCATTTGCAAACTGATTAATCCAGATCCTATAACCCAACCATATTCTTTATCTGAGTTTAAGTCACTATCCACTTTTACTACATACCCTGGAGTCAGGCATCTGGTAGCAGCCATTATTGCTCATGGACTTCTGACATTATTTAAGCTAGTCAATCCATATATGCCTACTTGATATCACCTGTTCATTCTCCAGAATTCAAAACAAACATTCTTTCTAACATTTCCTCTACAAACTGCTTACTAAATAACTACTCCATCCCCTATGTGGACCAGCATATTGTACTATACTTCCTATTTCTAGAGAGGGCATAACAATATCATCCTTTCAAAACAGTCCTTCTATACCTGAGTAGAATGTATTCTTTTCAACAAATAATCCTCTGGACTTAATTGGAGGCATAGGTATATTGGTTATCCTACATTAATGCATTAGTACAGATAGGTGTTAAATAACTGTGGAGTTTGTCAAAAGCAATGGAAGAAGTGGATCATGAAGTAAATTCAGGAGAACCACAATCCATGTAATATGATTCATGAAAGTCAGTAATTTAAAACTGTTTATTAAATGTAAAAATGGTTGTCTGCATTGAAATTCCAGAAAAAGAAATTATAACTACACATCAAATTCTCTTTATTGTTTTTTTGACCCACTTTTTTTGCAATTATATACTTATATATGACAGAAGGTAGACGAGAATATCAGTGGTGAGAAAAATATTGATGGTGGTAGTTATGAAATACTTATACTTTGTATTAAAATGACTCAAATATTTTATACATTTATATAATTGAGAAAAATAAAGGTGGAATGTCTCAGTCAATAAATTGCCTGTTTCCTGGTATAAAGATCTTTGTTCAGAGCCCCATAAAAATACAATATGAAGTGTGCATTTGGAATTTCAAAGATGAGGGTTGGGGGTGGATATACACAAATTCTAGTACTTCCTGACAAGCTAGGTTTATCAAAGGTGAGCTCCCAGCTTCTGTTTCAAAAATGGGGTAGGTAGGCCAATGAAAATTCTTCAGAAGTTTTAACTGTTTGCCATGAATGCCTAACAACTTGGAATCCTGAGTTTAATTCTTAGAACCCAGGTGGAAAGAGAGAACCAACTCTAGAAATGTTCACCTGAACTTGTGTAGGTCTTGTACATGCTGTCACAACCACTATAAGTTATATGTGCAGCTGCTCTGTTCTGTCAAGAAAACAGTTCGATTATAGTTATCTGCCACCCCTGACTCATAGTCTTTCTATTTCTTCTTCTGTGATACTTGAGCCACGAAAATAGGAAGTATGATATATATATTCCATTTAGTATTGGCCAATTGAATTTATAGAAATGAGGTGTGGAGTGATAAAAGAAGACAACTAACAGTGATCTCTGGATTCTACATGCACTCCTATGCCTAATATGCATGTACACATATATTATACACACAGAGAGATACCCACAGAGTAGTAAGGCTATGTTTAAAGACTCTATTCTCAATATTTTGGGAGCAAAAAATAAAAGTATTGTGCTTGATATTTTAAAATAAAATGTCCATATTCAAATAATTTTGCTATATGACGTCAGCATGAAAATTATGTTAAATATATTTTGATTTTATGCAGAACTAAGTACAAAAGAAAAAGGATAGCTTATATTTTCAGATTGTGAAGCATAATGTGACTCCTTTCCCAGAAAAGAAAATGTGGAAAATTTCCATGGCCTATTTGCATAGAACCATGTAATGAAATTACATGCTTAGTATTACCCCTGATGTAATAGAACAGACTATAGGATAAGCACTTGGCTTTCCTGCTTGCCTGTCTAGCAGAAGATTCATGGCAATTCCCAAAATAACAAAAAAAAAGGATAGAAAGAGAGAAAGAAAGAAAGGAAGGAAGGAAGGAAGGAAGGAAGGAAGGAAGAAAGAAAGAAAGAAAGAAAGAAAGAAAGAAAGAAAGAAAGAAAGAAAGAAAGAA
>NW_026590571.1:971891-978164 GCF_907164565.1 Psammomys obesus | reverse complement strand
GAAAGAAAGAAAGAAAGAAAGAAAGAAAGAAAGAAAGAAAGAAAGAAGGAA
Organism: Psammomys obesus; assembly: GCF_907164565.1. NCBI lineage: Eukaryota > Metazoa > Chordata > Mammalia > Rodentia > Muridae > Psammomys > Psammomys obesus. Next base: position 978,113 of record NW_026590571.1, on the reverse strand, counting down.
AGAAAGAAAGAAAGAAAGAAAGAAAGAAAAACTAAATACCCCAAAGTTTTTGTTTTATTGTTATTTTATCCCACTGGTTTCACATGAATGTACATACATTTTCGTGTTCATGCTCTTAGTGTACCTCAAATCTTACAATACCTTTTTTTGTGCCTGTATTTGTGTGTGTGTTTGTCAATGTGTGTGTGTGTCTGTGTTGATCAAACTTAGTTTCAGTTTGTTTAGTCAGCTGATCAAACTGACAGAGAAGGCAAAAGAAAAACCTACAGAAACTCATGATAAATGACAAAAAAATTCAGTGAAATGCGTTGGACCTTCAGTACAGAAGTTCACAGGATTGCTTCTTCATCACAGATGTTCACTCAATTGTTTTTCATGAAAAAGCATCTCTTGATATGCGGAAGCCTAAGGGAAATCCAAAGAATTGTAGCATAACAAACATTCAGAGCTGAAGCCTTACTGCTGACACACTGGTGGGCATAAATGTCCACCATTGTCTTAGAAAACAGAGGATTGGCCCCATGGAAAGACACATTTATCATGGCATCACAGCAGATATTTTTTAATCCTGTGCTGATGTGTAATAGAACACAATGTTATACATCCCATAGTCTGAGGTCATAGTTTTATAGGAACGAAATATGCATAACAAAATGTCTACTGATACAGAACGATAAAAACTGACTGATCTATTGTGTCAGTAACAAGTATATGTGAGAACTAAAAAAAAATCATTCATAAGACTAACATACATATTAGTTGTTTTACATAGATTAAATGATTAAAATACCTCATGTATTCTATTAGAAATTTTAAATATGTGAGGCCATTTTATCATGACTCTATTATGATGATAATAACATCAACACTATTATAAATACATAGTGTGTACTGAGCACTTTCTATGTGCCAAATGGTAAGAATTTTGAATGTTCAAATGGTAAGAATTTTACATTTATTAAAAGCCAGAAAGTTAGAATCAACTTGAGAATACTATATTCAATATATGAATAAGTCTCATCTAAAGAATTGGAGTGAAATTCTATAGCTCTTAATATTTATTGCCAAGGAACATTAGTAGGGTAGATAGGATTAGATGGGACTTATTAAATAATGCAATCATTTTTGCCTCATGGTTTTGGGGATTTCTTAGAAATCTCATTATGGGATAACCAATTTAGAACTGAGTAACTGACTCACAGGATATAACATGACAAAATATCTAACTTTTAGGATCTCAAGGATCGAGGTTTCATTATCATCTCTCCTGTTTTTTTTTTGTTTGTTTGTTTGTTTGTTTGTTTGTTTGTTTTTTGAAGGTGCTCAAACTATGTGATCACTTCTTAAAGATTGCAAATGGAATAAATAAATAAATATCTGGGTCAGAGATAATGATATTACCTAATGATAATCTCAAAACAGTAGAAAATCTGGAAAAGGTGCCATGGTAATTTTGAATAAAGGTTTATATTTAAAATATTTCTAAAGTGGAAATTGCTATATGTCCTTACTTTCTACAAGATACATGTGCCTGATGGGTTTGACCATACTTTCGTTTGTCTTATTTGCATTTATATAGATTTTATCATACAGTTCTTTGAAAATGTTACTTCTGTGAAACTCTAGTTCACCACTTCTGTTCCTATGAGACAATTTAAAAACTTTGATAACCATAAAATGGAAAAAAAGATAGCATCTTCAACAAATGATGCTGGTCCAACTGGATGTCTACATGTAGAAAAATGAAAATAGACCCATACTTATCACCCTGCACAAAACTGAAGTCCAAGTGGATCAAAGACCTCAACATAAAACCAGACACATTAAATCGGCTAGAAAAAAAAAGTGGGGAATACCCTAGAACTCATTGGTACAGGAGAAAACTTCCTGAACAGAACACCAACAGCACAGGCTCTAGGAGCAACAATCAATAAATGGGACCTCATGAAATTGAAAAGCTTCTGTAAAGCAAAGGACACTGTCATCAAAACAAAGCGACTGCCTACAGATTGGGAAAGAATCATCACCAACCCTTTATCTGACAGAGGACTCATATCCAATATATATAAAGAACTAAACAAGCTGAAAAGCAATAAACCAAGTAATCCACTTAAAAAATGGGGAATAGAGCTAAAGAAAGAATTCTCTGTAGAGGAATATCAAATGGCAGAGAAGCACTTAAAGAAATGCTCAACCTCATTAGCCATTAGGGAAATGCAAATCAAAACAACCCTGAGATTTCACCTTACACCCATCAGAATGGCCAAGCAGAGTGCAGGGAATCGTATGAAAGAAGGGAAGTTAGTATGATATAGAAAGGATAGGAGCTCTACAAGGACCAAATATATCTGGGCACAGGGTCTTTTCTGAGACTGACACTCAACCAAGGACCATCTATGGATATAACCTAGAACTTCTGCTCGGATGTGGCCCGTGGTAGCTCAGTAACCAAGTAGTTTTCCAAAGTAAGGGTAACAATGACTATTTCTAACAGGATCTCAAGGGCAGGCTGTTTGACCCCCCCAGGGGAGGAGCATTCTGTTAGGCCACAGAGGAGGACTTTGCAGCCAGCCCTGAAGATACCTGATAAAACAGGGTCAGATGAAAGGGGAGGAGGTCCTCCCCCATCAGTGGACTTGGAAAGGAGCAGGGAGGAAACCAGGGAGGGAGTGTGGGGTTGGGGAGGGAATGAGGGAGCGGGATAAAGCTGGGACACAGAGTTAACAAAATGTAACTAAAAAGAAAAAATAAAATAAAATAAAATAAAATAAAATAAAATAAAAAAAAGAAAAACTGAAGGGACAACACATGCTGGAGAGGTTGTGGAGAAAGGGAAACCCTTCTCCACTGCTGGTGGGAATGTAAACTGGTACAACCACTCTGGAAATCAATCTGGCACTTTCTCAGACAACTAGGAATAGTGCTTCCTCAAGATCCAGCCATACCACTCCTAGGCATATACCCAAAAGAGGCACAAGTACACAAAAAGGACATTTGCTCAACCATGTTTGTAGCAGCTTTATTTGTAATAGCCAGGAGCTGGAAACAACCCAGATGCCCCTCAACTGAAGAATGGATGCAGAAATTGTGGTACATCTATACAATGGAATATTACTCAGCAATGAAAAATAAGGAAATCATGAAATTTGCAGGTAAATGGTGGGACCTGGAAAGGATCCTCCTGAGTGAGTTGTCCCAGAAGCAAAAAGACACGCATGGTATATACTCACTCATATAAACATACAATATAGAATAAACCCACTATATCTGTACATCTAAACAAACTAAGCAAAAGAGAGGACCCTAACTAAAATGTTCAATCCCCATACTGAAAGGCAAAGAGGATGGACATCAGAAGAAAAAGAAAACAGGAAACAACCTCGGAACCTGCTACAGAGGGCCTCTGAAAGCCAGAAGAAAACAGGAAACAACCTTGAAACCTGCCACAGAGGGCCTCTGAAAGCTTCTGCAGTATAGACTGTCAAAGCAGATGCTGAGCCTGATGGCCAACTGATGGGCAGAGTGAATGGAACTTTATGTAAGAAGTGGGAAATAGTAAGAGCTGGAGGGGACGGGAACTCCACAAGGAGAGCAACAGAACAAGATAATTTGAACACAGGGAACTTCCCAGAGACTCATACTCCAACCAAGGACTATTCGTGGAGATGACCTGGTACCCCTGCACAGATGTAGCCCATGGCAGTTCAGTGTCCAAGTGGGTTACATAGTAATGGGAAGAGGGACTGCCTCTGACATAATCTGATTGGCCTGCTCGTTGATCACTTCCCCCTGAGGGGGGAGCAGCCTTACCAGGCCACAGTAGAGGACAATGCAGCCACTTTTGATGAGAACTGATAGACTAAGATCAGAAAGAAGAGGAGAACCTCCCCTATCAGTGGACTTGGGGAGTGGCATGCATGCAGAAAGGGGAGGGAGGGTGGGATCGGCAGGGGAGGAGGGAGGGGCTTATGGGGGGATACAAAATGAATAAAGTGTAATTAATAAAAAAATTAAAAAAGTAATTTATTTAATTTTATGTGTATTAGTGCCAAGGTGTCAAAAAAATACTTTGATAACATTGCTGGGTAGAATCTCCTTCTTCCAATGTCCATCCCAATTGTGTTTCTGAGTGAGGGTAGATCATCTTACCCAGAGTCTTCCTTCTTGGTTAGCTTCTTTAGGTGCATAGATTTTAGTATGTTTATCCAACATTATATGTCTAACATCAACTTGTAAGTGAGTATATACCATGGATGTCTTTCTGCTTCTAGGTGCTTCACTCAATCTTTTCTAGATCCCACCATTTGCCTGCAAATTTCATGATTTCTTTGTTTTTAATTGCTGAGTAGTATTCCATCAGGTAAATGTACCACAATTTCTCTATTTATTCCTCTGTTGAATTGAGGGACATCTGGGTTGTTTCCAGGTTCTGGCTATTACAAGTAAAATGCTATGAACATGGTTGAGCAAATGTCCTTGCTGTGTACTTGAGCATATTTTGGATATATGCGTAGGAATGGTATAGCTGGATCTTGAGGAAGCATTTTTCCTAGTTGTCTAAAAATTGGCCAGATTTGAATTCCATAACCAAACTTTTGGCAGAGTTCAGGGAATCTTATGAAAGAATGGGGAGACAGTAAGACTTATAGAGGACAGAAGCTCTACAAGGAGAACAATAGAACCAAAAAATATGGGTAAACAGGTCTTTTCTGAGACTGATTCTCAAACCAAGGACTACTCATGGTTATACCCTAGAGCCCCTGCTCAGATGTAGCCTATGGCACGTCACTATCCAAGTGGGTCCCTAGTAAGGGGAACAGGGACTATCCCTGACATGAACTCAGTGGCTAGCTCTTTGATCACCTCCCTCTGAGAGTGGAGTATTCTTACCAGGCCACAAAGGAGGACAATGCATCCAGTCCTTATGAGACCAGATAAACTAGGGTCAGATGGAAGGGGAGGAGGACCTCCCCATCTGTGGACTGGAGAGTGACATGGGAGGAGATGAGGAAGGCAACGTGAGATTGGGAGGAAATGAGGGAGGGGGCTACAGCTGGGATAAAAAGTGAATAAACTTTAATTAATATAAAATATAAAAATGTAATTAAAAATAAAAAAAACGTTCCTTCATTGTGCTGTGGTATTGTGGCTGCACTGGGAATGAAGGGTTTCTAAATACTGAGGAAATGGTGCTTAACCATGTATTGACTAGATCTCGATTTTCCTTTTATTAATGTTTTTTAATTTATTTATGATTTAATATAATTTCTTCACTTTGTATCCTGGCTGTAGCTTCCTCCATCATCTCCTCCCAGTACCACCCTCCCTCCCTCTTCTTCCCCTATGCCCATACCCTAGTCCACTAAAGTGAATCATTTACAGATTCTTCCTGTGGGTTTGTTATTTTTTTTTTTTTACATTTATCTATTGTGGCATATTTCTCCTAAAATACAGCTGCCATTTTGACATTTTGATTTTCATACTGTGTCAGCTGGAGGGATATAAAATTCCTCTCTCAGAAGCCAGCTTATCCAATAACGTCTCTTTGATTTTTATATTCCAGCTGTTGTATAAATTGGCTGTTTCTTGAGTGCATTAGAAATATTTTGCTTTAATGCAGAGCGATAACATGAAAATGATAGCCCCCATTCCTTCTGAACACAAAAGGCATAATCTTAAGTCCATGAAATTCTTCTTCTTAGAGGTGAAGGCAACTGCTGCACAGCTGTGATTTTGAATTTGCTATCACACATTAGAGAAGTTCTGGGAAATTTTCCTTTTATAATTCCTTCTTTCTTTAAATTTTGCTTAATTATTATTATTTTTTTGCTCTCATTTTTCTTTTCTATTCAGGAAAAATATTTTACATGTTCATTTTAGATACATATACGTGACATCTCTTCTCTGTACTAAATTTATTCCTAGGGGCCAAGAACCACAGAAACTGGATGTCTAATTTTAAAAAACCTACTTAGCTCTGTCTTCTCATCTACATTAGACTATGCTAGCCAAAATTTTTAACTACTAATATCTTCTAATTCAACAAGGTTGATACATGCTTCCAAATGAACTTCCTTCAACAAACTCTCTAAATCCACCTTTTAATCCTTTTTTTCTGGAGAAGACCATAGTCAATTAGTCTATCTGTCATATATCTAACTGCTTATCTATCTGTTTTCTTTCTTTCTTTCTTTCTTTCTTTCTTTCTTTCTTTCTTTCTTT
>NW_026590571.1:933503-971881 GCF_907164565.1 Psammomys obesus | reverse complement strand
TTTCTTTCTTTCTTTCTTTCTTTCTTTCTTTCTTTCTTTCTTTCTTTCTTTCTTTCTTTCTTTCTTTCTCTCTCTCTCTCTCTTTCTCTCTTCCTAGATATCTATCTATCTGTCTGTCTATCTATCTATCTATCGGTGGGAATGTGATATACGATTCAATTAACAACATAAGTAGAATTACTTGAGATAATTATCATTTGGAGAAGAAAGACTGTTTGCTAAAGAGGTTGTTGACACCTAACAATAGTGCATACCTCCAGTTCTTACTCAGAATTAAACTTAATGAATCATAAAATAATCCCTAGTCTAATATGGCTTTGAATTTTTAGTGAATCCATCTGTTTATGTTGATCTTTTGAGTTGGCTCTAATTATATTGCCTCAAAGTATCTCAGTGGATCAAGCCATCTGTATTCTTACCCCAATTGTAAAGCTCTAACACCAGAAAATAGTTAAATATAAATATTCCATATTATCATAATTAAGCACAATAAATGCTTTCTTAAGCAACAGAAATAAGCAGTTCATCTGTAATTTAATGAAGTTAAGGAGACAAATGAAAAAATCAGACTATTACAATCTGATATTTTAGTACATTCTGTAGCCATTTGAAAAAGATTTTACAAAATGTGTTTCAAAATTCCTAATTACTTATTGCTGTCTTTCCCCAAAAAATAAAACTTAAATTTTGGATCAGGATGTCTATCAATAGGCTTTGAAGTATTTTCCAGGCTACTTTCTTTCTCTCATGAATTCTCCAAGGCATTTACAAAAAGCCTTCCTACCTCTGCCTTCTCTTGGCTTGTTACAAAGAATATAAAGAAAACCAGCCACCATTTGGTCTTTTTTTTTTTTTTTACAACACACCTGTATACACTTTATTTTCGTTATTTACTGTTTCACCTTTCATTCCAGTGTGACAATATAGGGCTTTATGAACCTTCCGCCTTTTTATTTAACTTTTATTAATTACACTTTATTCATTTTGTATCCCCCCATAAGCCCCTCCCTCCTCCCCTGCCGATCCCACCCTCCCTCCCCTTTCTGCATGCATGTTCCTCCCCAAGTCCACTGATAGGGGAGGTCCTCCTCTCCTTCTTTCTGATCTTAGTCTATCAGTTCTCATCAGAAGTGGCTGCATTGTCATCTTCTGTGGCCTGGTAAGACTGCTCCCCCGTCAGGGGGAGGTGATCAAAGAGCAGGCCAATCAGATTATGTCAGAGACAGTCCCTCTTTCCATTACTATGTAATCTACTTGGACACTGAACTGGGTTACATCTGTGCAGGGGTTCTAGGTTATCTCCATGAATAGTCCTTGGTTGGAGTATGAGTCTCTGGGAAGTTGCTTGTGTTCAAATTTTCTTGTTTTGTTGCTCTTCTTGTGGAGTTCCTGTCCTCTCCAGCTCTTGTCTTTTAAACCATAACTAGTCAACATTAATAACTTCTACTAAGGTCACTTGATGTATATCTTTTAGCGCATGATTTTCTTTTTTTCTCCTCTCCTTTAGTTCTGATGACTTCACACTTGAACTATTCATTTTAACATGATCAACTCAAGCTGGTTCTTTTAGTGGTGCCAGGTGGTATACCAGAGTATGTGACCTCCCTTTCGTTAAAGAAAAAATATTTTATTTGTACTGAGGCAGCAAGGCTTCTACTCCAGACCCACAGAGCTAACTAGGCACAGAACACTTGGTTTGTCTAGAACAATCGGAGTCCAAGACTCTGAAATGGAACTTTCTTTCATCTGTACATTCACTTTAGAAAGTAAGTTAACAAACACTATTTGTGGATGATATTATGTTTTATAGTTGAAGAGAAATATGTATTTAAAGACAACTGTTTGCTCTCTGTTTCTCTCTAACTCATAGCAACTGTAAAATTTTAAATAATCTTAAGAACCAGATTATCTTTTGTATAAATATTTAATTCACACAATATTGTTTTTGGATAAGTAGTAAAGCTTCTTAATTGTTTACAGGATTAGAAGCACATCTGGATTTCTCTTTCTCTCCTTGTCTCTGATTATTTGTATATATAGTGTTTATGCTCATATGGTTTTGTGTACATGAGCATATGGCTGAACAGAGATGTGTATGTGGAGGCCAGAAGTCAACTCCACGTGTCTTCTTATTTTCAAGACAGGCTGGCTCACTATACTTGGAACTAATTATGAGACTCTCTGACAAGGGAGTTCCTAAGAATTGCCAGATTATGCCCTCTCTCATACTCGAAAGTTTTAAGTATGAACTAACATAGCCGACACTTACATGCATGCTGGAGGTATGAACTCAGGTCCGCATACTTGTTTGGTAGGAACTTTTCTGACTGAACCATAACCCCAACAGATACTGCCTTTTATTCTTTAAGACAGCATTGACTTCTCAGGGAGATCCTATGCCCTAGGGGAAGACCCATATAGAAAGGATTGACTTTTCATTAGGAACAGTCATGTGCTTTCTATAACAAAATAAATCTTCCCTCCCATGTGCTAACATCATACACAAAGTACTGATTCATTATGATATTATGAGATTAGTGACACTTGGTCCATGAGTCTGTATTAGTTGAAAAATTCTACTTTTGCACTACAATTTGAGCAATTTATGTCCTTTTTATGTTACCATACTTCACTTTTGACTTACTGTTTATTGAAATATTTTGAAATATTTATTTTATAAACTCCAAATTAGAATAATTGTTATTTGGTCACAGCTTCTTGGTGTTTATGAGAGTCCACATATTGTTTTGAATTTGGTCACTTTATAAAGAAATTAAAGTTCTGGAATAAATTTCAGATTACAAACAAGATTGAGAATAATAAATGTCAAGTATCCATGTTCTAGGAGATAATTCTTTTCAGCTTTGTTTCTCTACCTGAGAAATGAAAATGACTAAACAAGGAAATAATCACTTATAATATATATAGAACTGTCAAATATTAGGATAATTATACCATTAAAATTACTATTTTAATGCAGGGCTTTTTTGATTGCCCTAGCTGTCATGGTTCTAGCTCTGTAGACCTGGTTGGCCTCAAACTCACTGAGAACCACCTGATTTTGTCTCCCATGTAAGGACATATGCCACCATGCCCAGCCTTTATTAATATTACTTTAACATTAAAGTTCTGGTTTGCTACTGGTGTTTATTGGCATATTTTATAACATTTACCTGAAGTTGTTGTGATTGAACATTCTCCAGTCTTAAATGTTTGCTTCAATACAGTTAGCGTTCAAAGCAGCATCTATGCCATTTTTTCTCCAACCCCCCTCCCCAAGCAATCTTGGCAGCTACATTCCATTGGAGGTTATCTTGCACCTAAGGAAAGAAGTTGATGGTTATAAAGAACAAAAAATATATTGGAGTAAATAATTTGTACAGACTAACTCATCATGAAAAACATAAAGAGCATTCTATAGCTTTTGAGCAAAAGCAAACTAAAATAAGCAGACTGAGCAAAGTAAATTTGGTCACTAGAACCCAAATTTGACCAATTTGAAAGTCAAAGTAGAATAAAATATCTTTTGGCAATAAACATTGTCTGTTCTCAAAGTGGGAATAATACTGACTTGGGCATAGTTTGTGGAAATATGTTATCAACCAAAGTGATTATGATGTCATCAAAAGTATAGAGTACAAAGTAGTGGAAATAAATTATGAAAAAATTTTAATAAGTTATGACAACCTCAATTAAAAAACAAATTCATTTACATAGCCTCAGATATTAGGGGAAGAGGAACTCCTCTATCAGTGGCTTTGGGAGGGACACAGGAGGGGAAGAGGTAGGGAAGGTGGCTCCAGGAAGAGATGAGAGACAGGACTAAACTCAGGATACAAAGTGAATACATTGTAATAATAATAATAAGTAATATCTGGGTTGTTTCCAGATTCTAGCTATTACAAATAAAGCTGTTATGAACATAGTTGAGCAAATATTTTTGTTGAATGGTGGGGTATCTTTTGGGTATATGCCCAGTAGTGGTATAGCTGGATCTTGAGGTAGAACTAATCCCAATTTTTGAGAAAGAGGCAGATTCATTTAAAAAGTGAGGAGCAGTCCTGTTAGGCCACAGAGGAGAGCTTTGCAGCCAGTCCTGAAGATACCTGATAAAACAGGATCAGATGAATGGGGAGGAGGTCCCCCCTATTAGTGACTTGGCAAGGGGCACGGTGGACATGAGGGAGGGAAGGAGGGACTGGGAGGGAATGAGGGATCGGGACACGGCTGGGATACAGAGTTAATAAAATGTAACTGATAAGAAAAAAATAAAATGAAAAAAAAAAGTGGTTGTACAAGTTTGCACTCCTACCAGCAATGGAGAAAGATTCCTATTTCTCTATATCTTTTCCAGCATGTGTTGACACTTGAGTTTTTTATCTTAGCCATTCTGATCAGTTTAAAATGGAACCTCAGAGTTGTTTTGATTTGCATTTCCCTGGTGAATAAGGACGTTGAACACTTTTAAGTATTTCTTTGCCATTCCATATCTATCTATTAAAAATTCTCCGCTTAGATCTGTATACCATTTTTAAACTGGATTATTTGGTTTGTTGTGTAATTTTTTTGTTCTTTATGTATTCTGTACATTAGTCTTCTATCAGATTTAAAAATGGTGAAGAAATTTTCCCAGTATGAAGGCTGTAGCTGTGTCCTGTTGACAGTGTCCTTTGCTTTAGAGAAGCTTTTCAGTTTCATAAGGTCTCGTTTATTAATTGTTGACATTCGAGCCTGGACTGTTAGTGTACTCTGGAATGGGTACAGAAATTGAGGCACATTTAACAATGGAATACTACTGAGCTATTAAAAATAAAGAAATCATGAAATTTGCAGGAAAATAGATGGAAGTAGAAGAGATCATCTTTTGAGTGAGGTAACTCAGAAACAGAAAGACATGCATGGTATATACCTACTTATAAGAGGATATTAGATGTATAATATCAGATAGTCATCTACAGACCTAAAGAAGGTAAACACTCAGAAATGATGCTTAAATCTCATTCAGAATGGCAAACAAGGTAGACCCTAAAAGCTGTGGAAGAGAGGAAACAAGATGGGAGCCTACTATTGAGGATCTGAAGGGCTCCACCTAAAAGGAGATTGAAGCAGATGCTGAGACTCACAGCCAAATTTTGGCAGAGCACAGGAAGTCTAATGAAATAAGGGGTATAGAAGGACACGGAGGATACAGGAGCCCCATAAGGAGACCAACAGAGGCAAACAAACAAACAACAACAACAAAAAAAAAAAAAAAACTTGAGCCCAGGGAGTTCTGCAGAGACTGAAGTACCAACCATAGACCGAGCATGTAGAGGACCGAGACCCACTGCTCAGATGCTCAGTTTCCATGTGGGTTCCCAAGTAAGGAGAGCAGGGGTTGCCTCTCTCATGAACTCAGATACCTGCTTTTTGATCACCTGCCTCTGGTGATGAGGCCTTACCAGTCTGCAGAGAAAGAGGATGCAGTCAGTCCTGATGACACTTGATAAGCTATGGGTAGAAAGCAGAGGAGGAGAACTCTGCCTTTCAGTAGATGAGGTGAAGAGAATAGGAGAGAAGGAGTAGGGAGGGTGAGACTGGGAGGATGTGAGAGGGGACTTCAATTAGGATAAATAATAAATTGTATCAAAAATTAAAATGAAAATAAAAATCAGTAATGTTGCAGTTCCTATAGCATGAAGCTGAAAAAAAATACTTAGCACAGTGTTTTATCTAAATTCTATGTGTCCCTCATGAATTTTTCCCTGTGGCCTACATACACACACACACAAACACACACACACACATACTCACCCACCACACACAACTGTTTAGCACTGTTCATCTGATATTTTTCTGTGACCAGTTCTTTAATTTTTTTCATATATATTCTCTAATTGTTTCCTATTTAGTGTGCATTACATTTAAAAAGCTACTGTTCAGAGGAAATAAAGAAAACATGTAAATCACATTAGAGGACTTATAATATTATTTTATTATTATGGCTTCTATATTGTATCTTCAACTCCATTGTACACTAATTCCTATAGTCAAAAGGCACATTCCACTGACTCTCTCCAAGATGGCAGTGAGCAGTGTGCACCCTATCTGAAGGGAAGAATGTCTGAAATTCCAAAAACTCGTGAGTGGTTGGGCAGCTGAAGCCAAAGCACCGAATATTAGGCTTCCTAAGCTAGAGGGGACAATACTTAAGCTGGGACAGTTTGGATCCAGCCCACCCCCCCGGACATCTCTGGGCTGTGAGAGTGGCAAGTTATCAGCAGCATCTTGAAGCTGTTGCAGCAGCAGGAAGCACATAACCAGAGGTATGGGGTGCCTACTTATTCTAAAGGCCAAACAGAAGTCCCAAATCTGGGAATAGAAAACTGTGGGCTCTCTGATTTTACCATTTATGCCTGTGAGTGAGTTCCTGGACTCTCTGGCTTGGCACACTGGCCTGCAAGTGAGTGCTTGGACCCTCAATGCCCTCCATACATGCCTGACAGTGAGTACTTCTGTGAGAGAGTACATACAGAGCCCCAGATCTGGGCCCTCTACACTAGCAACCAGATATCAGATCCCTCCCTCCTACACCCACGCTTTGGGCAACATAGGGATCTCTAGGAAACTGTTCTCAAAATTGAAGCACCTGTTCTGTGGGTCTCCAAGTGGAGTCTAACCAAACAATTAATGACTTGTGGGCCACTGAAGCGTTCAGGGCAACTGTAAATGCCCACTGCTCTCTCCAAAACCGAGCCTGCATCACAATCTGCACTTGCACTTTTCCTTCACACTCTGCCCTTTGAGGCACACACAAGTCCACGCACAATCCTGAGCTTGCACACTTGCTCCTCCAACCTTTCTCCCTTAACCTGCATCTGAAACTGGTGGACCCCTCATCTTCCTGAAGAATACTCCAGACTCAAGAGACAAATGGAACCAATGTGAAGTACATATTCCAGAAACAAACAGCAAAAGCTTAGAGGCAAGCAAATGGCTAGAGACAGGCTTAAGAACACATCCAACAAAAATCAGGACATCATGGCTTCATCAGCAACCCCCAAAATCAATAGGTATTTTAATTCATCTGAAACACAGGAAAATGATTTTAAAGATATACTTGTCTAGTTAAAAGAGCCACATAAAGAGGAAACAAACAAAACTCTCCAAGAGTTAGCCACACAAATAGAGGCACATAATAAGGAAATAAGTAAAAGAAAAATAGATGCCATCATGGAAAGACAGGAATACACATTCAAAGAGATGAAGGAAATGGTACAAGGCATGAAAACAGAATTAAAATCAATAAAGAAAATGCAAACAGAAAAAACCCTGAAGCTGAAGAACTTAGAGAAAAAAATCAGGAACCACAAAATTATGCATCACCAACAGAATACAAGACATAGAAGTGAGAATCTCAGGTGCTGAAGATACAACTGCAGAAATTGATACAACTCTCAAAGAAAAAATAAAATCCCAAACACAAGACATCCAAGAAATAAAGGACTCCATGAAAAGATGAAATCTGAGAATAATAGGAAGAGATGAAAAGGAAGATTCCAGGCTCCAAGGTCCAGAAAAATATTTTCAAGTAAATCATAGAAGATTTTTTTTTCAACTTGAAGAAAGAGATGTCCTTAAAGATAAAAGAGGCTTATGAAACATGAAATAGAATAGACCTGAAAAGAAATCCCTCATGTCACATAATAGGCAAAATGCTAAATGTACAGAACAAAGAGAAAATATTAAAAGCAGCAAGGGATAAAGGCCAAGTAATATACAAGGAAGACCTAACAGAAATCACAGGAGATTACTCAACAGAAACCAGAAAAGCCAGAAGGATCTGGAGAGATGTCATTCAGAATATAAGAGAAAAACAGATGTCAAACCAGACTACTATACCCAGCAAAACTTTTAATCAACATATATCAAAAAAAGTTCTATGACAAAACTAAACTTAATACGCACACAGCAACCCAGCCCTATAGAAGATTCTAAAAGGGAAACTCCAATCTAACAAATCCAACTACACCCAAGAAAACACAGGACATAGATAATCTCACAACCAAAAACAAAAATCAAAAGAAAACAAGCGGGTTACATAGTAATGGGAAGAGGGACTGCCTCTGACATAATCTGATTGGCCTGCTCGTTGATCACCTCCCCCTGAGGGGGGAGCAGCCTTACCAGGCCATGGTAGAGGACAATGCAGCCAATTTTGATGAGAACTGGTAGACTAAGATCAGAAAGGAGAGGAGAACCTCCCCTATCAGTGGACTTGGGGAGTGGCATGCATGCAAAAAGGGGAGGGAGGGTGGGATCGGGAGGGGAGGAGGGAGGGGCTTATGGGGGGATACAAAATGAATAAAGTGTAATTAATAAAAATTTTTTTTAAAAAAGAGTTAGAAATTCATCAAAAAAAAAAAAAAAAACAAGCACACAAACTCACTGGAACCACCAAATCCACAGTAAAAGGAACTCCCTTGGACACTGACTTGCCATAGGCTACATCTGTGCAGGAGTTCACTGTTATTTCCATGAATGGTCCTTGGTTGGAGTATGAGTCTCAGAAAAGACGCCTGGGCCCAGAATTTTTGGTTCTGTTGCTCTCCTTGTGGAGCTTGTGTCCCTTCCAACTTTTTATGTCTTCCCTTTCTTTCATAAGATTCCCTCAACTCTGCCCAAAGTTTGGCTATGATTCTCAACATCTGCTTTGATACCCTGCTGGGTAGAGTCATTCCGAGGCCCTCTGTGGTAGGTTCCTGTCCTGTTCCTGTTTTCTCCCTCTTCGTTGTTCCCTGTTTTCTCCATCTTCCAATGTCCATCCCCTTTCCCTTTCTGAATGAGGATTGATCATCTTACCCAGTTTCCAGCTTCTTGAATAGCTTCTTTATGTGTACAGATTTTAGTATAATTACCCTATATTATATGTATAATATCCACTTATAATTGAGTATATATCATGTGTGTCTTTCTGCTTCTGTGATACCTCACTCAGGATGATCTTATCTAGTTCCCACCATTTGCCTGCAAAATATATGATTTCCTTGTCTTTAATTGATGAGTAGTATTCCATTGTGTAAATGTACAATTTCTGTATCCATTCCTCCCTTAAGGGACATCTGGGTTGTTTTCAGCTTTTATGAATAAAGGTATTCATTATTATGAATAAAGCTATTAAAAACAGGGTTGAGCAAATATCCTTGTTGTATACTTCAGTATATCTTGGATCTATGCCTAGGAATGGTACAGCTGGATCGTGAGATAGTGCAATTTCTAACTGTCTGAGAAAGTGCCAGATTGATTTCCAAACTGGTTGTACAAGTTATCATTCCCAACAGCAATGGAAGAGGGTTCCCCTTTCTCCACATCTTCTCCAGCATGTGTTGTCATTTGAGTTTTTTGTCTTAGCCATTCTGATGGGTATAAGGTGAAAGCTTTGATTTGCATTTTCCTTAAAGCTAAAGATGCATTTCTTTAAGTGTTTCTCTGCCATTCAATATTCCTCTACAGAGATCACTGTTAAGATCTGCTCTCCATCTTTAATTAGATCATTTGTTTGTGGTCATTTAAATTTTTGAGTTCTTTATATATTCTGTATATTAGCCCTCTGTCAGATATAGAGTTGGTGAAGATCTAGGGGAGGGGTATGGGAGGAAAGAGGGAAGAAGAATGGAAATATGAGTGGAGGACAGATTGGACTCCAGCTTGAATATAAAATGAATAAATTGTAATTAATAACAACAGAACAAAATAAACATATGCAAAACATGTAGGATAGGGGGGAGCCAAGATGGCGGCACCAGGAGAACACCATGTCTGAGAAGCAGGACAACACACTCCGTGCAGCAACCAGGAGACTGAACTCTGGACCCTAAAACAACAGCTATCGAGTTTCCCAGGTGAGGGGAGGCTCCCACGGCATGGGAATCGGTCGGGTCCACTCTCGGCTGCCCAGCCAGAACCCAGAAGAGAACCCAGCTAATGCGGGCTTTGGGTCTCCGGGCTGGTGCTGCAAGCCTGCTTGTCCCGATCAGTTTCCCAAGCTGATTGGTGGGCACATGGGTGCCTGAGGCTGGGAGTTTCAGTCGCAAAAAAAACCCAACGGGGAAGGAAAGTTGCCAGACTGGTCACCAATCACCTAGTCTTTCCCTGGAAGGTCTCTCCGACCTCCGCTGGTACCTGCCACCATCACAATTGAGCTCCTGCCGCACACGGATCTCAGCTGCGTGCCCAGCTCAAAATCCCTACTCCCTCTTCGGAGGAGGCAGGAGGCATCCAGCAGAATCTGCCACAGACCACATTGTCTGTACCCCAACCCGAGATCGGGGCTGAGAAAACCCAATCCTTTCGGGCACTCCCCCAAACGCCACCATAACCCTGCCTCAGTGGAGTGGAAGGATAAAGAGGCCCACAGCGGCTTCACAGTGCCGGAACTCCAGTGCTACCTGCCTCTCCTAGCAAACAAACTATAGCTCAGGATCTGGGACTGTGGTCATTCTACACGTCCTGAGATTATCCTGGGTCCAGCGCAATAAAGTCTAGCAGCAAGTTCTATCACCGGCGCCCCCCACCCCCTGCAGAGAAACGCCGCCAGCTCAGGATCAGACTGAGAAGCCCCAACCCCTGCTGGCACTCCCCTGAGAGCACCTCCATAAGCTTGACCTAGCAGAGGAGAAGGTCAGAGGGGAAGGACAGAGAGGCAGCCTGCCAAGGACACAACACCCTCTCTCCAGCGGCCCCTAGCAGAGAAACACAAGCTCTGGATCTGAAGTCACTCAACCCTACCCGGTACTCTCTTGGGATCAGCAAACATAGATTCTACTGCTAGGCTGCTTCTGGCAGAGAGATCTGGGCCCGGGATCTGGGATTGAGTACACTCACCCTAACTCTTTCCCGTGCCACCCAGGGACCAGTCAACATAACCCCTCCTGGCAGAGGGAAAGGACAAAAAGGCAGCACACAGAAAAGGTGGACACCGAGTTCTGCAGCCACAGTGTCACAGAGCTGACTGATAGCCTACCCGTGCACTTCTGCAGCAGGACCAAAACAGAGAGTAGTGAGCAAGGGGAACCTCTGTGCATTCCAACTGGTCCTGCAAGAGAGTGAGTGAGCCTTCTAGGGAGAGATTGCCCCAGACCCAGGGCCTCTCCACAGAAGCAACCAGACAAGATCCCTGGCACCCACACTCCTAGTGTGGGCATCATAGGGATTCTTGGGATAGCGACCCCAAAGTGAAGCCTCTGCCTTGCGGGTCCACCAAGGTAATCCAGGCAAACAATCCCTGGATCTCAGTCAGAACTGTGTAATAGTGGCTTGCAGGCCACTGTAATAGTCAGAGAATACGCGCATGCACACTGCGCCTGCTAAAAGCACACGCGAATAGCGCCAGTGTCACATTCTTTACTTAGGCAAAACTGAAAACAAAGTGCACACTCCCAAAGCAGTGAACCTCTCTCATCTTCCTGAAAAAACAGTCCAGAAAACAGAAAGAGAGGATCATAGCCCAAACTACAATCTCGAGGAACAACCAGTGAGGATTATAAATAACCAGATGGCTAGAGGCAGACATAAGAACATTCCCAACAAAAATCAGGACACAATGACCTCACCAGCAACCCCACAAAACAATGGACACTTCAATTCACTAGATATACAAGAAAACTACCTCAAAACTATGTTTCTCCAGCTATTAGAGGCCCATAGAGATGAAATGAACAAAGCCCTCAGAGAAATAAACAAAGAAATCGAAACTGACAGAGGACTAATATCGAGTGTATACAAAGAACTAAAGAAGCTGAAAAGCAGCAAACCAAGTAATCCAATTAAAAAATGGGAAACAGAGCTAAAGAGAGAATTCTCTGTAGAGGAATATCGAATGGCAGAGAAACACTTAAAGAAATGCTCATCCTCATTAGTCATCGGGGAAATGCAAATCTAAACGACCCTGAGATATCACCTTACACCCATCAGAATGGCCAAAATGAAAAACTCAAGGAACGACACATGCTGGAGAGGTTGTGGAGAAAGGGGAACCCTCCTCCACTGCTGGTGGGAATGTAAACTGGTACAACCACTCTGGAAATCTATCTGGCGCTTTCTAAGACAATTAGGAATAGTGCTTCCTGAAGACCCGGCTATACCACTGCTAGGTATATACCCAAAGTTTGCTCAAGTACACAAAAGGGATATTTGCTCAACCATGTTTATAGCAGCTTTATTTGTAATAGCCAGAACCTGGAAACAACCCAGATGTCCATCAACGGAGGAATGGATACAGAAATTGTGGTATTTTTACACAATGGAATACTACTCAGTAATCAAAAAGGAGGAAATCATGAAATTTGCATATAAATGGTGCGACCTAGAAAAGATCATCCTGAGTGAAATATCCCAGAAGGAGAAAGATAAACACGGTATATTCTCACTTATATAGACCTATAAGATATAATAAACATAATGAAATCTGTACACCTAAAAAAGATAATCAAGAGAGTGGACATTAGGTAAGATGATCAATCCTCGTTTAGAATGACAGATGGGATGTGCATTGAACGTATGACAGGAGTCTACTGAGCGCATTGGAAAGACTCTAACTAGCAGTGTTTTCAAAGCAAAGACTCATGATCAAACCTTTGGCAGAGTACAGGGAATCATAAGAAAGAAGGGGAGTTAGTCTGATGAGGAAAGGATAGGAGCTCCACAAGGACCAAATATATCTGGGCACAGGGTCTTTTCTGAGACTGACATGCAACCAAGGACCATGTATGAATGTAACCTAGAACCTCTGCTCAGATGTAACCTGTGGTAGCTCAGTAACCAATTGGTTTCCCATAGTGAGGGGAACAAGGACTATTTCTAACAGGAACTCAATGACTGGCTCTTTGGCCTCCCCACCCCCCAAGGGAGGAGCAGTCCTGTTAGGCCACAGAGGATAGCTTTGCAGCCAGTCCTGAAGATACCTGATCAAACAGGATCAGATGAATGGGGAGGAGGTCCCCCCTATCAGTGGACTTGGCAAGGGGCACGGTGGAGAGGAGGGAGGGAGGGAGGGACTGGGAGGGAATGAGGGATCAGGACACAGCTGGGGTACAGAGTTAATAAATTGTAACTGATAAGAAAAAAAAAATAAAATACAAAAAAACCATGTAGGATAAACAAATATGAATAAATAAGCAAATAAATGTAAAAATATATGTATTATTTTTTATTTAATTATTTTTATTTTTATTAATTATAGTTTATTCACTTTGATTCCCCCTGTACCTAATTCTGTCCTTCTCTCCCAATCCCCCCTCCCTCTTCCCCACCTGTGTTCCTCTCCTAGTCCACTGAAAACGGAAGTCCTCCTCCCCTTCCCTTTGATCCTAGTCTATTAGGTTTTATCAGAAGTGGCTGCATTGTCTTCTTTATTTTTAAAAAGGAACTACCATTCTATCATCACTATTGTCTACAACATTAATGGAATCAACTCTCCAATAAAAAGACACCGACTAACAGAATGGTTGAGGAAACAGGATCCAACAATCTGATGAATCCAAGAAATACACCTTTGCAACAATGAGAGACACTACCTCAGAGTAAAGGGGTAGAAAATGGTTTTTCAAGCAAATGGACCCAAAAACAAGCTGGAGTATCTATGTTAATATCTAATAAATAGAGTTTTAACCAAAATTAATCAAAAAAGGAGGGACACTTCATTCTCAAGAACAACAAAAAAATCCACCAAGAATCCATAATAATACTGAACAACTATGCCCAAAATACAAGAGCACCAACATTCGTAAATAAATCATCATTAAAGCTCAGATTACACATTGATCCCAACAAATTAACAGTGGAAGATTTCAACACTCCACTCTCACTCTCTAGGTCTACATCATCTAGACAGAAGGTAAATAGGAAAATAATGACATTTATAGAGGTCCTAAATCAAATGGACATAATACATATCTAGAGGACCTTTCACCAATTCTCAAAAGACTATACCTTCTTCTCAATACTTCAAGAAACCTTCTAAAATCTTATCCATGTAGTTGGAAAAAAAGCAAGCATCTACAGATACAAGAAGATTGAGTTAATCTCTTGTATACTATCTGACCACCATGATGTAAAATTATAACTCAAATACAGCAGAAATAACAAAAAGCATACACATCCATGGAATCTAAAAATTCTCTACTCTATGACAGCTGGATCAGGGAAGACTTAAAAGAAAAATTAGAGACTTCTTAAATTCAATAAAAATGAGGGAAATTTTACACAAATTTATTGGACACAACGAAAGCAGTGCTAAGAGGATAGTTCATAGCACTAAGTGCTTTCAGAAAGAAGTTTGAGACATCTCATACAAGCAAATAAACAAAACAAATGAAAGCCCTAGAAAAAAAGAAGCAGCCACATCCAACAGGAGTAGACATTAGGAAATACTCAAACTCAGGGCTGAAATTAATAAATTAGAAACAAAGAAAACAATTCAAAGAATCAATGAAACCAAGAGCTGGTTCTTTGAGGAAATCAACAAGATAGACAAATTCTTAGCCAATCTAACTAAAAGGGAGAGAGAAACTATCTAAATCAGCAAATTGAGGAATAAAAAGGGGTATATAAAAACAGACCCCGAGAAAATTCAAAGAATCATTACAACTTACTTGAAAAGACTACATATCACAAAATTTGAAAATATAAATGAAATGGAAATATTTCTTGATAGATTCCATTTAACAAAGATAAACCAAGATCAGGGAAATAGATTAAATGGTCCTATATAACCCAGGGAAATAAAGGCAGTCATCAAAAATCTCCTTGCCAATTAAAGCCCAGGGCCAGATGGTTTCAGGTCAGAATTGCACCACAACTTCGAAGAAGAGCTAACTCCAAAACTCTTCCAACTATTTGAGAAAATAGAAACAGAAGGAGCATTACTAAACTCATTCTATGAGACCAAAGTAAGGATACATAACCAAACAAAGAATCAACAAAAACAGAATTTCAAACCTATCTCTCTTATGAACATTGATGCAAATATACTCAAAAACTACTCACAAACCGAATCCAATTAAATATAAAAGGTATCATCCACCATGACAAAGATGAGTTCATCTCAGGCCTGCAAGGATGCTTGGATATATGGAAATCCATCAATTTAATCTACCATATAAACAAACAGAAAAAAATCAAATGATCATCTCCTTAGATGCTGAAATGCATTTGAAAATATCCAACAACCAAGCATGTTTAAAGTTTTAAATAAGGGCTACAGCTGAGAACAAAGTGAATGAAATGTAATTAATGTAATAAAAATAAAAATATAAATAAAAAAAGAAAAAGAAAGTTTTGAACAGATTGGGGATAAATAGCACATACATAAACATAGTAAAGGCAATATACAGCAAACCTATAGCCAACATCAAACAGAGAGAAATTTACACGAATCCAACTGAAATCAGTGAAAGACAAGGCTGCCTCGAGATCCAGCAATACCACTCCTAGGCATATATCCAAAGGATGCTCACGTACTCAACAAGGAAATTTGCTCAACCATGTTTGTAGTAGCTTTATACATAATAGCCAGAAACTTGACACAACCCAGATGCCCCTCAAGAGAGGAGTGGATACAGAAATTGGGGTACATTTACACAGTGGAATACTACTCAGCAATTAAAAACAAGGAAACCATAACATTTGAAGGCAATTGGTGGAATGTAGAAAAGATCATCCTGAGTGAGGTATGCCAGAAGCAGAAATACACAAACGATATATATGTACTTATAAGTGGATATTAGTCCTATAATATAGGATAAACATACTAAAATCTGTTCACCTAAAGAAGCTAAACAATAAGGAACACCTTGGGTAAGATGATCAATCCTTACTCAGTAAAGCAAGTGAGACACATTGGAAGAGGGACAAAACAGGAAACAGGACAGGAACCTACCAAATAAGGCCTCTGAAGGATTCTTTGTAGCAGGATATCAAAGCAGATGCTGAAGCTAATACTCAAAATTTAGGCACCATACAGGGAAGCTTATGAAAGAAGGGAGATGAGTAAGACCTGGAGAGGACATGAGTTCCACAAGAAGAGCAAGAGAACCAAAAAATCTAGGCACACAGGACTTTTCTGAGATTAAAACTCCATCTAAGGACCATGCATGGAGATAGCCTAGAACACCTGCACATATGTAATGCATGGCAGGTCAGTCTGCATTGGTTTTCCTAGTAAGGGGAAAAGAGACTGTCTCTGATATCAACTTATTGGCTGGCTCTTTGATCAATTCCTCCTGAGGGGGCAACAGTCTTACCAGTATCTAGAAGTAGATAATGTATCCAGTTCTGATGAGACCTAATTAGGGTAGGGTCAGATGGAAGGGGAGGAGGAACTCTCCTATCAGTGAACATGGAGAGGATCATAGGAGGAGATTATGGAGGAAAGATGGGGTTAGGAGGGATTGAGGGACATTGCTACAAGTTGGGAAACACTGTGCATAAACTGTTATTAACATAAAAATTTGAATTAAAAAAGGAAGAAGATAAAGTCAAACAGTGTATAGCGATCCATAAAGAAATACAGGAAGACAAAGCCAAAGAGTTTTGGCCTTCAGAAGGGTAATAATTAAGTAACTGAAAAAAAAATAAAAGAAATGGGAATGTTCAAATAGCTAAAGGAATTGAAGGAAAAACAACAACAACAAAAAAATAAAGTCAGACAGGTGAAGGAAATCAACAAAACAGATCTGAAGATAGAATTGGAAAAAAAATAAAGAAAACAGAAATGGAGGAAATCATGGAGAGGAAGAACTTAGGGAAGAAATTAGGAACTACAAAGTTTAGCATAACCAACAGACTACAAAAGATGGAAGAAAGAATCTCAGGTGTGAAAGATAAAATGGAAGAAATAGGGTATCTGTCAAAGAAAATGTTAATTCTAAAAGATTCCTAACACAAACATTCTAAGAAATCCAATACAACATGAACAGAAAAAAACTAACAATAATAGAAATAGAGGAAAAAGAACATTCCTGTCTCCAAGACCCAGAAAATATTTTCAACAAAATCACAGAAGAAAATTTCCCCATCTTAAAGGAGAGGACAATAAACATACCAGAGGCCTACAGAACACCTAATAAATTAGACCAGAAAAGAAAATCCTCCCACCATATAATAATCAAAACAGTAAGTATACAGAACAAAGAAAAAATACTAAAAGCTGAGAGGGGGGAAAAAGGCCAAGTAACATATAATTGCAAACCCATCTGAGACTATGAAAGCCAGAAGGTCCTGGACAGATATCATACAGATCCTAAGAGAACACAGATGTCAGCCCAAGCTACTATGCGCAGCAAAACTCTCAGTCATCATAGAGCAAGAAAACAAGATATTCAATGACAAAAACAAATTTACGTAATACCTACCCACAAATCCTGAATTATAGAAGATACTTGAAAGAAAAATATATCCCAAGGAGTTCAACTACAGTCAGGTAATATAGTCAATAAATAACCTCACTACAGCAAAATTAAAAGTAGCAAGCACACAAACATACTCCCATAACCAACCTCAAAATCAAAGGATCATACATTAATCTCTCTCCAAATCGGTGGACTCAGCTCTCCAATACAAAGAAAGAGACTAAGAGAATGGATGCTTGAATAAGACCTAATAATCTGCTGCATACAAGAAATACACCTAAGTCACAAAAATAGTCATTACTTGAGAGTGAATGGCTGGAAGATGGTTTTCCAAGCAAATGGACCCAAGAATCAAGCAGGAGTAGCCATTCTAATATCTAATAAAACAGATTTTCAACAAAAATTAATCAAATGGGATGGGGAAGGTCACTTCAAACTCATCAAAGGAAACTTCCACCTAGAAGCCATCAAAATTCTGAACATCTATGCCCCAAATACAAGGGCACCCACATTTGTTAAAGAAACATTAATAAAACTGGAACCATACATAGGTTCCCACAAATTAATAGTGGGAGACTTCAACATCCCACTCTCAACAAAGGACAGGTCAACAAAACAGAAATTAAACAAAGAAACAGTGACTCTAACAGAGGTCATGAATCAAATGGACCTAACAGACATCTACAGAACCTTTCACCCAAGCACGCAAAAAAAATTACCTTCTCAGCAACTCACGGAACCTTCTATAAAATAGACCATGTAGTTGGTCACAAAGCAAGCCTAACAGATATAAGAAGATTGAAATAATCCCTTGTATCTTAACCGACCACTATAGACTAAACTTAGACCTTAACAACAACAGAAATAGCAAAAAGCTTATACTCACATGGAAACTGAACATCTCCCTACTCAATGATAGCTGGATCAGGGAAGAAATGAAGAAAGAAATTAAAGACTTCCTAGAGTTTAATGAAAATGAAGGCACACATATACAAACTTTTTGGACACAATGAATGCAGTGCAAAGATGAATGTTCAGAGCACTAAGTGCCTTCAAGAGGAAATTTGAAACATCTCATACAAATAATTTAATGGCTCACCTGAAAGTCCTAGAAAATAAAAAGGAACAAACACAGCCAAGAGGAGGAGAATGCCTGTACAGATATAGCCTGGGTCAGCTCAGTCTCTAAATGTGCTCCCTAGTAAGGAGGACTGGGGCTGTCTCTGACATAAACTCAGTGGCTGGCTTTTTGATCCCCTCCCCCTGAAGGCTGGCAGCCTTACAAGGCCACAGAGGAAGAGTATGGAAGACAGTCCTGATGAGACATGGTGGGCTAGGGCCAGATAAATGGGGAGGAGGTCCTTCCCTATCAGTGAACTGGGGAAGGTAGATGGAAGTAGATGAGGGAGTGGGGGGCAGGATTGGAGGGTGAGGCAGGTGGGGGCTACAGTTGGGATACAAAGTCAATAAATTGTAATAAAAATATTTAATAAAATATTGCAAGACATAATTAAACAGAACTTGAATCTTGAAAAGTAAAATGAAGGAACAGAAGAGAAGTGCTTATTTATTCACAGGAGGATAGGTATAAAGATAAAGATTGGGTATGGATGGAGTAGACATGTGAGTTCACTCATTTCCCAGTACCAAACTGCCTTGTTTTTAGACCAATCACATACTCTGAAGAATTTTAGAATTCCTTCGTTGGAATCATGATAGTATTTTATAATGCCTTCAAGGATTATGAGTAGGAATTATGCAGTGTCAGTGGCTATCCTTGTAAGTAAATCTCTGGAGAAGTCACAGCATCCTCATTAACATGTATGATTCTAAAGGGATCAGTCTGCACTGAAAGCAGACTGATCTCATTTTAAAAAATATATTCAGAAGACTAGCACTTACGTACAAATATTAACATTGAATTTTTTGATGATTTAACTCTGAAAGCATTTGCATTACTTCTTGAAAAAGTGAGGATAGTCATTACAAATTTTTTAATTTGAGCAAAACATAATAGACAAATAGACTCTTTTCCTTTGTAATATTTATTATATTTTAAAATAATCTTTTATGAATTAATAAAAAGCATTTAATACAACTAGGTATATCCATATTACATACCTCAGTAAAATAGTGTTTATTTAAAATCTTTGACACACAATATATCATTATTATTGTTGTTATGCTTATTTTAGTTAATAGTTATTTTATTTTCATCATCTTACTAATACCTACAACATAACTTATTGATGTATCAAATTTTTCAATTTTACAAATTATGGTATTGAATCTCTGATGTATACTAAAAATTACACAGTAAATGCTGATCTATAAGCAGTCTTTATCCTCATGTTACACTTTAATTTTTGGAAGAATAGAAATGAGAATTGGAGAAAGGAGAAAATAATGGTTTTAAAGGAATAGTATTATTTCACATGTTTTAAAGGCGAAATATTAGCCATAAAATCATTTTTACATTCTTTTTTTAATTTTAATTTTTTTTCAGAATTTATGAACTTGTTTGCCTGCTATTTGATCAATTGCCTCTGGCTATGCAGTCTTGCCGGGCCACAGAGGTAGAAGATCCAAGCAGTCCTGATGACACTTGATAGTCTATGGGTAAATGGCAAAGGAGGAGAACTCCCTCTCTCAGTGGAATAGGAAAAGGGAATGGGGGGAGAGGGAGCATGGGTGGAACTGGAAGAAATTAAGGGAGGTGACGTCAACCTGGGTATATAATGAATAAATCATGTTTACATTCTATATAAGGAAGATTTCAATGTATTGCCTCACCTGACAAATGGAGTGTTCAAGTTTTCTTAGGTTAGAAACCTGAAATGAGGATATTATTGTGGATTTTGTGACTGGGCTCAATGTAATTACAAATGAACTTTTAACTGAAAGAGGAAAGAAGGTGATGCCAATGTATGATGAGAGAAGCAGAAATGAGAGAAAGAAATTTCAGAAAGGGTTAAGAAATAATTTGTATACAAATTAGAAAATAAAGAAAAGGAATTGTTCTTGGTGTCAGGTAAGTGTGGCTTAACTGTTTTCACAAGGGTTAATGTGATTGCAGGTTTGGTCCCCAAGATTGTAGTATTGGGAGGTATTGTGGAATCTTAAAAGGTGGAGCCTAGTAAGTGACCTCTAGCTTCCTAGGGCCTGGTTGCTCTCAAAAAAGCAGTTTCTGTCCTATTTCTTGAGTTATCATAATAACACTGTTGTAAAAGATGTAAAGTTGGCAGTAGCCAGATTTCTATGTTTGCTGAAATTAGTATGGACTCTGTTTCTACATACACTGCCACATTCCTGTCAGTCATGGATATAAATATCCAAAGATCAGTTGTCAATGAGACTTTACAAGGATGTGTGGATTTGAAACAATATATATGTTGATATTTTATGATATTTTATTACAGGAATAAGAAGCTAATATAATTCCCTAGAGCCCTAGAAAGGTGAAAGCCAACTTGGCAACTTGTCTTTTTTTTTAAAGAAATCCATGAAGAATATCTAATCTTCTGAACTCTATGATTATAGATGTGTATTGATAATCATTCTGTCATTGAATTTTGAGGCTTGCTTTATCAGAATGAACACATATCTGAATCTATACATCCAACAATAATCACTTATGTCTAAAGAGGTCTTGGACCCTAAGAGGAAACTTACTATTGTAGATTAATTAAATTAACATGTTGTTAAAATCTTTTCTAAATATTTAAGTTCATATTCATAGTCAAATGCTAATTTCAACCTTAATCAGAAATTTCTTTTTTCAACTTTTTATTGATTTATTTTTGTGAATTTCACAAATTGTACCCTAATCCCACTCATCTCCCCAATCTTCTAAATCCATCTCTCACACTTGCAACTTCCCTCAGAAAATAAAATAAAAAACAAAAACAAACAAAAAAGCATGTTGCTGTGGAAGCTATAGTGTGCCATGCTGTGTCACACAGTAAACACTTTTGCCCAAACAGCTTTACTAGCAAATTCATTGCAGTGGGTCATTGGAGTGTTTTGAGGCCTCTGGCATTACTACACCATCAATAAAGGATCCTCACTGGGATTCCTCATAAACATCCTGTTGCTGCCCTGTGCCATGGAGAACCTGCAGCTTTTGTTCTGCAGGGCCAGTCCCTTCATGCCCTTTTGCAGTTTATAGAGGGCATAGATTTTGAAATGAGCAAGTTCAAGGCCCTGTATCTGAGCATGGATGCTGACTGTGTTATTCAACTTATCAGCTCTCCTTCTCCCACACCACCAAAGCCAGCCATTTTGGTTTGCCCATGTGAGGGGCATGGTGACAGTGGTCAATAAAGAGAATTGTGGCTCGACAAGTTGCTGAGAATAAAAGATGACAGAGTGCTCAACTCTAAATAGAACATTTACACCACAATCACCAGGGCTCTGTGAACACTGAAAAAGAAAAGGTAGAAATTGTAAGACCTGAAAAAATCAGAAGAAATGTAAAATTTTATCCTCTAGGCAAGACACAACCATTGCAATCATGAACTCAAAGCAACTTTGGTTGCCTACACAGAGATTACCCAAGACTGAGCCTATCAATGATTATTCACAGACTGTGGAAGGAACCAGAGGGCCTATACTCTACTAAGGTACTGGCTATTGATGGATTTTGGTGTGTGTGTGTGTAGGGGCAGGGGTGTTGGATCACTGTCTTCAGTTGTATATCCATTGATGCATGGTCCTTGGCTGGAGTATCAATTTGAAAAAAAAAAACAAAAACCTATAAATTATCATCAATGTTGTAAGTACATGGTCACGTAAAACTCCCACTTGAGTTAGAACTTATTAGTAAAAATGGGTGATAAGAGAAACACTAGCTAATTTTATTTATTTTTTTGTAAATAGTTAACTTTTTTGAAAAGAACAATTTTAAAAGACATAAGAAAAAATGATTTTAAGGTTAGTTCTCTGTAATAAAAGAAAAAGAACTTAATTAAAATCTAAGAAAATAAACTAAAAGTGCAAGATAGAATGAATGATGAATAAGTTATAAAATATGACAATATAATCCATTCAGTTAAAAGAAAAATAAGAAAGCTTTGAGTTCATATTAGTAAATGTTGAAAAGTCACTTAACATAACTCACAGCCTCATTCATAATAGTACCTTCTAAAACAAGAATTAAAGAAAAATTATAAACCACAAAGAAAATAACAATGAGGGGTGAAAGATGCTAAGAGCGACTATACCCAAATGTTTGTGATAAAGATTTCCTCTCATTAAAAACTCTTTAGTCATTGGATCAGGCCCATCATAATGCAATACAGTGCATCTACAGAGACCATTCTTCCAAATAACACAACAATCACAAGGTCCATAATTTATGGAGATGTATTTTAAAGGCAATTCACCTCACAACAATTAATTACAAGTTGAAATATACAGTAACTGTGATTCAAAAATACAATTTGGAAATCTCTGTAAGAGAACTAAGATAAGTTTGCTTTTATGATAAATTGGTATATCTCAGTACTACCACTTCACCTTTTACTACTCAAAAAAAAAAAAAAAAGAACTTATGGTGTGGACTGAGAAACTGTAGCAATATCCTCATCAGTGCAACATGCAGATAGTAAAATGTTGAAAACAATTCAAATATGGACTAGTTATCATAAAAGAAACTTTGCAAGTTGAGTGAGAAAAGCTAAACACAGAATAATTCTGAATTTCTGAAATAAAATATCTAATTCAAATAACTACAATAGTATATACTAAATTAAATACAAGAAAAAATATTTAAAATTATTATTAAAACATACCAGTTTGAGAGAGGATTGATGGGGTAGGAGAAATGGAGTTTAACCACGCTCCAGTGAAAATATGGACAGCACAAGCTGGAATTTTTTTAATCTTTTTTTTTTGGTGGGGGGGTTTCACAAATGTTAGAGGCAGACATGGAACAACTATAAGTGAATATGATCAGGGTTCATGATGTGGAATTCCCAAATAATCAATAAAATACTGAGAAAAAAGAAAGAAGACTCAACATAACATTAGAGAAAATTGTTGAAAAAGAAATGGACAGAAAAGAAAGACCAATATTAAAAATTGTATCAAGGAGCCAGGTAGAAGCAGAACATACCTTTAGTTCCAGCACTCAGAGGCATAGGAAGGCAGATCTCTGTGAGTTCAAGATAAGTCTGCTCTACAGAATGAGTTTCAGGACAGACACCTGCTAAATAATAAAACCCTATTTTGAACCCCCCCCCAAAAAAAAAGATAGTCTAGCAAGAAAAAACTCATTCACTTTGTTACAAAGTTAAATGTAAACATGTATATGACATACAAAAACAGCTGGAGCCCCAGTATACACTGTCAAACCCAACTTTACAGTGTTTTATCAGATAAACTAGGAAAGAATATGAACAGTATAAGGCATAAGAAAGAGCACTTCAGGAAAAATAAAGAATACTCATTAAAAGTTCTTAAAATATATGCTCTGGTGTGTTTTCACTAACTCTCTTAAAGTCTTTGGCCTACATATCAAAGCAAATAAAAATTTCAGCTGGACATCATGGCACAAACCTCTAGCTTGTACTCTGCAATCTAAGAGGCTGAAAGGTGAAGGTAACCTGAGTGTAGGAATTTGAGAACAGTTTGGGCAACATGATGGGACCAAATTATTTAAAAGATATAAAGAAAGTAAAATATGAAAGGAAAATAAAACAAATTGGAGGTTTAAATTTTACAAATTATTATTCCTGTTACATCAACGTTTATATGGGAGGAAATTACTAGAGCATTTGAGGCTGAAAATATTCTATACTGTTGAGAATATCTTTCTGTACTTGTGCGTAACTCGATCCAATTGTAGAGTCTATGAAATAGAATAAAAATATACATTTTCACCACAGTCACACCCCCAGTGAGTATTCACTTGCAGTGTTAATCTTTTTACAAGTCAATCTTGCAAGAAATATATTTAACTATTTGTTCTTATTTTGAGAAGGTCAATAAATGTAGGCCACTGTAGCCTTGAACTCAGACCCTCTTTCCTATGCCTCTTCAATGCTGAAATGAAGGATATGTACCATTATGCCGAGCTCATTTTACAGATCTCAGTTGGCTTTAGACATGATTGTAGAATCAAGTGCCAAGATGGTTCTGAATGTTCCTGCCTATCACATGAAAGCCTAGCTCTTACAAATAAAGGGGAGGACAGTCTAAGAAAGAAGGACTAATGAATACATAGTCATATTGGTTGCTACTTATTCCTATATTATTTGAGAAATTTATTTAACAGTTGCTCTAATCTGGCTGACAGAATATCCATTACTTTTACTACAAGAGTAGGTTAAAATTTTTTACATATCAAGTTAACTTACATTATTGGATTGAAAAGCCATTTTGATCAATATGCTCAAAATCATCATTAAGACAATTTACCAAATTTCATGATCCAGTAATAAAAGTGTCATAATACCATTCCATAAAATGTTTCAAGACTAGGAAAGCAATTGCATATATCCACAAATACCAATAATTCACAATTGAGATATAACACATATGGTTGCAGAGTAAAAATTACATTAGTAGAGTAAGAAAGAAAATGTAATTATTTTGAAATTGAGTAGCAAAAGCCATAGGATGCATAGGTGATTCCAATAAATAGTCATTTGCTATTTCAAGAATGTCTGATTAACATAAAACATTGTATAATCTGCTCTTTATTATTTTTTTATGCTTGTTTAAGAGTTACAGGCTTTAAAGGCAATTGAAAACTAAAGTAGGGCATTTTTTTTGTACTTATCTTACACAAAAGGTTGTGTTGGGAAGCATACTATGCAAAGCTGTAAAGCAGGTATGAATTCTTTTGTACTTAAAAATAGCTCAGGCAGTTATATCAAGTGGTCAGAATTAAGAGAAAAGCAGCTGGCTTCTCAAATGAAGAAGAGTCCATTTTTCCCTCCACTTCAGTTTCACCTGCTTTTACAAAATATTTACTTTCATAATTCATTAAAATTTGAGAAAAAATAACTTAAAATAAGTTTACGACTATGTCAATAATATGACATATAGAAATGTACTGTTCTGAATCCAAGGCATTATTAAAATAACCATGCTGTATAATAGTAGGCTGAAAAAAGTAAGTAAAAGTTTGCTTTAAATATAACCTTTGCTAATCAATGAAAATATGTTTTTGATTAGATCTATGGTTAGAAAATAAGTGACACAGAACTCTCAGTTATATCATAAATTCTGAATGATCCTTACTGGATCATAAATTCAGTATCAGTTGCTGAAATAACAAGGAAGGGAAAATTCCTAAATCCATCTTAATTCACAGCTTATATAATAATTACTTCATTGTTGCTTAGAATAGGTATGTGGTAAATATTTTAGATTGTAACTGAAAATAATAAACGTTTTAATCTTAGAATCTGACTTAGGAAACACACAAGCAATTACTCATAATTTGAAAATGAAATGTCCTAATGTATTAGCATTGTGCTGTGGACCTTTTGGTTTAGTTCAGATGTATATTGATCTCAGGATCTGTCATTCCAATATTCACCAGGAGAAAAAGTCAAACTGATTTAATACCAACAATTTTTATTGGACACATGGGAGAACTGAGATGGAAGGGCAAACCAATATCTTCAAATCCATAGAAATACGTTCTTTTAAGATATAACCCATGTATTTAATTGCTTGCAACATGAGTCATACAGCAGAAGTCATATAAGCCAACGTATTAACAATGACAAGAAATGATATCAGAAACAAGATTACTAATGATCCTAAAACATTAAAATTAGCAAGAGAATGCTTTAAATAAACTTATATGTATTAGTTCAGTAAGTCAGACAAGATAGACCAACTTCTTGAAATGTTACCACCAAATTTACTCTAAGGTAAAAAGATAAAGTGAACATATCTTTATGTTTGTAACAAAATGAGTTAATAGTTTAAAATATACTTGAAGAATCACTAGGTCCAGATGCCTTAGCTGAGGAGCAATTTTATGGCTTCAGTGTGTGCATTCTTTCCGAAGTTTTCATTGATACTTAATACTCAATAAAATAGTGATAACAGGTGGAGCCTTCACTAATAGGATTAGGTGCTATCATACAGAATTTTGATAGAAGAAATTTTTCCTTTCTGTGTATGTGCTATCTGAAAAGTGAGAAGGCAGTGTATTTGTCTCCAGAAATTATTTCTCAAGATTCATAATCTAGAGTAACTTACTGAGGGAATCTCAGTGATGAATAGTCTAGATCAAGATGACCTCTGGACCTCTGCTGGGGGGGAGGTGGAACCAAGATGGCGACTAGCACACACAGCTTCTGAGCTGTGGAAGAACTAAACGTCTGAATTGGTGAGTGGAAGGACCTCTGAACCCAGGAAAACAACGGTGAGGCTTTCTAAACAACAGGGAACATCACGGGAAGTGAAAATTTTGGTCTCTGGTCAACTGGGGACTTGTTTGGTGAAGAAGAGAAATGAGCCTTTGATCTCCTGACACACCCTTCTCCCAGACCTCCCTCCTCCTCAGCACAGCAGACTCATCTTTCTCAGCTCAGACCTAACTGCCTGGGGTCTGCAGCCGCTGAGGCAGAGCTCCTAGCCATTTAGCAGCAACTGCCAGTGGTACTGGTCTCGGAGTCCCAGACGGAGGCACCATCCTCCCAGGGCCCCAGTCTGCTAGCCACCATACTGGCTCCTCAGGATCACAATCACTGACAGTACTGCCCGCCCAACCACACAGTGACAGAGAATACGCTATATACTCACCAAAACCAGGCAGAAATGCCATACAAGCTTGGCACACCAGGCGCTGGGCCTCCAAAGCTTGGAGAGCACAATGATGAGCTCCCAGGACTTCCCAGAAAGCATCTGGACTAGCAACCCAGTCTCCAGTTACAGTGGGACTTCCTAACCTGGCAGCGGAGCAGCACTGAGCTGGTGGGGCACATCAGCCCTCCAGCTTAAGACTAACCAGGGCCAAACCTGAGAACAGAGAGCCTGATTACCCCGATCCCTACTGAGGTGACCACCTTGAGATCTCCAGCTGCAGCTGGACCTCCTAACCTGGCAGTGACAGCAGCACGGAGCTGGCAGAGCACATCAAACAAGCAGGGCTAAACCAGAGAGCAGAGAGCCTAGATACCCCTATCCCTGTCAAGTGACCTGCCTGTAAGTGAGTGCACCCTTGAGAATCTGCAGATCCCCAGACCCAGGATTCTTGTAAAACATAAGCCAGGCATTGAACCCCTCAGACCCACATACCCACGTTGGGAAACAGAGGGTCACTTGGGACATTGAAGCCCCTGCTCTGTGGGTCCAGTTGAGTAGTTAAGGTAGTTAATGCCAGAAATTGCTCCGCAACCATTACTAGTGCCAGCTACATATACAGTGCAGAGCCCCTCCCACTCACTCAAGGGTTCAACATTATCTATCACTCTGTCCCCCAAGACATACTTAAACACACACACACACATACATACACAAACACATGCGAATACACACACGCGTGCATGCCTGCATTTGCCCAATTTGCACCTGCGTACTTTTCTCCCAAAGGTACAGCTAGTCCTCAGCACATGCTGAGGACACAGGACCTCTCTCAGCTTCCTGAAGAAATCTCCAGACGCCAGAGAGAGAGAGAGTACCAGTCTGAACTGCAGAATCCAAAAACAAACAGGGAAGGTTTCAGATAAGCCAATGGCCAGGGGTAGGCAAAAGAACAATTCCAACATGAATCAGGACATCATGACTTCACCAGCAACACCCAAAATTGACAGATACTCCAATTCAACATAAGCACAGGAAAATGAATTTAAAGCTATGCTTACCCAACTATTTGAGATTCATAAAGAGGAAACAAACAGCTCTCTCAGAACAATAACCATGCAAATTCAGTGAGTTAAAGATGAAATGAACAAATCTTTCAAAGACTTGGCCAGTAAATTGGAGGCAAAGAAAGAGGAAATGGACAAAATTCTTAAAGAAACACAGGTGAATATGGCCAAACAAAAAGAGGCACAAGTGGAGATACAATTAGTGGCATATAGAACAGAAATGAATAAAAAAATAAAAACCATCATAGAGAGACAGGAATCCACATTCAAACAGATGAAGAAAATGGTGCAAGGCATGAAAACAGAATTAGACTCAATAAAGAAAACACAAACTGAGAAAAGCCTTGAGCTGGAGAACTTGGAGAAAAGATCAGGAACCACAAAGGTAAGCATCACCAATAGAATACAAGACATGGAAGAGAGAATCTCTGGAGCTGAAGAAATACTCACAAAAAATGTATACTTCTCTCAAAGAGAAAGTAAAATCAGAAAAGTCCCAAACACAAAGTATCCAAAAATCAAGAACACCATGAAAAAAATGAAATCTAAGAATAATAGGAATTGATGAAAAAGAAGACTCCAGGCTCCAAGGTCCAGAAAACATTTTCAAGAAAATCATAGAAAAAAATTTTCCCAATTTAAACAAAGAGATGTCCATAAATATACAAGAGGCCTACAGAATACCAAATAGACTAGACCAGAAAAGAAACCCATCATGTCACATCATAGTCAAAACACTAAATCTAAAGAAAAACAACAACAAAAATATTAAAAGCAACAAAGGAAAAAGGCCAAGTAACATATGAAGGTAGACCTATCAGAATCACACCAGACTTCTCATCAGACACTATGAAAGCCAGAAGGGCCTGGGCAAGTGTCATAGAGACTCTAAGAGATCACAAATGTCAACCCAGACTACTATACTCTGCAAAGCTTTCAATTAACATAGATGGAGAAAACAAAATATTCCATGACAATACTGAATTTATGCAATATCTACACAGCAAACCAGCCCTACAGAAGCTACTAGAAGGAAAACTCCAATTCAATGAAAACAACTTCACCCAAGAAAACATGGCATACAGATAATATCCCAACCAAAATGAAAAAAAAAACAAGCAATGAAACACAGTAAAATCACCGACTACAATACAAAAGAAACTAACATTTATTAGTCACTATTATCTATCATCATCAATAGACTCAACTCACCAATAAAAAGACACAGACTAACAGAATGGGTGCGTAAACAGGATCCAACATTCTGCTGCATCCAAGAAACATACCTCTACAACATAGATAAACACTACCTCAGACTAAAACGCTGGAAAAATGTTTTTCAAGCAAACAGACTCAGAAAACAAGCTGGGGTAGCTATCCTAATATCTAATAAAATAGACTTTCAACCAAAATTTATCAAAAAAGATGAGGAGGGAAACTACATTCTCATCAAAGGGATAATCCACCATGAGGACATCACAATTCTGAATATCTATGCTCCAAATACAAGAGTGCCTACATTCATAAACGAAACATTACTAAATCTTAAATCACACATCGATCCCAACACCTTGATTGTAGGACACTTCAACACCACACTATCACCAAGTGACAGATCATCTAGACAGAAACCCAATAAGGAAATAAAGGCACTTACAGAGTTCCTAAATCAAATGGACTTAATAGATGTCTACAGAACTTTCCACCCAAAAGTAAAAGAGTATACCTTCTTTTCAGCACCTCATGGAATCTTCTCCAAAATAGACCATGTAGTTGGTCACAAGGCAAGCCTCAACAGATTCAATAGGATAGAAATAATCACCTGTATTCTATCTGACCACCATGGATTAAAGCTGAACATCAACAACAATGGATATAGAAAAAAAAGCCTACAAGCACATGGAAACTGAACAACTTGCTGCTCAATGATAGCTGGGTTAAGGAAGAAATAAAGAAAGAAATTAAAGACTTCCTAGAATTCAGTAAAAATGAAGGTACAACATACCCTAATTTAAGGGACACAATGAAAGCAGTGCTCAGAGGAAAATTCAAAGCACTAACTGCCTTCAAGAAAAAATTTGTGACATTTCATACAAGCAACTTAATGGCCCAAATGAAAGCCCAAGAGAAAAAAAAAAAGGCAAATTCAGCCAAGAGGAGCAGATGGCTGGAAATAATCAAACTCAGGGAAGAAATCAATCAACTAGAAACAAATAAATCTATTCAAAGAATCAATGAAACCAATAGCTGGCTCTTTGAATAAATCAACAAGATAGACAAACCTTTAGCCAAACTAACCAAAAGGCAGAGAGAAACTATCCAAATCAGCAAAATCAGAAATGAAAAGGGGTATATAACTACAGACAATGAGGAAATACAAACAATCATTAGGTTTTGCTACAAAAAGCCTATATGCAACAAAATTTGAAAATCTAAAAGAAATGGACAATTTTCTTGATAGATTCCATCTACCAAAATTAAGTCAAGATCAGGTAGAAAGATTGAATAGTCCTATTTCCGCCAAGGAAATAGAAACATTCATCAACAATCTCCCTTCCAAAAAAAGTCCTGGTGCAAATGGATTCAGTGCAGAATTCTACCAGACCATCAAAAATGTGCTAACACCAACTCTCTTCAAACTATTCCACAAAATAGAAAAGGAAGGAACATTACCAAACTCATTCTGTGAAGCCACAGTCACCTTGATACCTAAACCACAAAGAGAACCAAAAAAAGAGAACTTCAGACCTATTTCTCTAATGAACATTGATGCAAAAATACTCAATAAAATACTTGCAAACCGAATCCAAGAACACATCAAAGATATCATCCAACATGACCAAGTAGGTTTCATCCCAGGCATGCAAAGGTGGTTCAATATATGGAAATCCATCACTGTAATCCACCACATAAACAAACTGAATGAGAAAAAAACACATGATAATTTGAAAAAATTACAACACTGATTCATGTTTAAAGTCTTGGAGAGATCGGGGATAAAAGGCACATATCTAAACATAGTAAAGGCAATATATAACAAGACTATAGCCAACATCAAACTCAATGGAGAGAAACTTAAACCAATCCCACTGAAATAAGGGACAAGACAAGGCTGTCCACTCTCTCCATAACTCTTTAACATAGTACTTGAAGTGCTAGCCAGAGCAATAAGACAACTAAAGGAGATTAAGGGGATACAAATCGGAAAGGAAGAGGTCAAAGTGTCACTATTCACAGGTGATATGATAGTGTATATGAGCGACCCCAAAAATTCAACCAGAGAACTCCTCCACCTGATAAACAATGTCAGCAAAGTGGCAGGATACAAAATCAACTCGAAAAACATCAGAAGCCCTCCTGTATACCAAAGACAAAAGGGTCAAGAATGAAATAATGGAAACAACACCCTTCACAATAGCCACTAATAACAAAGTACTTTGGGGTGACACTAACCAAGCAAGTGAAAGACCTGTTTGAGAAAAACTTCAAGTCTCTGAAGAAAGAAATTGAAGAAGATATCAAAAGATGGAAAGATCTCCCATGCTCATGGATTGGTAGGATTAACATTGTGAAAATGGCAATCCTGCCAAAAGCAATCTACAGATTCAATGCAATTCCAATCAAAATACCAACTCAATTCTTTACAGACCTTGAAAAAAAGATTCTCAGCTTCATATGGAGAAACAAAAAACCCAGAAACTCCAAAACAATCCTGATCTCAAGCTGTACAACAGAGCAATAGTAAAAAAAACTGCATGGTATTGGCATAGAAACAGAAAGGAAGATTAATGGAACTGAATAGAAGATCCAGAAATAAACCCACACACTTATGAATACTTGATTTTTGACAAAGCAGCCAAATCCATTAAATGGAAAAATGACAGCATCTTCAACAAATGGTGCTGGTCCAACTGGATGTCTACATGCAGAAAAATGAAAATAGATTCATATTTATCACCCTGCACTAAACTAAAGTCCAAGTGGATCACAAACCTCAACATAAAACCAGATACTCTAAATCTGTTAGAAGAAAAAGTGGGGAAGACGCTATAACTCATTGGCACAGGAGACAACTTCCTGAACAGAACACCATCAGCACAGGCTCTAAGAGCAACAACCAATAAATGGGACCTCATGAAACTGAAAAGCTTCTGTAAATCAAAGGACACCGTTATCAAAACAAAATGACTGCCTACCGATTGGGAAAGAATCTTCACTAACCCTTTATCTGACAGAGGGCTAATATCAAGTATATATAAAGCACTAAAGAAGCTGAAAAGCAGCAAACCAAGTAATCCACTTAACAAATGGGGAACAGCGCTAAACAGAGAATTCTTGATAGAGGAATATCGAATGGCAGAGAAACACTTAAAGAAATGATTAACCTCATTAGCCATCAGGGAAATTCAAATCAAAACGACCCTGAGATTTCACCTTACACTCATCAGAATGGCCAAGATGAAAAACTCAAGTGACAACACATGCTGGAGAGTTTGTGTAGAAAGTAGAGCCCTCCTCCATTGCTGGTGTGAATGTAAACTGGTTCAACCACTTTGGAAGTCAATCTGGCATGTACTCAGACAATTAGGAATAAAGCTTCCTCAAGATCCAGTTATACCATTGCTAGGTATATACCCAAAATTTGCTCAAGTACATAACAAGGACATTTGCTCATCCATGTTTGTAGCAACTTTATTCGTAATAGCCAGAACCTGGAAACAACTAAGATGTCCATTACCGGAGGAATGGGTACAGAAATTGTAGTATTTTTATACAATGGTATACTACTCAGCAATCAAAAATGAGGAAATCATGAAATTTGCAGGCAAATGGTGGGATCTAGAAAAAATCATTCTGAGTGAAATATCCCAGAAGGAGAAAGACAAACATGATATATACTCACTTATATAGACCTACAAGATATTTAAACATAATGAAGTCTATACACCTAAAGGAGATTAACAGGAAAGCACACAGGAGGTAAGATGATCAATCCTCACTTAGAAAGACAAATTAGATGTGCATAAGATGTATGACAGGAGTCTACTGCAGAAGGCATTTGAAAGACCCTACCAAGCAGTGTTTCAAAACAGATACTAAGACTCATATACAAACCTTCGGCAGAAGGGGAGTTAGTATGACAGGGAAAGGATAGGAGCCCCACAAGGACCAAATATATCTGAGCACAGGGTTTTTGTTTTTGTTTTTGTTTTTTTTTCTGAAACTGTTTCTCCAAGCAAGGACCATGTGTGGATATAACCTAGAACCTTTACTTGGACGAAGCTCAATAACCAATTGGCTTCCCATAGTAAGGGGAAAAGGGACTATCTCTGACAGGAACTCAAAGGCAGGCTCTTTGACTCCTCACCCCCCAAGGGAGGAGCAGTTCTGCTAGGCCACAGAGGAAGCCTTCACAGCTACCCTTGAAGATACCTGATAAAACAGGACCAGACGAAATGGGAGGAGGTCCTCCTCAATACATGGACTTGGAAAGGGCCAGGTAGAAG
This sequence comes from Psammomys obesus, assembly GCF_907164565.1. Taxonomy (NCBI): domain Eukaryota; kingdom Metazoa; phylum Chordata; class Mammalia; order Rodentia; family Muridae; genus Psammomys; species Psammomys obesus. Next base: position 938,152 of record NW_026590571.1, on the reverse strand, counting down.
CTGAGAGAGGGAGGGTGGGATTGGGAAGGAATAAGGGAGCCGGATACAGCTGGGATACAGAGTTAATAACATGTAACTAATAATAATAAACAATAAAAAAAGATGACCTCTGGTCATGTCTCTGGGAGATTATTTTAGTGACTTTAACTGAAGTAGAAAGACATGCCAACTGATAGTGGCATCATAGTCTGGGAATTCTGAATAGTATTAAGACTGGAAAAAATAACCTTAAGTGGTATAACTGGATCTGCAGTAGCACTATTCCTAATTTTCTGAGAAAGAGCCAGATTGATTTCCAAAGCAGACTAGGGTCAAGTAGAAGAGGAAGAGATCCTCCCCTATCAGTGGACTTGGGGAGAGGCATAAGGGAAGAAGAGGGAGGGTGGGTAGGACTGGGAGGAAATGGGAGAGTGCCACACAGGGATGCAAATTGTATAATTTGTATTAATTAATTAAATGTATTAAATTTAATTATTTTTTTAAATTAATTAAAAGATAAGAAAAACAGTATCTTAAAAAATGAAAACTAACCTGTGTGGATTTCTCCCTAAAATCCATATTAAACAAATCACAAATAAAAATCTTCCTAGTTTCAATCTTCCTCTTTCCTCAGCACAGATGAAAAACCCTTTCCTTCAAGTTGGGTAAAAGTCAAAGCAAGGGCCTCACTTAAAATCATACAAGAACAAAGACTGTTAAATTATGCAGTCATATATAAATATATAGATATTTATGAAAAAGAATATAAGAGAAATTTAAAATGTCATTCTACAAAATATGCAAAAAACCACTTCTCAGAATTGCTCAGTCTAAGCATATATAGTCATAAACAATATAGTCTAAGCAAATGTCATAAATTTGAGGAGAGTAAAGAGACATCACAGAATGTAATGTGGCAACCTTGATAAGATCCTGGAAAGAGTAATTGATAATAGTGAAACCAATACAAAACAAGCAAACTATATATGTAATTGTTTGATAGTAATAGTAATGTAAAATTGTGAGTTATAATATATATAACATATTAATGATAGAGAAAACTGGGTATGGGGTGGCTGAGACCTTTGTCTTATCTTTGCACTATATCTGTAAATCTTAACCTATTCTAAAATGAAGGTTTACTTACTTAAAATGAAGAAATGTATTAGAGAAAAATAGATGCACTGATAAAAGTGGGAAGGAACATAAAAACAGAATTTGGTGGCTTAGTATGAGTGCCACTGATAAGCTGCGATTTAAAGAAGACTTGAAGGGAAATTAAATTAACATTTACATATTTTAAAGAGACTAACACCGGCTTTAGTTGATGAGAAACAGTGCAGAGGGATGAGACAGAGTAACAATTCACACATTCAAAACCACTGAAAAGGTTAATAATAGGGCTAGAGAGATTGCTCAGTGCTTAGAACACTTTTTCTTTCACATGTCCTGGATATGCTTCCCAGGGTCCATGCCAGAACCCCAGTAACGGAGTTTCCAAAGCCCTCTTCTTATTACTTATTACTTATTACCCTCTACTTACTACTTATTCTTATCACTTATATGAACATAGGTCACACACAGAAAAGGCGGTAAATACACATAAGCATAAATAAAAATAAAAATTCAAAAAAGGTTAATTAAAATCAAGGTAAGGTGGATAGTGAGGTAGTTAGGAAAGAAAGAAAGAAGACTAATTGGTTTTCTATTAGTCTGTGTGAAGATTAGGCTGTAGGTGACTGTAAGTTATTGAAAACTGTAGAAAGCCACAGCTTTCAGATGTTGTCTTGTACAGAAAACTCTATTTGTTTCATTTACAATATAAATGCTAAGACATAATGATGCAAACATGCTTGTAAAAGGAAACAATTATTGTCTTTCCAGTGCAAACCATGTCATCTAGTAATAGTTAAGATACCCACAGAATTTTTTTATATATTCTGGATATTAGAATTCTGTCAGTTTCTAGTGAAGATCTTTTCCCAGTCTGTAGGCTGTTTTGTTCTTTTGTCATTGTCCTTTTTCTGAGAGAAGTTTTCAATTTCATGAGATCTCATTTATTAATTGTTGATCTAACAGGCTAGGATGCTGGTATTCAGTTCAGAAAGTTGTCTGCTGTGCCATGAGATCAAAGGTTTTCTGCAATTTTTCTTCTAACAGATTTAGTGTGTCTGATTTTACATTGAGATGTTTGATCTACTTGTATTTTAGTTTTAGTGCAGGGTGATAAATATGGTTCTATTTGCATTTTTCTACATGTAGACATCCAGTTAGACCAGCACCATTTGCTGAAGATGTTATCATTTTTCCATTGTATGGTTTTGGCTTCTTTGTCAAAAATCAAGTATCCGTAGTTGTGTGGGTTTATTTCTGGGTCTTTGATTCAATTATATTGATCTGTTTCTATGCCAGTAACCATGGCAATTTTATTACTGTTGCTTTATAGTTTAGCTTGATATTAAGATATAGATACCTCCAGAAGATCTTTTATTGTACTATATTGTTATAGCTACTCTGAGTTTTGTTTTACTATATAACATTGAGAATTGTCCTTTCAGGTTCTGTAAAGAACTATGTTGGTATTGTTATGCCAGGTTCACGGGACCCTCAGAGACCACCAGGAGGTGACTCAATGCAATAGCAAGAGAGCTTTATTACAAGAGTGATCAAACTCAGGACCCAAGTCTCACTGGCGCAGCAGTAGAGAAGTGGGACCCTGAGCTCTGAGTGAGTAGGATTTTTAAAGGGAAAGTCTGTGAGCCAGGGGTTTCCATGGCAGCAGGCAGGAGGGCACAATCCTTGGCGTTACAGTATTGGGTGAAGTTTAGCAGGGCGGGTGACCTTTTCTGAGGCACATAATCACAATGACTAAGGCATATAATCAAAATGGCTATTTTTCTAAACTATATCTGAAACATTGGGGAGAACTCTCCCACCCAATTCTCAACAGATTCCCATTGATTATTGCCAGGGAGTTTGTCTCTATTTTCTATGAAGCATTTATTCTGTTATATTTCCTGGAGGCTGTTGCTAGGAGAGTTAACTTTGTTTTCTGCCAGATGTACATTCTGTGATATTTCCTGGTACCTGAATTCAGTTCCCAGTCAAGATCTTTATTTTAAAATGGAGTTATATCCAGGCTATCTTAAGCTCTTCATTTCCCCCTTTCCATGTAACTGAAGAGGCCAATCTTGGGCTCTTACAGTTCAAGGTCATCTCCAAGCTGACTGTATTGGGTTTTTATTACCATTAACTGTATAGTTCCTAGTCTTTTCTAATATTCTAACAACTTGTTAAGCAAGCCTGATCCAAAAATGGCCAAAAGCAAAAGATTCTGCCCTTGAGCTGCTATGACTCTGGCTTTGTACATCCAGTATTGTATTTCAATACTAGTTTCTGCTCCAGATAAGTAATTCCCAAGATAATAGCTAATATCAGGGAGCCACCTTTGACTTAGCATTTCAGCATGTAGGTGGGATTTTGGACCGGTGGTCTCGTCTTCTGAAACTACTTCAGCAATAGGACCGTTGACATCAGGGGCTAGGAAGGCTGAAATGCCAGTCAAAGGCTGGGCAATGGGGCAGTCCTCAGAAGCGTTTGGTTAGGTGGTCCATCTGAAGAGGCAGTGAGTAATCATGACAGCTTTCAGGAAGTTCAAATCTCAGCTTGCAGTTTCAACCAGATGAAAATCTGCTGAGACAAGTTGAAACTAGAAACAAATTAAAATTTGTCTAATAAATGGGAAAAATGAGGAATCACAAGACCAGGGAAAAGCTCATCTGGGGTTTGTTTGCGCTATGTCAAATTCAGGTCTCATGACTTTTTGATTTTCTAAAACATTTTGTGAATAAAGGGTAAAACTGCATCCAATGGAATGAACAACAATTTAAGTGTATCCAAGATCTGAAACTAACATTTTAACTGTGGATACAGCTGTTGGTAATCAGGCCCCAATAGAGCTGGGCCACTTTTTGTCAGATCTTCTTAGAATTTATTAGTTCCCATCTCCATGTTACTTTGGAAAGTTAGGCAGAAATACATTAGTGGCTTTAGTGCTGATCTGTGGATGCTTGGCCTTCCCTTAACAAAGCAACTAGAAAAAATAGATTTAAAATATTTTTAACTTCTGTATCAAAGTCTGCCTCAAAAATGGCAAATATTAAAGATATCATAGTAAAAACTCTGGCTTTTGGGTCAAATATACACATTGTATATATGTGTTTAGCATGATGAAATGCATTTTTATATTTATCTCCAGAAAACCATCAAAAGGCAATTAAAATCTTAAACTTGTGACTGGATATAAAGCAATCAGCTTATCAGAACTCTATTAGTCAATGTCATAACTCTGGACTCCTGAAATCTTATAACAACATAAGCACAACAATAGCAGAGAGATAGGAGTGAAGTCTAAAATATCTCCCATTTTTAATATGCCTCAAATCATTTTTCTGTATCATCACAATTTATGTTCATATATCTTAAAACATCTACTTATATCCTCCAATCTTTCTTGCATTTACTAACCCTGAAACATTTTCCCAGACCAAACAACATTTTCTAGATTCTCAAAACGTAAACTCTTATATCCTCAGACCCTACATAAACTTCATTATCTTTCTTTCTATCTATCTATCTATCTATCTATCTATCTATCTATCTATCTATCT
>NW_026590571.1:886670-933493 GCF_907164565.1 Psammomys obesus | reverse complement strand
TCTATCTATCTATCTATCTATCTATCTATCTATCTATCTATCTATCTATCTATCTATCATAAGACATAGATAATTAACATGAAGCCTGTAGGCTAGGCAAACCTGCTTGCCTTCTTTAAATAGAAAACCTTGCACCTGGTAATTTTAACTAACTAAACTTACCAATACACTAACAATGGATTGAACTATGTGCTCTTTAGCTGCAAGGCTACCATTAGCTTAGTTTAACCATCAATGTAATCAGAGACCTGAGAAGGATAAGTATGTACCAACCCATGTACCAATCAAAATGACAGTGACAACTAGTCAGTCCATTACTCTAGGCAGCTGTCCTTGGCTCCTGTGGTCTCATGGCATCATGAGCAGGGCAGTCCAGCAACCAGGCACAGATAAGAGACTGTTTCTGTGAAGAAAGAAACAAGAGAATGGCCTCACCTCGCCCTTAGCAACATGAAACATTGACTCTACAGGTGTCCACAGCTTTGTGCACAGTTTAGGCTGGGCCTTAGAAGTGGTCCAGTTGGGGCAGGCTTGCCCAGTGGCTAGCATACCATAATCCAGAGTCACATTGTGCCCAAATCTTCTTGGAGACCTTGGGGGAGCTACTGCCAGGATTTTGGAACTCTGTCATAATAAGCTTACGCATGTTAAAATGCCATATTCATCAGATCTCTGACAAGCTTGAGGGCTGGCATAGCTGAATTATTCTTTATCTCTTTTTTAATTAATCATTTTAAATTGCATTCTATGAAATACAATGCCATAATCTTTACTTCTGGCATATTTCTTAAATAAATATTTTTAAACCCATATTAATCTTCAGTAGATTTACATAGGCCAACTTTATAACTATTCATCCTACGGTTAATTTTAAAAACATATACAAAATACCAGATAAAATCCATTTTTATAAATAACTGCATTTATTAGCAGTTATTTATTTATATTTATATAAATATATAGTTATTTATGTTTATTAGCATAACTTTGAATAGCTTTCTGAACTAAAATCAAAGCAAAACTTTCAATCAGATAAAATACATAGAAGGGCCAGAAAATCTTGTTATCCTATCATATTGCATTAAAACTGAACAACAAAAAAAGCATAAAGGACAAAAATTTCATTTACAGAGAGCATTAAATAATTTATATAGGAACTGGCAACCAGGCATATATTTTTATAATAATTAAAAATGAGTTGAATATAACCCTATATAAACCTGGGCTAAAAAGCATAAGAAAACATCTTGCATTGAAAAAACATTAGCCTTTCAAATGAAGAACAACATATCTTACAATTCTTTCTCAAATCATGCTTGCAGGTGTAAAAAACAAAGCAAATACAATTTATATCTTTTATAACAGTCTGTATATCTTCAGGTTAAGCTTTTCCCAGCTCCATTCTTTTGATTAAACCAGACATTTTTTAAAATTTTTAAACCATATAAAGTTTTTATTAGAATCATTTTTATTATTTTATCAAAACTGCAATTGTTTTATTTGGTAAAATTAACAAAACAAATATCAAAGTCTTTTGTTCTCCCCCAAAGGATTGAGAAACTGTTCAAAGTTCTTTGTTAGAATGCCTAAGGTCATTGTCTTAAATACCTGATAAACTTAAAAATGCCTTATTGCCTTAAACATAGTTTTTCTTTTTTAAAAAAAAACTGTTTTTGCAATATCAATATAAGGTACCATTTTTAGGAATGAAGTCATAAAGTATAACCATAATTTTAAAAGGCGAAACCAAATTTTATCAATGCAAACAATTCAGTACTTTTAAAATCAATATTAAATGTATTATTTTGATGTTGGCTGCGAGTGAGAGAAGTTCCTATATATAAACATATGGAGGTGCAGTTTTAATATTTTATATAAACATAGTTTTAAATCTTCTTATTTTTATAGTCCTAGTTTTTAAAACAAGACAGAAATTATGTGACATACTGATTATAAATATATTTAATAATCAATAATATATCAATATATAGAGAACATAGTTAACTTATATATTCAAAACAAACAAACAAAATTACAAAACTTATTTTTATTCCCTTTAGCTGTAATTTCAAGGGAGGAACATATTGTTACCTGTTAAATCCAATTTTTTTCCTATTTATATTTTATTCTTTTTTCCTGGAATATATATATATATATATAACCTATAGTACTAAATATACTATATTGTATACTATTATATATTATATTATATTTAATATATAATATATTATATTTAAGGTGAAGAAGTTGTTAAGTCTGGGCATGAACTGTAATTGAAATATCACTACAACTGAATTTATAGGCCTCTTTAGTTCTTCCCATAGTACATTTTTCTATCCTATGCATATTAAGAACTCTTGATATTTGTCTTCTTATATATATATTTTTTTAATTTTATTTCTTTTTCTTATCAGTTACATTTTATTAACTATGTACCTCAGCCGTGTCCCGCTCCCTCATTCCCTCTCAATCCCACCGCCCCTCCCTCACCTCCACCGTGCGCCTTGCCAAGTCCACTAATAGAGGGAACGTCCTCTCCATTCATCTGATCCTGTTTTATCAGGTATCTTCAGGACTGGCTGCAAAGCCTTCCTCTGTGGCCTAACAGGACTGCTCCTCTCTTGGGGGGTGGGGAGGTCAAAGAGCCATTCATTGAATTCCTGTTAGAAATAGTCCTTGTTCCCCTCACTATGGGAAACCAATTGGTTACTGAGCTACCACAGGCTACATCTGAGCAGAGGTTCTAGGTTATATCCATACATGGTCTTGGTTGAATGTCAGTCTCAGAAAAGACCCTGTGCCCAGATATCTTTGGTCCTTGTGGAGTTCCTATCCTTTCCCAATCATACTAACTCGCCTTCTTTCATATGATTCCCTGTACTCTGCCAAAGGTTTGGTTATGAGTCTTTGTATCTGCTTTGAAAACACTGCTAGTTTCAGTCTTTCAGATGCCTTCAGTAGACTCCTGTCAAATGTTCAATACACATACCATCTGTCTTACTAAACAAGGATTGATCATCATACCTCATGTCCACTCTCTTGATTATCTTTTTTAGGTGTACAGATTTCATTATGTTTATCGTATCTTATAGGTCTATATAAGTGAGTATATACCGTGTTTATCTTTCTCCTTCTGGGATATTTCACTCAGAATGATCTTTTCTAGATCCCACCATTTGCCTGCAAATTTCATGATTTCCTCCTTTTTGATTGCTGAGTAGTATTCCATTGTGTAAAAATACCACAATTTCTGCACCCATTCCTCCGTTGATGGACATCTGGGTTGTTTCAAGGTTCTGGTTATTACAAATAAAGCTGCTATAAACATGGTTGAGCAAGTATCCTGTTTGTGTACTTGAGCAAAGTTTGGATATATACCTAGCAGTATATAGTATATAGTACATATATACCTAGCAGTATATAGTCTTGAAGAAGCACTATTCCTAATTGCCTGAGAAAGCACCAGATAGATTTCCATTGTGATTATACCAGTTTACATTCCCACCAGAAGTGGAGGAGGGTTCCCCTTTCTCCACAACCTCTCCAGCATGTGTTGTCACTTGAGTTTTTCATCTTGGCCATTCTGATGGGTGTAAGGTGAAATCTCAGGGTCGTTTTGATTTGCATTTCCCTGATGGCTAATGAGGATGAGCATTTCTTTAAGTGTTTCTCTGCCATTTAATATTCTTCTGTCGAGAACTCTCTGATTAGCTCTGTTCCCCATTTTTTAATTGGATTACTTGGTTTCCTGCTTTTCAGCTTCTTTATTTCTTTGTATATACTGGATATTAGTCCTCTGTCAGATAAAGGGTTAGTGAAGATTCTTTCCCAATCGGTAGGCAGTCGTTTTGTTTTGATGAAGGTGTCCTTTGCTTTACAGAAGCATTTCAGTTTCATGAGGTGCCATTTATTGATTGTTGCTCTTAAAGCCTGTGATGTTGGTGTTCTGTTCAGGAAGTTGTCTCCTGTGCCAATGAGTTTTAGGCTGTTCCCTACTTTTTTTTTTTTCTAACAGATTTAGAGTATCTGGTTTTATGTTAAGGTTTGTGATAAACTTGGACTTTAGTTTTGTGCAGGGTGATAAATATGGATCTCTTTTCATTTTTCTGCATGTAGACATCCAGTTGGACTGGCACCATTTGTTGAAGATGCTGACTTTTTTCTATTTTATGGTTTTGGCTTCTTTGTCAAAAATCGAGTATTCATAGGTGTGTGGGTTTATTTCTGGTTCTTCTATGCGGTTCCCTTGATCCTCCTTTCTGTTTTTATGCCAATACCACGCAGTTTTTATTACTATTGCTATGTAGTACAACTGGAGATCGGGGATGGAGATACCTCCAGATGATCTGTTGTCGTACAGGATTGTTTTGGAGATTCTGGGTGTTTTGTTTCTCCATATGAAGCTGAGAATCTTTTTTTTTTTTCAAGGTCTGTAAAGAATTGAGTTGGTATTTTGATTGGAATTGCATTGAATTAGTAGACTGCTTTTGGCAGGATGGCCATTTTCACAATGTTAATCCTACCAATCCATGAGCATGGGAGATCTTTCCATCTTCTGATATCTTCTTCAATTTCTTTCTTCAGAGACTTGAAGTTTTTTTTTTTTTAAACAGGTCTTTCCCTTTCTGGGTAGAGTCACCCAAGGTCCAGCTTTAGTCCATGGTGGTAAGATAGAAAACAAGGGATTATTTCAATCTTTTTGTATCTGGTGAGGCTTGCTTTATGACCAACTATATGGACTATTTTGGAAAAGGTTCCATGCGGTGCTGAAAAGAAGGTATACTCTTTTGAGTTTGGATGAAAAGATCTGTAGACGTCTATTAGGTCCATTTGATTTAGGGATTCTGTGAGTGCTTTTATTTCCCTATTTGTTTTCTGTCTAGTTGTTCTGTCCTTTGGTGAGAGTGGAGAGTTGAAGTCTCCCACTAATAAGGTATTAGGATCAATGTGTGATTTAAGCTTTAATATTGTTTCATTTATGAATGTAAGTGCTCTTGTATTTGGGGCATAGATATTCAAAATTGTGATGTCCTCTTGGTGGATTTTTCCTTTGATAAGAATATAGTGGCCCTCCTTATCTTTTTTGATTAACTTGGGTGGAAAGTCTATTTTATTAGATATTAGGATGGCTACTCCAGCTTGTTTTCTGGAATGATTTGCTTGAAAAACATTTTTCCAGCCCTTTACTCTGAGGTAGTGTTGTTTATCTTTGTTGCATAGGTGTGTTTCTTGGATGCAACAGAATGTTGGATCCTGTTTCTTCAACCATTCTGTTAGTCTGTGTCTTTTTATTGGGGAGTTGAATCTGTTGATGTTGTTAGATTCTAGTGACCAACAATTGTTACTTACTTTTGATGTGGGCTTGGTGGTATCACTGAGTTTCATTGCTTCTATTCTTTTGGCATTTTGTTTTGTAGTTATCTTTTTCCTCTGTTTCCTTAGATGTAGTTGTTTTCCTTGGTTTGAAGTTTCCCTTCTAGTAACTTCTGGAGAGCTGGGTTACTATGTAGATATTGTTTAAATTTGGTTTTGTCATGGAATATTTTGAATTCTCAGTCTATGTTGATTGAAAGTTTTGCTCGGTATAGTAGTCTGTGTTAGAATCTGTGGTCCCGTAAGGACTGTATGATTTCTGTCCAGGCCCTTCTGGCTTTCATAGTTTCTGTTGAGAAATCTGGTGTGATTCTGATAGGTCTACCTTCATATGTTACTTGGCCTTTTTCCCTTGCTGCTTTTAGAATTTTTTCTTTGTTCTGTAGGTTCAGTGTTTTGACTATGATGTGACGTGAAGAATTTCTTTTCTGGTGTAGTCTACTTGGTGTTCTGTAGGCCTCTTGTATGTTTATGGCCATCTCCTTCTATAAGTGAAGAAGTTTTCTTCTATGATTTTCTTGAAAATATTTTCCGGACCTTTGAGCCTGATGTCTTCTTTTTCTTCTATTCGTATTTTTCTTATATTTTGTCTTTTCATGGTGTCCTTCATTTCTTGGATGATTTGTGTTTGGAACTTTTCTGATTTTATTTTTTCTTTGAGAGACGTGTCAATTTCCCCAAGTTTATCTTCGGCTCCTGAGATTCTTTCTTCCATCTCTTGTATTCTGTTGGTGATGCTTACCTTTGTAGTTCCTGATCTTTTCTCTATGTTCTCCACCTCCTGGTTTTTCTCTATTTGTGTTTTCTTTATTGATTCTAATTCTGTTTTCATGTCTTGCACCATTTCCTTCATCTGTTTGAATGTGGAGTCCTGCTTTTCAATGACAGCTTCCATTTTTTTGTCTGTTTCCTCTCTATGTATCACTAATTGTGCCTCTACTTCTTTGGCTATAATTGCTTGTATTTCTATGAGAGCATTGTTTATTTCTTCTTTATTTGCCTTCATTTTTGTGGACATTTCTTTGAGAGTTTTGTTCATTTCTTCTTTTTTTGCCTCAATTTTCGTAGTCATTGCTCTGAGAGCTCTATTTTTTTTCCTGTTTGTTCGTCTCGATTTCTTTGGCTATTTCTCGGAGGGCTTTGTTCATTTTGTCTTTATGGGCCTCTCATAGCTGGAGAAACATAGTTTTGTCGACATTTTCTTGTATATCTAGTGAATTGAAGTGTCCATTGTTTTGTGGGGTTGCTGGTGAGGTCATTATGTCCTGATTTTTGTTGGGTGTGTTCTTATGTCTGCCTCTAGCCCTGGTTATTTATAACCCTCACTGTTTGTTCCTTGAGTTTGTAGTTCGGACTGTGATTTTCTCTTTCTGTTTTCTGGACTGTTTTTTCATGAAGATGAGAGATGTTCATTGGTTTGGGAGTGTGCGTTGTTGTTTCAGTTTTACCTATGTAAGGAATGTGACGCTGGCGCTATTTGCATGTGCTTTTAGAAGGTGCAGTGTGCAAGCGCAGATTCTCTGACTATTGCAGTGCCCTGCAAGCCACTATTATGCAGTTCTGTCTGAGATCCAGGAATTGTTTGCCTGGATTACACTGGTGTACCCACAAGGCAGAGGCTTCAACGTTGGGGTCGCTATCCCAAGAATCCCTATGATGCCCACACTAGGGGTGTGGGTGGCAGGGATCTCATTTGGTTGATTCTGTGGAGAGGCCCTGGGTCTGGGGCAAACTCTCCCTAGAAGGCTCACTCACTCTCTTGCAGGACCAGTTGGAATGCACAGGGGTTCCCCTTGCTCTCTATTCTCTGATTTGTTCTTGCTGCCGAAAATGCGCGGGTAGGATTACAGTCAGCTCTGTGTCACTGTAGCAACTGGACTGGGTGTCCACCTTTTCTGTGTGCTGCCTCTTTGTCCTTTCCCTCTGTCAGGAGGAGTTATGTTGACTAGTCCCTGGGTGGCGAGGGAAAGAGTAAGGTTAAGTGTTCTCAATCCCAGATCCAGGACCCAGATCTCTCTGCCAGAAACAGCCTGATCATAGAACCTATGTTTGCTGATCGTGAGAGAGTACCAGGTATGGTTGAGTGTCCTAAGATCCAGAGCTTGGGTTTCTCTTCCAGGGGCCGCTGGGTGAGCTGAAGAGGGGGTGCTGTGCCCTGTGGCAGGCTGCCTCTCTGTCCTTCCCCTCTGACCTTCCCTTCCACTAAGGCAAGCTTTTGGTGGAGCTCTCAGGGGAGTGCCTGGAGGGGTTGGGACTTCTCAGTCCAGATCCTGAGCTGGGGTTTCTCTACGAGGGGCCAGGGGACCGCTGGTGATAGGACTTTGTGCTAGACTTTATTGCGCTGGACCCAGGAGAGTCTCAGGACATGTTGAATGACCACAGTCCCAGATCCCGAGCTGAAGTTTGTTCGCTAGGAGCAGCCGGTAGCACTGGGGACTGGGCACTGTGAGGCCACTGTGCGCCTCTCTATCCCTCTGCTCTGCAGTGGCAGAGTTATGGTAGCGTTTGGGGGAGTGCCCGAAAGGATTGTGTTTTCTCAGCCCCGATCTCAGTTTGTGGTACAGACAATGTGGTCTGTGGCAGATTCTGCTGGACGCCTCTTGCCTCCTCTGAAGAGGGAGTAGGGATTTTGAGCTGGGCGAGCAGCCACTCCCAGTGCTGTGCGGCGGGAGCTCAGTTGTGATGGTGGCGTACCTGTGGTCAGTGAGACCTTCCAGGGAAAGACTGAGTGACCCGTGATCAGTCTTGCAACTTTCCTTCCCCGTGGGGTTTTCTTGTGACTGGGACTCCCAGTCTCTGGAACCCTTATGCCCACCAATCAGCCTGGGAAAGTGATCGGGCCACGCAGGCGTGCAGCTCCAGCCCAGAGACCCAAAGCCTAAATCCAATTTCTATGACCATAGAGGTTTGCGGTTTTGTTTTTTTTTAACCTGAGAAGCTGCCGTTGCCCCTTTAAGAGCTGCCTGCTTGCACAGAAGCCTTAAACATTTTTCAAAACCTGTTTTACTCCATTTTCAGCAGTAGCATCAATCTTAAGTTTGGGTACTATAGGGGCTGGCATCCCATATATAATCTCTAAGGGAATTAAACCTAGCTGGTAAGGGGAATCCTTAACCCTATAAAGAAAAATGGAGAGGAGCATCACACAGTCAGTGCCAGTCTCCAAGGTCAATTTCATTAAGGTCTCTTTTAATGTTTTGTTGATCCTCTCTACCTGTCCTGAACTTGGGGCCTATATGCACAATGCAATCTCCAATCTACCCCAATAAACTTAGCTACATTCTGACTTACCTTGGACACAAATGCTGGCCTATTCTTTCCTGTTTCTGTACATCTTGACCAAATTAGTGGGCCGTCTTGTGGCTGCCTTGAGATCTGCCACAGAGTCTGGTAGACTAGGCGACGTTCTGTTCCCTACCTGTAGTCATGTTGTAATCCCAATTGGGTCTCTTATAGGGAAAGTAATCATCAATATGGGATCTGTATTTGGTAATCCTGTAGTGTCTGGGACATTTTTGTGCATCTCTTAAATAATACGTCCCCATTCCTCTCGGTAAACAAGACCTGTAAAAGCTGCTGGCAATCGTTCCGGGTGGGCTGGTGGGTAAAAAGCAGAGAACTTGGCATTCTGAGTTCCCCAGCTAAACCTGTGATGTAGCAAAAGGCCAGTAATGATGAAACTGATTGGCATTAGCATCTGGAGAGCCCCTTGGCCCTTAAGGGAAGGACTGTAGAATCTGCCTCTGGTTCCCCAGAGGGAGAAGCTGCATGGAGGCTCTGGGTCCTTAGCGCTAAGCCAGATGGTGGTTCCAACCTGGATAAAGGGGCAGGAGTTGGTTGAGAAGTGGGAGGAGGAGGAGGTAGAAAAATTATTTCCATGGGAGTTCCATCCTGCAAAACAGATTAAGGGGGGGGGGTCAAGGGAACCAGGGCAGTGGCCTCTGGTTTTGGAGAGCCTGTGGAAAGAGGATTGTTAATGGGGGTCAGAAAAGGCTTAATCCATGGAGGTGGATAAGTAACCAGGTCCTTCCAAACTACAATATAGGGCACTTGTTCTGGGTGCCCACATGCTTTCTGAAAGACTCTCTTTCCCATTGCAAAGCCAGTGTGAAGGTGGAAAGTTCCTTCTGGCAACCAGCTCACATTGAAGGTGAACCATTTTGAGCTGAAAAAAAAAATTCATCATTTTTTTTCTTTTCTCACATCAACTGAAAGACCATGAGCTCTAGTCTTAACTTCTCCAAAATGAGTCAGAACCAAGTCAAGAGGTTTGGAGGTATTCCATCCCATATCGTCAGTCAGTCTATTCAAGAAAATTCAGGAGAATGCAAAAGAAGTAAGGAGAACAATTTCAACAAATAGTAAATCACTCATACACAAAAAAGAACTGGCTGTCTCAGACAAAAATGAAACCAAAGGCAACAACTTACAGCCTATACCTGGGCTAACATCACGGGACAAAACTGAAATAGAAACAAAAATAGCTGCAGTTTTAAACAAAAGTAAAATCAAACACTCTCAAGTAGATGCAAAACCACAAACAATTAATCACAAAAAATTAAACTGTAACTCCAGGCAAAACACCAAGAAAAACAAACAAACAAACAAACAAAAAAACAATAACAAAAAAAAACCCAAAAAAACAATCACACACAGAAACCAAGTAACACTGAAAACCTGGACTTCTCTGCCACAGAAGTTCCAGAAAACCAATCCTCACCCCAGTTCCCCTATCCCAGGAGTTCCAAGCAGGTAAAAACAGATCCTCACTTCAGTCCTCCTATCCCAAGGGTCCCGAGGAGGCAGAAACTCCAGGGCAACAAAATGTCTTTTGAAGCCCCCACAGCCTAGGCCCCGATACGTCTGTCATACCTAATCTGGCTGCTCCCATAAGCACCTCGAGGCTTTTCAGGATAAGAAACAAAGAATAAAGGCAAACAAACATTTAAAGCAAATGGACAACATAGAAGACATTTACCCACGGGATTAAGCTCTCCGGACCAGGAGTCCTAGAGGTCTTGAGGCATCCCAGATGGACGAGCCCCCAAAAGTTATGCCAGGTTCACGGGACCCTCAGAGACCACCAGGAGGTGACTCGATGAAATAGCAAAAGAGCCTTATTACGAGAGTGATCAAACTCAGGACTCAAGTCTCTCTAAAGCAGCAGTAGAGAAGTGGGACCCTGAGCTCTGAGTGAGCAGGATTTTTAAAGGGAAAGTCTGTGAGCCAGGGGTTTCCATGGTAGCAAGCAGGGGGAGGGCACAAGCCTTGGCGTTAAAGAATTGGGTGAAGTTTAGCAGGGCGAGGTGACCTTTTCTGAGGCACATAATCACAATGGCTAAGGCATATAATCACAATGGCTATTTTTCTAAACCATATCTGAAACATTGGGGAGAATTCTCCCACCCAATTCTCAACAGATTCCCATTGATTATTGCCAGGGAATTCGTCTCTATTTTCTTTTTTTTAAATTTTTTATTAATTACACTTTATTCATTTTGTTTCCCCCCATATGCCCCTCCCTCCTCCCCTCCCTCCCCTTTCTGCATGCATGCCACTCCCCAAGTCCACTGATAGGGGAGGTTCTCCTCTCCTTTCTGATCTTAGTCTATCAGTTCTCATCAAAAGTGGCTGCATTGTCCTTCCTCTACCATGGCCTGGTAAGGCTGCTCCCGCCTCAGGGGGAGGTGATCAATGAGCAGGCCAATCAGATTATGTCAGAGGCAGTCCCTCTTCCCATTGCTATGTAACCCACTTGGATACTGAACTGCCATGGGCTACACCTGTGCAGGGGTTCCAGGTCATCTCCAGGAATAGTCCTTGGTTGGAGTATGAGTCTCTGGGAAGTTCCCTGTGTTCAAATTATCTTGTTCTGTTGCTCTCCTTGTGGAGTTCCTGTCCCCTCCAGCTCTTACTATTTCCCACTTCTTACATAAAATTCCATTCTATGAAGCATTTATTCTGTTATATTTCCTGGAGGCTGTTGCTAGGAGAGTCAACTTTGTTCTCTGCCAGATGTACATTCTGTGATATTTCCTGGTACCTGAATTCAGTTCCCAGTCAAGATCTTTATTTCAAAATGGAGTTATATTCAGGCTATCTTAAGCTCTTCAATATTTTGATGGGAATAGCATTGAATGTATAGATTGGTTTTGGTAAGATGGCCATTTTCACTCTTTTTTTGATTAGTATTATCTTAATATCATAATTAAAAATTTATTTTTTCTGTTTTTTTTCATTAATTAATTAATTAAAATTTACTCACTTTGTATCCCCACTGAACCCCCGTATCTCATCTTCTCCTATTCCCACTTACTCTACCTCTTCCTTCTCTATGACCTTTCTCTAGTCCCCTGATACTGGAGATCCTCTTCCTGTTCTTATCTGACTCTAGATTATCAGGTCTCATTAACACCATCTACATCATCATCCTCTGGTGACCTGGCATTGTGCACCCCCTAGGGAGAAGTGATCAAAGAGCTGGCCACTTAGTTCATGTCAGAGACAGACCCTGATCCCCATACTAGGGAATCCAGTTGAAATCTGGGTAGCCTTTGGGCTTTCTCTGAGCAGGAGTTCTACATCCTTCCCATTCACTGTCCTTGGCTGGATTATCGATCTCTACAGTGCAACCTGGGCTGAGGTCTGTTGGTCTTCTTGTCGAGTCCCTGCCTTTCCAATTCTTCTATCTCCATCTTCTTCCATGGAGTTTCTGACATTCTGCCCAAAGTGTGGCTATAAGTCTCAATAACTTCTTCAATACCCTGGTTGGTGGAGTCTTTAAGATGTTCCCTGTGGAAGGCTCCTGTTCTGTTCCTTGTCTTCTCCTACTCTGATGTCTATCCTGTTTGCCCTTCAGAGTGAGATTTCAGCCTATTCCTTAGGTTCCTACTTGTTGTTTAGCTTCTTTAAGACTATAGACTTTATTATCCTTACCCTATATTATATGGCTAATATCCACTTATAAGTGAGTATATATCATGTGTGTCTTTCTGCTTCTGGGTTACCTCACTGAGTATGATCTCTTCTAGTTCCCACCATTTGCCTGCAAATTTCAGGATTTCCTTGTTTTTAAATTGCTGAGTACTATTCCATTGGGTAAATAAACGACACTTTTTGTATCAATTCCTCTGTTGAGGAATATCTAGGTTGTTTCCAGATTCTGGATATTACAAATAAAGCTACAATAAACATATTTGAGCAAATATCCTTATTGAATGGTGGGGCATCTTTTGGGTATTTGCCTAGGAGTTGAATAGCTGCATCTTGAGGTATCACTGCCAAGTCAGTATCCCGCAGGTAGAGCAGAGAGGAGGGTGGCCAGTCCAGCTGGACTTCCTCTGTGGCTGAGTGGGATGGAGAGTGTCAATGGCCCAAACCTCCCTGGATGCCCCAGGGAATAAAATACCAAGCCAGCAGATCTGTCGAAGAAGGAACTTGGTTTATTAAATTAAGTGGTCCTTTTTATAGGTTTGGGTCAAGGGGCAGGGTTAAGGAAGTGCAGTAAGATGATGTATAGGGCAAGGTTAAGTGGTGCAAGGAGAGGTGGGCCAATGACAAAACCCCATGTAACAGTTGCCAGGCAGGGTCAATTTTAAGGTGGATATAATGAGTCACTTTTGCCTGGAAGGGGTGCCTCTTAAATAAGAAGCTAAAGACGGGTCTCTAAACTCAAGCCAACTTCAGGTAGATGCAGCAGGCATTATCAGGCCTAACGTATCACTATTCCTAAGTTTCTGAGAAAGCACCAGACTGATATACAAATTGGTTGTATATACAAATTTTCTATATAACCATTTCCACATGCATCATCTCTTTCATTTTTTAACTTAGCCATTCTTATAGGTGTAAGATAAAATCTCAGGGTTGTTTTGATTTATGCTAAGAACATTGTGCATTTCTTTGAGTGTTTCTCTGCCATTCAATATTCCTCTATTGAGAAATCTCTGCTTAGCTCTGTACCCCATTTTTTATTGGATTACATGGGTTGTTGGTGTTTAACTTCTTCAGTTCTTTATATATTCTGGATATTAGCCCTCTGTCATATGTAGGGTTGGTAAAGATCATTTCCGAGTCTGTAGCCTGGAATTTTCTTCCAATGACAGTGTCCTTTTTTGAGGTCCCATTTATTTATCGTTGATATTAGAGCCTGTGCTGTTGGTATTCTATTCAGGAAGTTGTCTCCTGTGTTAATGAGCTCAAGGCTCTTCCCCACTATTTCTTCTCACAGTTCTAGTGTGTCTGATTTTAGGTTGAGGTCATTGATCCACTTGTACTTTCCTTTCGTGCAGGTTGATATTTATGATTCGATCTGCATTTTTCTACATGTAGACAACCAGTTATACTGCAAAGTCAGTATCCCGCAGGTAGAGCAGAGAGGAGGGTGGCCAGTCCAGCTGGACTCCCTCTGTGGCTGAGTGGGATGGAGAGTGTCAATGGCATACATGGTCATGGTAGGTTATATCTTTAGTGTTCTTGGGATTCCGTTTGAATGTTTTTTGTTTGTTTGTTTGTTTGCTTATTTTTCTGATGAGAAAACAAGTTTTTCATATACTTGACAAATAAATTACAGAATGGATATAAATAAAACAGTAGTCCTTAAAGCATATAATATTTTTCTTTTTTAAGTGTCAATTATCAAAAATTCAGTTTTGCTTATTACAATTCTCACTTAATTTATAGTTTTAATCTTTATTTTTCTTAGTGTCTGTTATTTCTGTACCTTCTTCCCACACTTTCTCCCTCCCTCCTTCTATTACTTCTATCTTAAAACTCCTGTCTCATACAAGAATTTCTTTTTCTTTTTCTAATTAAATTCTTATTATTTTTATTAGTTACAATTTATTTACTTTTTAACCTACTCCCTCATTCCCTCCTTGCCTCCTTCCCTCCCACCCTCGCTCCCTTATCTTCTCCCTGCCCCTCTCTTAGTCCACTGATAGGGGAGGTCCTCCTACCATTCCATCTGACCCTACCTTATCAGGTCTCTTCAGGACTGGCTGCAATGTCCTCCTCTGTGGCCTAGCAAAACTGTTCTTCTCTCCGGGAGGGGGGCAGTTAAAGAACTAGCCATTGAGTTCATGTCAGAAACAGTCCTTATTCCCGTTACTACGGAACACATTTAGATTCTGAGCTGCCATGAGCTACATCTGAGCAGGAGTTCTAGGTTATATCCATACATGGTGCTTGGTTGGAGAAACAGTCTTAGAAAAGACCAGATATATTTAGTCCTTGTGGGACTCCTGTTCTCTCCAGGTCATACAAACTCCCCCTTCTTTCATATGATTCCCTGAACTCTGCCCAAAGTTTGGTTATGAGTCTCAGCCTCTACTTTGATACACTGCTAAGTAGAGTCTTTCAAAGGTCCTCTGTCTTGCTATTGTTTTCTCCTACTTCCAATGTCTATCCCATTTGTTTTTTTAAGTGAAGATTGATCATCTTACCCTGGATCCTCTTTCTTGTTTATCTTCTTTAGGTGTACAGATTTTAGTATGCTTATCCTCTTATAGGTCTAGTATCCACTTACAAGTGAGTACATAAAGTGTGTGTCTTTCCACTTCTGGGATACCTCACTCAGGATGATCTTTTCTAGATCCCACCATTTGCCAGCAAATCTCGTGATTTCCTTGTTTTTAACTACTGAGTAGTTTTCCATTTTTTAAAAGTACCACAATTTTTGTATCCATTCTTCCTTTGAGGAAACTCTGGTTTGTTTCCAGGTTCTAACTGTTATGAATAAAGCTGCTCTGAATATGGTTGAGCAAATGTCCTTGTTGTGTACTTAAGCCTATTTAGATATATGCCTGAGAGTGGTATAGCTGGATCTTGAGGAAGCACTATTCCTAATTGTCTGAGAAAGAGCCAGATTGATATCCAAAGTAGTTGTACAAGTTTACATTCCAACCAGCAATGGAAGAGGGTTTCCCTTTCTCCTCAACCTCTCCAGCATGTATTGTCAATTGATTTTTTTTTTATCTTAGCCATTCTGATGGGTTTAAGGTGAAACTCAGTGTCGTTTTCATTTTCATCTCCCTGATGGTTAAGGGTATTGAGCATTCCTTTAAGTGTTTCTCTGCCATTCTATACTCCTCTACAGAGAATTCTCTGTTTAATTCCTTACCTCATTTTTTAATGGGATTGCTTGCTTTGCTGCTTTTTAACTTGTTTAGTTCTTAATATATTCTGGATATTAACCCTCTGTAAGATATAAGGTTGGTGAAGATCTTTTTCTAGTTTGTAGGCTGTCATTTATTTTCCTGACGGCAGTGTCCTTAGCTTTACAGAAGCTTTTCAGTTTCATGAAGTCCCATGTATTGATTGTTGCTCTTAGAGCCTGTGCTGTTGGTGTTCTGTTCAGGAAGTTGTCTCCTGTGCTAATGAGTTTAAGGCTCTTCCTCACTTTTTCTTCTAACCAATTTATTGTGTCTGGTTTTATGTTAAAGTCTTTGATCACTTGGACTTCAGTTTTTTGCAGGGTGATAAATATGGGCCTATTTTTATTTTTCTGTATGTAGACATCCAATTGGAACAGTACCATTGTTTTGAAGATGCTGATTTTTTTTGCATTAAAATGGTATTACAAAAGCTTATATGCCACACAATTTGAAATCTAAAGGAAATTTTCAATTTTCCTGATAGATTCCACTTACCAAAATTAAGTCTAGATCAGGTAGAAAGGTTGAAAAGTCCTATATCCCCCAAGTAAATTGAAACAGTAATCAACAGCCTCCTTTCCAAAAAGAATAACTAAATAAAGCCCTGGGCCAGATGGTTTCAGCACAGAATTCTGCCAGACCTTGAACAAAGTGCTTACTCCAATTCTCTTCAAACTCTTCTACAAAATAGAAACAGAAGGAACATTACCAAACTCATTCTATGAAGCCACAGCAGTCACCTTGATACCCAATACACACAAAGACCCAGCCAAAAAAAAAAAAAAAAAAAGAGAGAGAGAGAACTTCAGACCTATCTCTCTTATGAACATTGATGCAAAAATACTCAATAAAATACTGGCAAACCAAATCCAAGAACACATTAAAGATATCATCAACCATGACCAAGTAGTCTTCATCCCAGGCATGCAAGTGTGGTTCAATATATGGAAATCCAGCAATGTAATCCACCATATAAACAAACTAAAGGAGAAAAAGCACATGATCATTTCCTTAGATGCTGAAAAAGCCCAACACCGTTCATGTTTAAAGTCTTGGAGAAATCAGGGATAAAGTGCACATACCTAAACATAGTAAAGGCAATATACAGCAAGCTTATAGCCAACATCAAACTCAATGGAGAGAAATTTAAATCAATCCTACTAAAATCAGAGAAAATGCAAGGCTGTTCACTCTCTCTTTATCTCTTCAACATTGTACTTGAAGTCCTAGCTAGAGCAATAAGACAACTAAAGGAGATCAAGGGGATACAAATCAAAAAGGAAGAAGTCAAAGTGTTACTATTTGCAGATGATATGATAGTATACATGAGCGACCCAAAAGATTCAAACAGAGAACTCCTTGAGATGATAAACACTTTCAACAAAGTGGCTGGATACAAAATTAACTCAATCTTGAGTGAAATATCCCAGAAGGAGAAAGACAAACACGGTATATACTCACTTATATAGACCTATAATATATAATAAACATAATGAAATCTGTACACCTAAAAAAGATAATCAAGAGAGTGGACATGGGGTAAGATGATCAATCCTCGTTTAGAATGACAGATGGGATGTGCATTGAACGTATGACAGGAGTCTATTGAGCGCATTGGAAAGACTCTAACTAGCAGTGTTTTCAAAGCAAAGACTCATGACCAAACCTTTGGCAGAGTACAGGGAATCATATGAAAGAAGGGGAGTTAGTCTGATGAGGAAAGGATAGGAGCTCCACAAGGACCAAAGATATCTGGGCACAGGGTCTTTTCTGAGACTGACATGCAACCAAGGACCATGTATGAATGTAACCTAGAACCTCTGCTCAGATATAGCCTGTGGTAGCTCAGTAACCAATTGGTTTCCCATAGTGAGGGGAACAAGGACTATTTCTAACAGGAACTCAATGACTGGCTCTTTGGCCTCCCCACCCCCCAAGGGAGGAGCAGTCCTGTTAGGCCACAGAGGATAGCTTTGCAGCCAGTCCTGAAGATACCTGATCAAACAGGATCAGATGAATGGGGAGGAGGTCCCCCCTATCAGTGGACTTGGCAAGGGGCACGGTGGAGAGGAGGGAGGGAGGGAGGGACTGGGAGGGAATGAGGGATGGGAACACAGCTGGGGTACAGAGTTAATAAAATGTAACTGATAAGAAAAAATAAAATACAAAAAGAAAAAAAAACAAAACAAAATTAACTCAAAAAAAAAATAGAATCCCTCTTGTATGCCAAAGACAAAATGGCTTAGAAAGAAATTAGGGAAACAACAACCTTCAATATAGCCACTAATAACATAAAGTACCTTGGTGTGCCTCTAACCAAGCAAGTGAAAGACCTGTTTGAAAAAAACCTTCAAGTCTCTGAAGAAAGAAATTGAAGAAGATATCAGAAGACAGAAATATCTCCTGTGTTCATGGATCAGTGGGATTAACGTAATACAAATGGCCATTCTGCCAAAAGCTGTCTACAGATTCAATGCAATTCCCATAAAAACACAAACAAAACTGAGAGAGGGAGTCCTCCTCCCCTTTCATCTGACCTTAGCCTATCAGGTCTCATCAGTACTGTCTTTCCAAATCTTCCCCTGTGGCCTGGTAAGGCTGCCTCCTCCTGAGCAGAGAGTTGATCAAAGAGCCAGCCACTGAGTTCATGTGAGAAACAGCCCCAGTTCCCCTTATTAGGCAGTCCACTTGGAGACTGACCTTCCATGGGCTACGTCTCTGCAGGGGTTCTAATTTAACTCCATGCATGGTTCTTAGAGTATCAGTCTCAGAAAAGACCTCTGGGCCTAGAATTTTTGGTTCTGTTATTCTTTGTGGAGCTCTAAAACCTTCCAGGTCTTTCTGTCTCCTCCTTATTTCATAAGTTTCTTTGCACTCTGCCCAAAGTTTGGCTATGAATCTCAACATCTGCTTTAATACCCAGTCTTTCAGAGGCGTTCTGTGGTAGGTTCCTGAATTTGTCCTTGTTTTCACCTTCTTTGGTTGTCAGTCCCATTTGCTTTTCTGTATGAATATTGAACATCTTACCCAGGGTCTTCCTTCTTGCTTAACTTTTTAGGTATGCAGATTTAACTGATTTTATCCTATAATGTATGTCTAATATCCATTTATAAGTGAGTATATACCATGTATGTTTTTCTTCTTCTGGAATACCTCACTTAAGATGATCTTTTTTAGTTCCCACATTTGCCTGCAAATTTCATGATTTCCTTCTTTTTAATTGCTGAGTAGTATTGAATTGTGTAAATGTACCACAGTTTCTGTATCCATTCCTCAATTAAGGGACATATAGGTTGTTTCCACATCCTGGATATTATGAAAAAACGTTACTCTGAATATGGTTGAGCAAATGTCCTTGTTCTGTACTTGAACATATTTGGGGTATATGCCTAGGAGTGGAATAGCTGGATGTTCAGATAGCATTTTTCTTAATTATATGAGAAAGTGCCAGATTGATTTCCAAAGTGGTTTTACAAGTTTACATTCCCACCAGCAATGGAGGAGGTTTCCCCTTTCTTCATATTCTATCCAGCATGTGTTGTCACTTGAGTTTTAGATCTTAGCCATTCTGATGAGTGTAAGCTAGAATATCAGAGGTATTTTGATTTGCATTTCCCAGTTGACTAAGGATGTTGAGCATTTCTTTAAGTGTTTCTCTGTCATTTCGTATTCATTATTGAGAATTCTCTGTTTAGCACTGTACCACATTTTTCTTTATTATTATTAACATTTTATTTTTATTTTTATTAATTATAGTTTATTCCTTTTGTATCCCACCTGTAGCTCCTTCCCTTTTCCCCTCTGAAACCCACCCTCCCTCCCCCTTCTCCACCCATGTCCCTCCCCCAGCCCACTGATATGGGATGTCCTCCCATTCCATCTGGTCCTAGTGTATCAGGTCTCATGATGAGTTGCTGCATTGTCTTCCTCTGGGGCCTGGTAAGGCTGCAACCCCCTGAAGGGGTTGTAATCAAAAAGCAGTCCAATTAGTTTATGTCAGAGACAATCCCTTTTCCCATTACTAGGGAACCCACTTGGACACTGAACTGCCATGTGTTACATCTGTATAGGTGTTCTAGGTTATCTCCAGGAATGGTCCATGGTTGGAGTATCAGTCTTGGGAAACATCCCTGTGTCCAGATTTTTTGGTTCTGTTGCTCTCCTTATGGAGCTCCTGTCCCCTCCAGATCTTTCTATCTCCCCTTCTTTACTAAGATTTCCTGCACTCTGTCCAAAGTTTGGCAATGAGTCTCAGCATCTGCTTTGTACACCATTTTTTAATTGGATTATTTAATCTGTTGCTATGTAACTTCTTGGGTCCTTTTTATATTCTGTATATTAGCCCTCTGTCACATGTAGGGTTGGTAAAGGCCCTTTCCAAATCTGTGGGCTGTCATTTTGTTCTGAAGAGAATGTCCTTTGCTTTACAGAAACTTTTCAGTTTCATGAGGTCCCATTTATTGATTGTTGGTCTTAGAACTTGTGCTGTGGGTGTTCTGTTCAGGAAGTCTTCTCCTGTGCCAAGGAACTCAAGGCTCTTCTCCAGTTTTTCTTCTAACAGGTTTAGCATATCTGGTTTTATGTTGAGGTCTTTGATCCACTTGCACTTTAGTTTAATGCAAGGTGATTAGTATGTATCTATTTCCATTTTTATACATGTAGATATCCAGTTAGCCCAGCACCATTTGTTGAAGATACAGTCTTTTTTACATTGAATGGTTTTGGCTTCTTTGTCAAAACTCTAGTATTCATAAGTGTGTGCAATTATTTGTGGGTCTTCTATTAGGTTCCATTGATCAACTGACCTTTTTCTATGCCAGTACCATGCAGTTTTTATTACTGTTGCTCTGTAGTATAGCTTGAGATCAGAGATAGAGATACCTCCAGAAGATCTTTTATTGTGGAGCACTCTTTTAGAGATTCTGGGTTTTTGTTATTCCATTTGAAGTTCACAATTTTTCTTTCATGGTCTGAAAAGAATAGTGTTGGTAATTTGCTGAGAATTGCATTGATTCTCTACATTAGTTTCCACATATTTCACTGAATATTTTTGCTTCAATGTTCATAAGTTGGATTGCTCTGAAATTCTCTTTCCTCATCTGGTCTTAGTGTGATTTAGGTATCAAGAAAACTGTGGCTTCATAGAATGAGTTCAGTAATGTTCCTTCTGTTTCTATTTTGTGGAATAGTTTAAAGAGTATTAGTATGAGTATTATCTCTTCTTTGAAGATCTGATTGAATTCTGCTCTGAAACTGTTTGACCCTGGGATTTGTGGGGGGGGGGGTATACTTTTGATGACAGCTTCTATTTGGGAAGGAATATAGGACTGTTTAATTTATTTACCTGATTTGTTTCAACTTTGCTAAATGGAATCCATCAAGAAATTTGTTCATTTCTTTTACATTTTCAAATTTTGTTGTGTATACACTTTCTAACTCAAGAAGGTAAACACCAACAAACCAAGCAATTCAATTAAAAGTGGGGTATAGAGCTAAACAGAAAATTCTTAATAGAAGAGTATTGATTGACAGAGAAACACTTAAAGAAATGATCAATGTCCCTAGTCTTTCTGAAAATGCAAATCAAAACAACCTTGATAATCCACCTTACACTCACGAGAATACCTAAGATCAAAAAAATCAAGGGACTGCAAATTCCTCCTCTGTGACCTAGCAAAGCTACTCCTGAAGATAGCTGATAAGCTACCCTCAAATGGAAAGAGAGGAGGACCTCCCTTATCAGTGGACTTGTAAAAGGGCAAGGAGGAGATGAGGGAGGGAGGGTGGGGTTGGGAGGGAATGAGGGAGGGGGCTACAGCTGGGATACAAAATTAATAAACTGTAACTAACATTATAAATAAATAAATAAATAATAAAATACACAGCTATATCTTAAATAAAAAAAGATATGCACAGAAGTGTAATATTGTACCTATATACTTATCATAATAGATGAAGAACATATGGATATATAAAAACCAAATCCAAAAAAAAGTTCACAGACTTCTCAAGCATGCTTGATAAGGTATATAACCCTCTTACCTGAAAATATACCAAATACGAGGGTCTCTATTTCAACATCAGATGCACCAAACCGTAATTAAAACATTCAGCACATCATGCCCTATGGAAATAACAGGTACAAAACTCTCAGCTTTGTTCCTAAGACTTTAGAACATTATATTTTCTGTTATTTCCAAGTAAAATTTTCATTGTTGTTCTTTCGCTCCTACCCATAAACCTTAATACAGGTTTGTGTATCTCCAACATTTCTATTAGTAGGTTCATTCTCTTTATATTCTTACTTCTCTTATATTCCAATGATCCCTTTGTTCTTCCTTTTTAAGCTTCTTTGAACAATCTAACATTTTCAGTCCTTTAGTAGACATTCTGTTGCCCTCACCTAGCTGTATGAAGAATAATATGTGATCCTAAAGATACTAGTGATTAGGATAGAAAGAGAACCTATGCTTCTTTTATTTTATTTTTTATTATTAGTTACATTTTGTTAACTCTGTATCCCAGCTGTATCCCTCTCCCTTATTCCCTCCCAATCCCACCCCCCTCAGCTCCTCCCTGCCCCTTTCCAAGTCCAATGATTAGTCCTCTTCCGCTTTTATTTGACCCTGTTTTATCAGGTAACTTCAGGACTGGCTGCAAAGTCCTCTTCTGTGGCCTAGCAGGGCTGCTCCTTCCATGAGGGGTGGGGAGGTCAGAGAACCTGAGTTCCCTTCAGAAATAGTCCCTGTTTCCCTTACTATGGGAAACAAATTGGTTACTGAGCTACCACGGGCTTCATCCAAGCAAAGGTTCTAGGTTATATACATACATGGTCCTTGATGGAGTGTTAGTCTCAGAAAAGAGCCCTGTGCCCAGATATATTTGGTCCTTGTGGAGCTACTATCCTTTCCATGTCATACTAACTCCCCTTTCTTTAATATGATTCCCTGCATTCTGCTGCATGTTTGGTTATGAGTCTTAATATCTGCTTTGATACACTGTTAGGCAGAGTCTTTCATGGGCCCTCTGTGGTAGGCTCCTGTCTTGTTACTTGTTGTCTTTAATGGCTTCTTTTTTTTCATGTTTTTTATTGTTAATTTATTTTAATTTTGTTTTTAAATTTATTTTTATATTTCAGTTTTTAATTTTTATTAATTACACTTTATTCACTTTGTATCCCCCATAAGCCCCTCCCTCCTCCCCTCCTGATCCCACCCTCCTACCTAGTTCTTCACGCATTCCCCTCCCCAAGTCCAATGATAGGGGAAGTCCTCCTCTCCTTCCTTCTGATCTTGGTCTATCAGATCTCATCAGGAGTGGCTGCATTGTCATCTTCTGTGGCCTGATAAGGCTGCTCCCCCCTAAGGGGGAGGTGATCAAAGATCAGGCCAATCAGATTATGTCAGAGGCAGTCCCTCTTCCCATTACTATGAAACCCACTTGGACACTAAACTGCCTGCCTTGGGCTACATTGGTGCAGGGGTTCTAGGTTATCTCCAAAGAAGAAAAAAAAAAAAAACAGGAGGCAAGCTAGAAACTAGCCATGGAAGGCCTCAAAAAGGCTCTGCCCTGAAGAATATCAAAGCAGATACTGAGACTTATGGACAACTGTTGGGCAGTGTGCATGGAATCTTATGAAAGAAGTGGGAAATAATAAGATCTGGAGAGGACAGGAACTCCACAAGGAGAGCAATAGAACCAGAAATTTGAATACAGGAGTCTTCCCATAGACTCATACTCCTACATCTTTTTAATACACATATATACTTAGCAAACGGAGTAATTGATGAATTATAGCCAATTAAATTGATTTTATTGTTATTCAATGATTCTGGAATTATTAAAAAACTCAATATTGACTTCTATTTCTGACTTACATTGTAATCACAAATTTATTTTTCATTGTTACAGCAAAATACCAGAGATAAAGTTCATCATAAAAGAAAAAACAAAAACAAAACAACAACAGCAACAACAACAACAACAACAACAACAAAAAAAAAAACCCAGTCAGGACTCAACAAGATGGCATCGCCAGGAGAACACTGTCTCTTAGGAGCAGGACAACATTTTCCATACAGCGACCAAGAAATTGAACTCTGGGCCCTAAAACAACAGCGATTGTGTTTTCCAGGTGAGAGGAAACTCCCACAGTGTGATAATCAGTCGGGTCTACTCTCAGGTCACCCACCCAGAACCCAGAATAGATCCTGGGTCATGCAGGCACTTGGTTGCAAGACCAGAGCAGCACGCCTGCCTATCCTAATCACCTTCCCAGGCTGAATGGTGGGCAGAGAAACACCAGAGACTGGAAGTCCCAGGCATGAGAGAAACCCACAGGGAAGGAAAGAAATGGGACTGACCTCAGGTCACCCAGTCTTGCCCAGGAAAATATCCTGCAAAATGGTGGGTGTGAGCCGGCATCACTGAACAGGGCTCCAGCTGCAAAAACGGAGACTTGCTGTGAACACAACTCTCTATCACAGACAGAGCTGTGTGCCCCAGGGCAACAGAGACTGAGAGTCCATGTAGAGAGAAAACCCCACAGGGAAGAAAGCAAACGGGGACGGACTTAGGCCACCCAGTATATCCCTGGAAAAAGTCCCTCAGACCGGCCCAACCCAGGTACCTACTGTGCACCAGCTAGCCTGCTGCTCCCAGTAGAGTGGTACTCACCTGCCACAGATTACTGCTTGGGTACTGGGGCACAGAGCCCCAACCTCAGACCTACAGAAACCTGGGATCCCCGAGATCAATACCTAGATACTGTTCCAAGCGGCAACCAGTAATCCCTAACATAACTGAATAAACCACCGGACACCAAGGTTACAGCAGCTGCTCACTAAATTTATAGCAAGAAACCTAGAAGCAGGACATCTGTCTCCAGGACTTCACCAGGTGAGAGGAGAGCTCTCTTGACTTACAAGGACCACAGTTACCACTCAGGTCTGTATGCCTGAGGTGAGATGTGGCAACTCCTGAAAACAACAACAAACAGCCATACAGTGACCAAACCCAAAAAGCTGAGGAGGCTTCCTTCAGGAAAAACCATCTTCCTGCCAAGGGGATTCTCTCCACCACAGGATTCCAGGAACCAGAAGAAATTAACACCCAACACCTACTATAGCCCAATGGGTAGAGGCCAGCATAAAAGCTCAACCAACAAAAACAGAGCAATATGGTATTTCCAGAACCCAGTTATCCATGGGCAAGTAGCTCTGGACACCCCAGCATAATTGAAATTCAAGAAGATGACACAACATCTATGCTCATGAAGAGGATAATAGAGGAAACAAATAAAATGTGTAGAGACCTAGAGGAAGATAAAGTCAAACAAATTATGGCCATACTTAAAGAAATAGAGGAAGATAAAGAAAAACAGATTATGGCCAACTGTAAAGAAATACAGGAAGTTGCAGTCAAACAGTTTGTGGCCTTTACAGAGGAAATACTTAAATCGCTGAAAGAAATAAAAGAAACAGGGGATGGTTCAAACAAAGACCTGAAGAAATTGAAGAAAAATAGAAAAATACAGTCAGACAGGTGAATTAAATCAACAAAACTACCCAAGATCTGAAGATAGAATTGGAAAAATTAAGGAAAACACAAATGGAGAAAATTGTGGAAAGAAAGAACTTAGGGAAGAAAACGGGAACTACAGAGGTAAGCATAACTGGTAGACTACAAGAGATGGAAGAAAGAATCTCAGGTGTGGAAGATACAATGGAAGAAACTGATATATCTGTCAAATAAAATGTTAAATCTAAAAAAATTCCTGACACACAACGTCCAAGAAATTCAAGACAACATAAAAAGACAAAACCTAAGAATTATAGAAATAGAGGAAAAAGAAGATTTAAAGGTCCAAGGCCCGGAAAATATTTTCAACAAAATCATTGAAGAAAATTTCCCCAAAATAAAGGAGAAGCCAATAAGTTTACAAGAGGCTTTACAGAACACCCAAAAATTAGACAAGAAAAGAAAATCCTCCTGCCACACAATAATCAAAACAGTAAGTATACAAAACAAAGAAAAAATACTAAAAGATGCAAGAGAAAAGGGCCAAGTAACATATAATGGCAAACCCATCAGAAACACCACTGACTTCTTAACAGAGACCATGAAAGCCAGAAGTGCCTGGATGGGTATAATACAGGCCCTAAGAGAACAGAGATGTCAACCAAGACTGCTGTACCAGCAAAACTCTGTCTTCATCGACGGAGAAAAAACGATATTCAATGACAAAAACAAATTTCAACAATACCCATACACAAATTCAGCATTAGAGAAGACACTAGAAAAAAAAATACAACCCAAGAAAACATGCTACTTACAAGAAAACACAGGAAATAATTAACCTCACTACAGTAAAACAAAAAGCAACCGAGCACAAAAACTTATTCCCACAGCCAACATCAAAATCAAAGGCTTTAACAGCCACTGGTCATTAAACTCTCTCAACATCAATGGACTCAATTATCCAATAAAAAGATACAGACTAACAGAATGAATGCATGAACAAGACCCAGCAATATGTTGCTTACAAGAAACACACCTAAGTCACAAAGATAGATATTATCTGAGGTTAAGGGGCTGGAAGACGGCTTCCAAACAAATGGACTCAAGAAGCAAGCAGAAATAGCCATTCTAATATCTGATAAAATAGACTTTCAACCAAAATTAATAAAAAGAGATGAGAAAGGACACTTCATACTCATCAAGGGAAAATTCCACCAGGAAGACATCACAATCCTGAACATCTATGCCCCAAATACAAGGGCACCCACATTTGTAAAACAAACATTGATAAAACTTAAACCACACATAGTTCCCCACACATTAATATTGGAAGACTTCAACATCCCACTCTCAACAAAGGAGAGGTCAACAAAACAGAAATTAAACAAAGAAACAATGTCACTGACAGAGGTCATGAATCAAATGGACCTAACAGACATTTACAGAACCTTACACCCAAACACAAAAGAATTTAACTTCTTCTTAGCACCTCATGGAACCTTCTCCAAAATAGACCATATAGTCACAAAGCAAGACTCAACAGATTCAAGAAGATTAAAAAAAAAAAAAAAACCCGTATCCTATCAGATGACCATGGAATAAACCTGGACCTCAACAAAAACAAAAATAGCAAAAAGCCTACACACACATGGAAACTGAACAACTGGCTACTAAATGAAAGCTGGGTCAGGAAAGAAATAAGAAAGAAATTAAAATATTCCTAGAATTTAATGAAAATGAAGGCAGAACATACCCAAACTTGTAGGACACAATGAAAGCAGTGCTAAGAGCAAAGTTCATAGCACTAAGTGCCTTCAAGAAGAAATTGGTGACAGCTCATTCAAGCAACTTAATGGCTCACTTAAAAACCCTAGGGGGGAAAAAAGGAGCAGACACACCAAAAAGGAGTAGACAGACGGAAATTACCAAACTCAGGGCTGAAATCAATCAATTAGAAACAAATAAAACAGTTCAAAGAATCAATTAAACCAAGAGTTGGTTCTTTGAGAAAATCAATAAGATAGACAAATGCTTAGCCAAGCTAGCTAAAAAGCAGAGACCATCCAAATTCAGAAAATGTAAAATCAGAAATGAAAAGGGTGACATAACTATAGACACTGAGGAAATCCAACAATCATTAGGACTTGCTTCCAAAGTCTACATGCCACAAAATTTGAAAATCTAAATGTAATGGACAATTTTCTCAATCAATTCTACTTACCAAAGCTGAATCAAGACCAGATAAATCAATGAAATAGTCCTATATCCGCTAAGGAAATAGAAGTGGTCATCAAAAGTCTTCCATCCAAAAAAAGCTCAGGACCAGGTAGTTTCAACACAGAATTCTACCAGACCTTCAAAGAAGAGTTAACTCCAGTTCTCTACAAACTATTCCACAAACTAGAAACAGAAGGGACACTACCAAACTCATTCTATGAAGCCACAGTCACCTTGGTACCTAAACCTCAAAAAGAAATAACAAAGAAAGAGAATTTCAAGCCAATCTCCCTTATGAACATTGATGCAAAAATAGTCAACAAAATACTTGGAAATTGAATCCAATAATACTTCAAAGATATCATCCACCATTACCAAGTAGGCTTCATCACAGAAATGCAGTGGTGGTTCAATATATGTAAAGCCATCATTGTGATCTACCATAGAAACAAACTGAAAGGAAAAAAAAAAAACAAAAAAAACAGGTGATAATCTCCGTAGATGCTGAAAAAGTATTTGACAAAATCCAAAATCCATTCATGTTTAAAGTATTGGAGATATCCTCGATATAAGGCACATATCTAAACATAGTAAAAGCAATACACAGCAAGCCTATAGCCAACATGAAATTAAACAAATAGAAACTTAAAGCAATCCCACTGAAATCAAGAACAAGCAAGGGTGTCAATCTCTCCATGTCACTTCAACATAGTTCTGAAAGTCCTTTCTAGGGCAATAAAACATTTGAGGTAGATAAAGGGGATACAAATTGGAAGGGAAGAAGTTAAAGTATCACTGTTTGCAGATGATATGATAGTATATCTGAATGACCCCAAAAATCCTACTAGGGAACTCCTACAGCTGATAAACTACTTCAGCAAAGTAGCCAGATAAAAAATTAACTCAAAAAAAAAAAATCAGGAGCCCTCTTGTGTACAAAATACAAAAGGCCTGAGTAAGAAATTAGGAAAACAACACCATTCACAAAAGCCACAAATGACATAAAGTACCTTGGTGTAACCCTAACCAATCAAATCAAAGAATTGTATGAAAAAAAAAAAATTCAAGCCTCTGAAGAAAGAATTAGAAGAAAATATCAGAAGATGGAAAGATCTCCCAATGCTCATGGCTTGGCAGGATTAACATAGTAAAAATGGCCATCTTACCAAAAGCAATCTACAGATTCAATGCAATTCCTATCAAATTAGCAACACAATTCTTTACAGACCTGGAAAGAAAAATTCTAACTTCATATGGAATAACAAGAAACCCAGAATTGCTAAAACAATCCTCTACAATAAAAGATCTTCCGTAGGTATCTCCATCCCTAATCTTAAGCTGTACTATAGAGTAACAGTCATAAAAACTTCTTGGTACTGGCATAGAAACAGAATGGTGGATCAATGGAACCAAACAGAAGACCCAGAAATAAAACCACACACTTATGGACACCTGATCTTTGACAAAAATGCCAAAACCAAACAATGGAAAAAAGATAACATCTTCAACAAATGATTCTGGTCTAACTGTATATCTACATGTAGAACAATACAAATAGATAGTTATCACCCTGCAAAAAACCAAAGTCCGAGTGGAAAAAAGACCTCAACATAAAACCAGACATATTAAATTGGTGAGAAGAAAAATTGGAAAAGACCCTAGAACTCATTGGTATAGGAGGCAACTTCCTGAATAGAATAACAACAGCACAGAGCAATAGTCAATACCTGAGACCTCTTGAAACTGAAATTCTTCTGTAAAGCAAAGGACACTGTCGTCAGAATAAAATGACTGCCTACAGATTGGGAAAAAATCTTCACCAACCCTTTACCTGACAGAGGGCTAATATCCACTATATAAAAAGAACTAAAGAAGCTGAAAATCAACAAATTAAGTAATCCAATTAAAATTGGGGAAAACAGCTAAACAAAAAATTTGCGATAGAGGAATATAGAATGGCAGAGAAACATTTAAAGAAATGCTCAGCGTCATTAGCCATCAGGGAAATGCAAATCAAAAAGACTCTGAGATTTTATCTTACACCCATCAGAATGGCTAAGATCAAAAACTCAAATGACAACACATGCTGGAGAGGCTGTGGCCAAAGGGGAACCCTTTTCCACTGCTGGTGGGAATGTAAACTTGTGCAACCACTCTGGAAATCAATCTGTCTCTTTCTCAGACAGTAAGGAATAGTGCTTCCTCAAGATCCAGCCATACTATTCCTAGGCATATATCCAAAATTTGGCTCAAGTACATAATAAGGACATTTGCTCAACCATGTTTGTAGCAGTTTTATTTGTAATAGCTAGAAGCTGGAAAAAAATGCATATACCCCTCAACTGAAGAATGGATACAGAAATTGTGGTACATCTACGCCATGGAATATTACTCAGCAATGAAAAAAGAAGGAAATCATGAAATTTGAAGGTAAATGGTGGGAACTGGAAAAGATCATTCTGAGTGAGCTGTTCCAGAAGCAGAAACACACACACAGTTTATACTCACTCATATAGACATATACTATAGGATAATCCTACTAAAATCTGTATACCTTAAGAAACTAATCAAGAGGGAGGACTCTGATAAAATGCTTATTTCCCATCCCAAAAAGCAAAGAGGATGGACATCAGAAGAAGAAGAAAACAGGAAACAAGTTAGGAACCTGCCACAGAGGGCCTCTAAAGGCTCTGCCCTGTTGAATATCAAAGCAGATGCTGAGACTTATGGCCATCTCTTGGGCAGAGTGCATGAAATCTTATGTAAGAAGTGGGAAATAGTAAGATCTGGAGAAGACAGGAACTGCACATGGAGAGCAACAGAACCAGAAAATTTGAACACAGTGTTCTTCCCAGAGACTCGTACTCCAACCAAGTACGAGGCATGGAAATAACCTAGAACCCCTGCACAGATGTAGCCCATGGCAGTTTAGTGCCCAAGTGGATTACATAGTAATGGGAAGAGAAACTGCCTCTAACATGAACTGATTGACATACTCTTTGATCACCTCCCCGCTGAGGGGGGAGCAGCCTTACTAGGATACAGAAGATGACAATGCAGCACTCCTGATGTGATCTGATAGACTAAGATCAGAAGGAAGGAGAGGGGACCTCCCCTATCAGTGGACTTGAGGAGAGGAATGCATGAAGAAGGGAGAGTGAAGGTGGGATTAGGAGTGGAGGAGGTAGGGGTTCATAGGTTGACACAAAGTGAATAAAGTGTAATTAATAAAAGTTAGAAAAAAAACAATACTCTCTGATCCTCTATCCCCAATACTCATTAACTTCCTTTGTAACAGAACACCAGGTATAACCAGTCTTTTCTTCCCCATCTTCATGCTTACTGTGGATTTCACAGACCATAAGCCCTGGCCTCTCCTTTCTTCTTCTTCACTGTGTTCCAGCCTCTTAATCAACCCACATAAAACATGAGCCAGAAGGACATTGTCTACTCTCAGTTCCCCGAGACACAATACTCAAGGTCATCCCCAGCACTGCAACAGACCTTCTTCTCCTGGCCTCACTTTCCCCAGCCACTAATACTGTGAAGCATTCTCCATGAACATACCATCTGTGCAGGCCAGCAAAACAAGCAACACAGAGCCAACACATTCTCAAAATCCAGAGAGGGAACAGAAACCAAGAGAAAAAAAAAAAAACAACAAAAAAACAACAAAAAAAACTACCCAACAAAGACAAGCCCAGAATTCAGTACCTACACCTATAGTTAGACCAAAGACAGATGCTAAGATGTTAGCATTAGAACATTATCAATAACATCCAGGGCAATATGTCTCCAACAGATTCCAGCTATCTTATCACAGCAGACCTTGAATATAGGTAAAGCATAAAAACAAAACAAACACACAAGCAAAACACCAAAATAACGACAATAGCAAAAACCCAGAAAAAACGACTTAAAGTGCAAATTAATAAATCTCTTAATAAAATGTAAGAAAACACAAATAAATAATTGAAGGAAATTAATAAATCCCTCTAATAGAGCCATAGAAATGCAAACAAATAATTAGACAAAATGGCTTAATCCCTTAATGAAAGCCAAGAAAAAAAAAGAAACATTTGATGACAGTAAATAAAACTGTTCAATAACTGAAACTGAAAATAGAAACAATAAAGAAAACACATACTGAGGAAATTCTAGAAATGAAAAACTAAGGAATTTAAACAAGAACTACAGAAGCAAGCTTTACCAACAGATTATAAGAAATGGAAGAGAGAATTTCAGACATTGAAAATTCTATAGGAGAAATAGATACATTGGTCAAAGAGAATGTTAAGTCTAAAAAATTCCTGACACAAAACATCCAAAATATCTGGGACACTGAAATGTCTAAATCTAAAAATAATAGGAATAGAAGAAGGAGAAGGATTCCAGTTCAATGGTCAAGAAAATATTTTTAACAAAATCATAGACAGAACATTTCCTAACCTAAAGATGCAGACAACAGTAAAAGAAGCTTACATTACATCAAATAGATTGGACCGGGAAAGAAGGTACTTTTACCACATAAGAATCAAAACACTAAACATATAGAAAAAAGAGAGTTTATTTCTTTTTGCCAGCTATCTATCTATCTATCTATCTATCTATCTATCTATCTATCTATCTATCTATCTATCTATCTACCTACCTACCTATTTATTTATGTTTGTTTATTTATTTAGTTATTTAAAACGCATGGTCTTACTATGTAACTCCTCACTGGTCTGGGCAACTCTATATAGACCAGGCTGGCCTCAGATTTACAGAGATCTGCCTGCTTCTGTTTCCCAAGGGATGGGATTAAAGGTGTGTGCCACCACACCTGGACTCAGTATCCATTTTTACAGTGAGTGTGCACCTCCAGTGTGAGTCCCCATGCTGGAATATTCAAAATTATTTGTTGAGTGAGTAAACACATCACATAAGCTGAGCTCTTTACTGCAGAGTTTTGTGGTCAAAACTTCCCCAAGGTGGGCTTCACCTGAGTCATTGGCACAGGATCCATCAAAGGTGTCATTGGTTCAGATATGAGGCTACATTAGCTTTGCCTTCTTTTGCCCAACTCCTCTCTATCCTAGCAGATGCTTGTAAAGGGCCCTGCAAAGACAGATTATTAAAAGCTGCAAAGGAAAAGACCAAGTAGTACATAACTTCAAATCAACTGCCATCTCTACCTGACTTCTTAATGGAGATTCTAAAACCCAAAATATTTGGACCGATATGCTGCAAACATTTAGCCACCACAGGTGCCAGCACAGACTACTATACACAGCAAAACTTTCAATCATCAAGTAAGGGGGACAGGAATTATTTCTGACATGAACTCATGAGCCTCCCCTCCCCACTGAGGGATGAGCAGCCTTGCTAGGCCACAGATAAGGACATTGCAACCATCCTGAAGATACCTGATAAGCTAGGGCCAGATGGAAGGAGAGAAGGACACCCCCTCTCAATGGACTCAAAAGTGGGCAGGGAGTTGATGAGGGAGGGAGGGGAGAATTGGAAGGGAAAGAGGGAGAGGGCTCCAGCTGGGATACAAGTGAAAAGAAGATGACAATGCAGTCACTCCTGATGAATAGACTAAGATCAGAAGGAAGGAGAGGAGGACCTCCCCTATCAGTAGACTTGGGTAGGGGCATGTGTGAAGAAGGGGTTGGGAGGATGGGATCGAGAGGGGAGGAGGGAGGGGCTTATGGGGCATACAAAGTAAATAAAGTGTAATTAATAAAAATAAAAAATAAAAAAATATTTAAAATTAAAAATGTTAAAAAAGAAAATAAGATATTGCATGATAAAACCAAAGTTAAACAAATTCAGCCCTACAGAAAGTACTAGAAGGAAAACTCCAACCTGTGTTTAACTATACATATAAAAACACAGGAAATAAATAATCTCACACACACACAAAAGTGGAAACACACACACCACCACCACCACCAACAAAAAATAACAGGAATTACCAATCATTGATCATTTTTATCTCTCAATTTCAATGTTCTTAATTTCCAATATAATGACACAGATTAACAGAATAGACACCCCCTCCCCAAAACAAGACCTATCCTTCAGCTGAATAGAAGAAACACACCTCAACTTCAATGATAGACATTATCTCAGAGTAAAGGCTTAGAAAAAGGTGCTCCAACCTAATGGACCTACAAAGCAAGCACACAAATAAATACACAAACAAACCTGTATGAACATAATCTGATTGTTGTAGTTATGGTTACTTTTACTGTAATGAAACACCATGACCAGCACCTTGTGGAGGAAAGTATTTATTTGGTTACATATCATGAGTCATAGTTCACTGATGGAAGTAAATGCAGGAACTGAAAAGGGCAGGAAACTGGAAGCAGAAGCTGATGCAGAGGGCATGGAGGGGTACTACTTACTGGCTTGCTGCACATGCCTGCCTTTTTATAAAACCCAGGACCACCAGCCCAGGGGTAGCACCACACACAATGAGCTGGGTCCTCCCCTATCAATCACTAATTAAGAGTATGTTTTATATGCTTGCCTGAAGCTCAATCTTATGGAGGCATTTTCTCAATTTAGGTTTTTTTCCCTCTCGTATTATACAGTTTGTGTCAGGTTGACATAAATCTAGCTAGCACACAAGGCAAATTTTTCTTTTAGAATCAGTTCTTTCTATGTTGCATTAATCAGAATTCTTATTATTAAATATTTAGCAATGAGTATATGATGCCACTAATAGCACCATTTTTCAATAAACAAATTATTTTCATTAAGACATAGTTGATACTTACATTTATGTCAAGTAGAGGGAAATATTTAGAACAAAGAAATTCATACAGATTGTTTCATTTCAGCTTCAAGGACAGCCTCACTGTAAGTACTGAAAAATCCTTCCAGGGAAGGTGACTCACACTGAGGTGTGGTTTTGCAAAACTGAGTGAATGGTAATTACTGTTTTTGCTTTCTGTACATACAGAATCCTTCTTAACCTTACCTTGAAGTAAAAAGAAAGTTTTCTGGCTTATGAAAATAGTAAGTTTTGAAAGTTGTATGAACTAACTCTTTTTTTTAATTAAAAGTAATACTGCTCAGATGTAGCCTATGGCATCTCAGTATCCAAGTGGGTACCCCAGTAAAGGGAACAGGGATTGTCTCTGATATGAACTCAGTGGCTGGCTCTTTGACACCCCCTTCAAGATGTAGCAGCCTTGACAGGCAACAGAGGAGGACAATGCAACTAGTCCTGATGAGATCTGATAAGCTAGGGTCAGATGGAAGGAGAGGAGAATCTCTCCTATCAGTGGACTTGGAGAAGGTCATGGGAGGAGAAGAGGGAGAGAGGGCAGGAATAGGAGGGAATGAGGGAGGGGACTAAAACTGGGATACAAAGTGAATAAACTGTAATTAATATATAACAAAATAAAAATTTAATAAAAAGCAATACTTTTTTTTTAGAATTGTATTCATTTATCCCCAGGAACACCAAAGGGCTTGAAAGACATAAATAGGTTTCAGATTACTGTCAGTATTATTTTTACATCTATTAATAATTCAAAAGTTTTGTTTCTGATACATAATGCTATACTTCAATAGATGCTTCCAGATACCTTAAATGGTTATTTAATATTTATGCTTTTACAATGTGTTGTCACATTTATGAAATATAATGACCCTGAATACCTTCTGTGAAGAATTATTTACTTCAAAATAAATGAATGAATAAAAAAAGAATATGAAATACAGACCAAGTACTTTAAGTTTCTTAACATCTCACTCATTTTTTATAGGAATAACATTATAAGGACTTTGTATAAGAAAGAAAAATACTACCCCATCCAGTGTTAATAAAAGTTGTGCTTTATAAATTATAAATCATGTTTTTTATAAAATAGCTTCAACCTTATAAGAAATATGAGAGTTTAAAAATGCATTATTATCCTCATTTATTTCAGGCTCTATAACTTTAAAAAAAAACAACACTATTTTATAACAATTTGATTTCTTTCTATGTTATGGTGTTTGCTGTAAACCAGGAGTAGCTACTGAAATGTTACATAGTTAATTTTTATTGTTACAGTTTGGCCAAACATTAGATCTCCTACAAATAAGAGAGAGAAGCAGCCAAGACTAAAACTAGGGGAGGCTTTTTATTTAGCAGCTACGCAGGTGATTACAAAAAGCAGAATTTTGCAGTTTTTTTTAATAATCACTTGAAAAGTACATATAGTGAGTTCATAGTCAGTTCACAGAAAATACCATGAAACATATTCCGATCAGCCAGTTCTTGGAATATGCCATGAAACAATGGAAACAGTTTTCAACACGTAAGTCAAAAATTGATAGAAGAAGAACAAGTGAAAAACAAGTTCACATTTACTTTGGGATGTGTTTAGAGAAAAACACCATTGGGAACAATGGAGAAACAAATCAAATTCTATTATATTTATATTATATTGAATTAGTAAAGAGAAGAAAAATAGAGTCAATTACCCCTTAATAATCTATACATTATAAATTATCACAAATATGTTCACTTCTTTCCATGTTCTTATTAAAATACAAGTAAATTAGTCATTATGATATACGATTTCAATCCTAGATACAAACCCAAATGAAGGGAAGTATAAACAAATATAACTAATTGTGGAAGTTGGTAATACCATAAATGATTGCCACCGACCGGCCCGGGAGGTCAGGGCAAAGTCCGATTCAGGGTCCTTGGAAGATCTCAGGAGGGAAGGATTCGGCGCGACAGACAACACAGACTCAGTGAGTTCTTATGCTGCTGCAAAACTTTACTGTTTCAGTAGTTAATTTATACAGTCAGAAAAAACCATTAAGAGGAATTTGTAAGAGTGCCAAGATAGATGGCCACGTAGTACAGATAGTCATCAAACATAACTTCTAAGAAAAGACCATAAGAAGGTCAAAGGTTCAACTAAAAAAGGCTGATATTATCATAACAAGCGTAATCAATTAACCTTGCTTAATCCCTGATCAAGACCATAGCGGGACAAGTTCCAGATCGTTAGGCTCAGTATAGACATTCTTATGCTAATCTTGCCTTTGATTCCAAACGTTCTCAAAATGTTCTTTTCAGGATGGTCTGTGTGCTGTGGTCTGAGTGCGGCTGCTGTGTGCTCTGAGGGGTTTCAGGCGAGTTCCAAAGTCGCAACAAGGTTAAATCTCGCTTTTCTCAGCGCAGACCTAACTGCCTGGGGCCTGCAGCCACTGAGGCTGAGCCCCAAGTCCTTTATCGGCAAAGGCCAGCAGTACTGTGTCTCGGAGCCCCAGATTCACGCGCGGCAGCTGCACAATCCTCCCAGGGCCCGAGTCTGCTAGACGCCATACTAGCTCCGCAGGATCGCGATCACTGACGGTACGGCCCGCCCAATACCACAGTGACAGAGAATACGCTATATACTCACCAAAACCAGACAGAAACGCCATACAAGCTAGACACACCAGGCGCTGGGCCTCCGAAGCTTGGAGAGCAAAGTAAAGAGACCCCAGGACTTCCCAGAAAGCATCTGGACTAGCAACCCAGTCTCCAGTTACAGCGGGACTTTCTAACCTGGCGGCGGAGCAGCACTGAGCTGGCGGGGCACATCAGCCCTCCAGTTTAAGACTAACCAGGGCCAAACCAGAGAACAGAAAGGCTGGTTACCCCGATTCCCACTGACGTGACCACCCTGAAATC
Source organism: Psammomys obesus (assembly GCF_907164565.1). Lineage (NCBI taxonomy): Eukaryota > Metazoa > Chordata > Mammalia > Rodentia > Muridae > Psammomys > Psammomys obesus. The sequence goes on along the minus strand of NW_026590571.1, from coordinate 896,548 downwards.
TCCAGCTGCAGCAAGACCTCATAACCTGGCAGTGACAGCAGCACGGAACTGGCGGAGCACATCAAAGAAGCAGGGCCAAACCAGAGAGCAGACAGCCCAGATACGCCGATCTCTGCCAAGTGTCCTGCCTGTACAGCTAGTCCTCAGCATACGCTAAGGACACGGGACCTCTCTCAACTTCCTGAAGAATTCTCCAGACTCGAGAGAGAGACAGTACCAGTCTGATCGGCTGAATCCAAAAACAAACAGGGAAGGTCTCAGATAAGCCAATGGCCAGGGGTAGGCGAAAGAACATTTCCAACATAAATCAGGACATCATGACTTCACCAGCAAACCCCAAAATCGATGGATATTCCAATTCATCAGAAGCACAGGAAAATGACCTTAAAGCCATGCTTGCTCAATTATTTGAGGCTCATAAGGAGGAAATGAACAAATCTTTCAAAGAGATGGCCAGTCAATTGGAGGTAAAGAAAGAAGAAATAGACAAAACCCTTAAAGAAACACAGGCAAACATAGCCAAACAAATAGAGGCACAAGTAGAGAAGAAATTAGTGGCATACAAAAAGGAAATGAACAAAGAAATAGAGTCCATCGTAGAGAGACAGGAATCCAAATTCAAACACATAAAAGAAATGGTGCAAGGCATGAAAACAGAATTAGAATCAATAAAGAAAACACAAAGTGAGAAAACTCTTGAGCTGGAGAACTTGGAGAAAAGATCAGGAACCACAAAAGTAAGCATCACCAACAGAATACAAGAGATGGAAGAGAGAATCTCTGGAGCTGAAGACACACTTGCAGAAATTGATACTTCTCTCAAAGAAAAAGTAAAATCAGAAAAATTCCAATCACAAAATATCCAAGAAATCAAGGATGCTATGAAAAGACAAAATCTAAGAATAATAGGAATTGATGAAAAAGAAGACTCCAGGCTCCAAGGTCCAGAAAATATTTTCAAAAAAAATCATAGAAGAAAATTTTCCCAACTTAAAGAAAGAGATGTCCATAAATATACAAGAGGCCTACAGAACACCAAATAGACTAGACCAGAAAAGAAACACATCACGTCACATCATAGTCAAAACACTAAATCTACAGAACAAAGAAAAGATATTAAAAGCAGCAAGGGAAAAAGGCCAAGTAACATATGAAGGTAGACCTATCAGAATCACACCAGACTTCTCATCAGAAACTATGAAAGCCAGAAGGGCCTGGGCAAGCATCATGGAGACTCTAAGAGATCACAAATGTCAACCCAGACTACTATACCCTGCAAAGCTTTCAATCAACATAGATGGAGAAAACAAAATATTCCATGACAAAACTAAATTTACGCAATATCTATACAGCAAACCAACCCTACAGAAGATACTAGAAGGAAAACTCCAATCCAACGAAAACGAATTCACCCAAGAAAACAGGGCATACAGATAATGTCCCAACAAAAATGAAAAGAAAACAAGCAATGAAACAAGGTAAGATCATCGACTCCATTACACAAGGAACTAACATGCATTGGTCAATATTATCTATCAATATTAATGGACTCAACTCACCAATAAAAAGACACAGGCTAACAGAATGGTTACGGAAACAGGACCCAACATTCTGTTGCATCCAAGAAACACACCTATGCAACAAAGATAAACACTACCTCAGAGTAAAGGGCTGGAAAAATGTTTTTCAAGCAAATGGTTCCAGAAAACAAGCTGGAGTAGCCATCCTAATATCTAATAAAATAGACTTTCAACCCAAGTTAATCAAAAAAGATAAGGAGGGCCACTATATTCTCATCAAAGGAAAAATCCAACAAGAGGACATCACAATTTTGAATATCTATGCCCCAAATACAAGAGCACCTACATTCGTAAATGAAACAATATTAAAGCTTAAATCATACATTGATCCTAATACCTTAATAGTGGGAGACTTCAACACCCCACTCTCATCAAGGGACAGATCAACCAGACAGACACCAAATAGGGAAATGAAAGCACTCACAGAATCCCTAAATCAAATGGACCTAATAGATGTCTACAGATCTTTTCACCCAAACTCAAAAGAGTACACCTTCTTTTCAGCACCGCATGGAACCTTCTCCAAAATAGACCATATAGTTGGTCACAAAGCAAGCCTCAACAGATACAAAAGGATTGAAATAATCCCTTGTATACTATCTGACCACCATGGACTAAAGCTGGACATCAACAACAACAGAAACAACAAAAAGCCGACACGCACATGGAAACTGAACAACTTACTACTCAATGACAGCTGGGTCAAGGAAGAAATAAAGAAAGAAATTAAAGACTTTCTAGAATTCAATGAAAATGAAGGCACAACAAACCCAAATTTATGGGACACATTGAAAGCAGTGCTCAGAGGAAAATTTATAGCACTAAGTGCCTACAAGAAGAAATCTGTAACATCACATACAAACAACTTAATGGCCCAACTGAAAAACCTAGAAAAAAAAGAAGCAGATACACCCAAGAGGAGCAGAAGGCTGGAAATAATCAAAGTAAGGGCAGAAATCAATCAATTAGAAACAAATAAAATTATCCAAAGAATCAATGAAACAAAAAGCTGGTTCTTTGAGAAAATCAACAAGATAGACAAACCCTTAGCCAAACTAACTAAAAAGCAGAGAGAAACCATACAAATCAGCAAAATCAGAAAGGAAAATGGGGACATAACTACAGACACTGAGGAAATCCAAACGATTATTAGGTCATACTACAAAAGCCTATATGGCACAAAATTTGAAAATCTAAATGAAATGGATAACTTTCTTGACAGATTCCATCTACCAAAATTAAGTCAAGATCAGGTAGAAAGACTGAATAGTCCTATATCTCCCAAGGAAATAGAAGCAGTCATTAACAGTCTCCCCTCCAAAAAAAGCCCTGGACCAGATGGCTTCAGCGCAGAATTCTACAAGACCTTCAAAGAAGTACTAACACCAATTCTCCACAAACTATTCCATAAAATAGAAACAGAAGGAACACTACCAAACTCATTCTATGAAGCCACAGTCACTTTGATACCTAAACCACACAAAGATCCAACAAAAAAAGAGAACTTCAGACCTATCTCTCTTATGAACATTGATGCAAAAATACTCAATAAAATACTTGCAAACCGAATCCAAGAACACATCAAAGATATCATCCACCATGACCAAGTAGGCTTCATCCCAGGAATGCAAGGGTGGTTCAACATACGGAAATCCATCAATGTAATCCACCACATAAACAAAATGAAGGAGAAAAACCACATGATCATCTCCTTAGATGCTGAAAAAGCATTTGACAAAGTCCAGCACCCATTTATGTTTAAAGTCTTGGAGAGATCAGGGATACAAGGCACATACCTAAAGATAGTAAAGGCAATATACAGCAAGCCTATAGCCAACATCAAACTCAATGGAGAGAAACTTAAATCAATCCCACTGAAATCAGGGACAAGACAAGGCTGCCCACTCTCTCCATATCTCTTTAACATTGTACTTGAAGTCCTAGCCAGAGCAATAAGACAACTAAAGGAGATCAAGGGGATACAAATCGGAAAGGAAGAGGTCAAAGTGTCACTATTTGCAGATGATATGATAGTATACATGAGCGACCCCAAAGATTCAACCAGAGAACTTCTTCAGCTGATAAACACCTTCAGCAAAGTGGCAGGATACAAAATCAACTCAAAAAAATCAGAGGCCCTCTTGTATACCAAAGACAAAAAGGCTGAGAAAGAAATTAGGGAAACAACACCCTTCACAATAGCCACTAACAACATAAAGTACCTTGGTGTGACTCTAACCAAGCAAGTGAAAGACCTATTTGAGAAAAACTTCAAGTCTTTGAAGAAAGAAATTGAAGAAGATCTCAGAAGATGGAAAGATCTCCCGTGCTCATGGATTGGTAGGATTAACATTGTGAAAATGGCCATCCTGCCAAAAGCAATCTACAGATTCAATGCAATTCCCATCAAAATACCAACTCAATTCTTTACAGACCTTGAAAAAAAGATTCTCAGCTTCATATGGAGAAACAAAAAACCCAGAATCTCCAAAACGATCCTGTACAACAACAGATCATCTGGAGGTATCTCCATTCCCGATCTCAAGCTGTACTACAGGGCAACAGTAATAAAAACTGCATGGTATTGGCATAGAAACAGAAAGGAGGATCAATGGAATCGCATAGAAGACCCAGAAATAAACCCACACACCTATGAATTCTCAATATTTGACAAAGAAGCCAAATCCATTCAATGGAAAAAAGACAGCATCTTCAACAAATGGTGCTGGACCAACTGGATGTCTACATGCAGAAAAATGAAAATAGATCCATATCTATCACCCTGCACAAAACTAAAGTCCAAGTGGATCAAGGACCTCAACATAAAACCAGATACTCTAAATCAGCTGGAAAAAAAAGTGGGAAACAGCCTAGAATTCATTGGCACAGGAGACAACTTCCTGAACAGAACACCAACAGCACAGGCTCTAAGAGCAACAATCAATAAATGGGACCTCATGAAACTGAAAAGCTTCTGTAAAGCAAAAGACACTGTCATCAAAACAAATAGACAGCCTACAGATTGGGAAAGAATCTTCACCAACCCTTTATCTGACAGAGGGCTAATATCCAGTATATATAAAGAACTAAAGAAGCAGAAAAGCAACAAACCAAGTAATCCACTTAAAAAATGGGGAACAGAGCTAAACAGAGAATTCTCGAAAGAGGAACGTCGAATGGCAGAGAAACACTTAAAGAAATGCTCATCCTCATTAGCCATTAGGGAAATGCAAATCAAAACGACCCTGAGATATCACCTTACACCCATCAGAATGGCCAAGATGAAAAACTCAAGTGATAGCACATGCTGGAGAGGTTGTGGAGAAAAGGGAACCCTCCTCCATTGCTGGTGGGAATGTAAACTGGTTCAACCACTCTGGAAGTCAATCTGGCGCTTTCTCAGACAACTAGGAGTAGTGCTACCTCAAGACCCAGCTATACCACTCCTAGGTATATACCCAAAATTTGCTCAAGTACACAACAAGGACATTTGTTCAACCATGTTCATAGCAGCTTTATTTGTAATAGCCAGAACTTGGAAACAACCCAGATGTCCGTCAACGGAGGAATGGATACAGAAACTGTGGTATTTTTACACAATGGAATACTACTCAGCAAACAAAAGGAAGAAATCATGAAATTTGCAGGCAAGTGGTGGGATCTAGAAAAGATCATTCTGAGTGAAGTATCCCAGAAGGAGAAAGACAAACTTGGTATATACTCGCTTATATAGACCTACAAGACATGATAAACATAATGAAATCTACACACCTAAAGAAGATAATCAAGAAAGTGGACACAGGCGAAGGTGATTAATCCTCATTTAGAAAGACAAATGGGATGTGCATTGAACTTATGACAGGAGTCTATCACAAAAGGCATCTGAAAGACTCTACCTAGCAGTGTTTCAAAGCAGACACTAAGACTCATAACCAAACCCTCGGCAGAGTGCAGGGAATCATATGAAAGAAGGGAAGTTAGTATGATATGGAAAGGATAGGAGCTCCACAAGGACCAAATATATCTGGGCACAGGGTCTTTTCTGAGACTGACACTCAACCAAGGACCATCTATGGATATAACCTAGAACTTCTGCTTGGATGTGGCCTGTGGTAGCTCAGTAACCAAGTAGTTTTCCAAAGTAAGGGGAACACGGACTATTTCTAATAGGATCTCAAGGGCAGGCTGTTTGACCCCCACCCCAGGGGAGGAGCAGTCTGTTAGGCCACAGAGGAGGACTTTGCAGCCAGCCCTGAAGATACCTGATAAAACAGGGTCAGATGAAAGGGGAGGAGGTCCTCCCCTATCAGGGGACTTGGAAAGGGGCAGGGAGGAGACCAGGGAGGGAGTGTGGGGTTGGGGAGGGAATGAGGGAGCGGGATACAGCTGGGACACAGAGTTAACAAAATGTAACTAAAAAGAAAAATAAAATAAAAATAAAAAAATTAAAAAAAAAAAAAAAAAACAAAATGTTCTTTTCAGGCTTCATAACTTTTACAGACATCTGCCTCTGCTCTCCATCCCCTGTTCCTTTTACGCCATGTACTATCATAAGGTTCACTAACTGCATCAGCTACTTGGAACAGAATACGTTCCTATCCTGGGAAGATAAAGTAAGGCTAAATTTAGTGGTAAACTAGAATTATTTTGCAACTGATTACTTGAAAATATTATCAGAATTGTTACATATAGCATTTCTAAGAGTTGATTCAAGCCCAGTCTCAATGAATTGAATTTCCTCTATTGAGACATAATTTCTGGAAAAACAGGGCTTTCAAAGATGCCCCCATTTCTTTCCAAGAAGGGTGTGCAATCGTTATAAGACAAAGCAGAAATTCAAAAGTGAAACCAAGCCATCCGAGTTACCCCAGCCATTTCCTCATCCCAGGAGGCCCGAGTCTTCGCCTAAACAAATGTCCAGGCTTCAGAGCCTTATCCATCCCCTTGGAAAACTTCATGCTCCTACAGGTTTCACCAAGCTTGTCACAGGGCTGTTGCAGCCTGCGCAGCTGGCGAGACGGACGTGGCAAATGATGGTCAAATATTTCCCACAATTAGTGTCTTTAGAAATTATACTCATTGTATTAATTACTTTTCTATTTGACTTTAAGAAGGAAGGGTTTATTTGGGTCTTATAGATCCAGAGAGATAAAAGTTTATCACTGTCATGAGAGGGAAACGTGGCAACAGAGAGGGCCAGATAGAATGGCAAGCTCAAACCTCAATTTTCAAGAGCAGGTGAGAGATGGCAAGTTCAAAATGAGGCCAGCCCTTTAAAGCTTGATGCCCATCTCCAATGACACACTTTCTCCAACAAGGATACACTTCCTGAGCCTTACAAAACAGTACTACCAACTGGGCACCAAGTATTCAAATATTCCAGAATATGAAAAACATTTATCACTTGAAATGTCATAACTATCTTACAAATGCTAGTTTTAAATATTCATATATTGTGGTGGTTTGAAAGATATGCATTCCATATGTCCATGACATTTTAATACTTTGTGTTTGCTTGGAAAGTATTAGGAGGTTTGGCTTTACTAGAGGAAGTATATCACAAATAAAAGGCTTTGAGTTTTCAAAGGACTACTATCATTTAGATAGCATTCTTTCTGCCTCTTGCTTGAGATTCAAGATGATCCTGGTACCATGTCTCGCTTTGCTACTATGGACTATAAACCCATGGAACTTAGAAGCAAAAGAACACCATTACTTCTAAATATTGCTTTGTCAATCCTTATGTAAAGAACTTTGTTTTAAGGAGTACAAAAGGTTAAGAGTTAAAAAAAATGTGTGGGTCATAAAGCAAGCCTCAACAGATACAAAAAGATTGAAATAATCCCTTGTATTCTATCAGACCACCATGGACTTAAGCTGGACCTCAACAACAACAGAAATAACAAACAGCCTACATGCACATGGAAACTGAACAATTTGATACTCAATGACATCTGGGTTAAGGAAGAAATAAAGAAAGAAATTAAAGACTTCCTAGAATTCAATGAAAATGAAGGCACAACATACCCAAATTTATGGGACACATTGAAAGCAGTGCTCAGGGGAAAAATTATAGCACTAAGAACCTGCAAGAAGAAATTCGTAACATCACATAAAAACAATTTAATGGCCCAACTGAAAACCCTAGGAAAAAAAAAAAAAAAGAAGCAGATACACCCAAGAGGAGCAGAAGGCTGGAAATAATCAAAATCAGGTCTGAAATCAATCAATTAGAAACAAATAAAACTATACAAAGAATCAATAAAACAAAAAGCTGGTTCTTTGAGAAAATCAACGAGATAGACAAACCCTTAGCCAAACTAACTATAAAGCACAGAGAATCTATCCAAATCAACAAAATCAGAGGTGAAAAGGGTGACATAACTACAGACACAGGAAATTCAAACAATCATTAGGTCATACTACAAAAGCCTATATGCCACAAAATTTGAAAACGTAAATGAAATGGACAATTTTCTTTATAGATTCCATCTTCCAACATTAAGTCAAGATCATGTAGAAAGACTGAAGAGCCCTATATCACCCAGGAAATTGAAGCAGTCATTCACAGTCTCCCCTCCAAAAAAGCCCTGGGCCAGGTGGTTTCAGCGCGGAATTCTACCAGAACTTCAAAGAAGTGCTCACACCAATTCTCCTCAAACTATTCCACAAAACAGAAACAGAAGGTACATTACCAAACTCATTCTATGAAGCAACAGTCACCCTGATACCTAAACCACACAAAGACCCAACAAAAAAAGAAAATTTCAGACCTATCTCTCTTATGAACATTGATGCAAAAATACTCAATAAAATACTTGCAAACCGAATCCAAGAAAACATCAAAGATATCATCCACCATGAACAAGTAGGCTTCATCCCAGGCATGCAAGGGTGGTTCAACATACGGAAATCCATCAATGTAATCCACCACATAAACAAACTGAAGGAGAAAAACCACATGAACATCTCCTTAGATGCTGAAAAAGCATTTTACAAAGTCCAACACCCATTCATGTTTAAAGTCTTGGAGAGATCAGGAATACAAGGCACATATCTAAACATAGTAAAGGCAATATACAGCAAGCCTATAGCTAACATCAAACTCAATGGAGAGAAACTTAAATCAATCCCACTGAAATCAGGGACAAGAAAAGGCTGTCCACTCTCTCCCTACCTCTTCAACATAGTACTTGAAGTCCTAGCCAGAGCAATAAGACAACTCAAGGAGGTCAAGGGGATACAAATCAGAAAGGAAGAGGACAAAGTGTCACTATTTGCAGATGATATGATAGTATATATGAGCAACCCCAAAAATTCAACCAGAGAACTCCTCCAGCTGATAAACACCTTCAGCAAAGTGGCAGGATACAAAATCAACTCAAAAAAATCGGAAGCCCTCCTGTATACCAAAGACAAAAGGGCCGAGAAAGAAATTAGGGAAACAACAGCCTTCACAATAGCCACTAATAACATAAAGTACCTTGGGGTGACACTAACCAAGCAAGTGAAAGACCTGTTAGAGAAAAACTTCAAGTCTCTGAAGAAAGAATTTGAAGAAGATATCAGAAGATGGAAAAGTCTCCGGTGCTCATGGATTGGTAGGATTAACATTGTGAAAATGGCCATCCTGCCAAAAGCAATCTACAGATTCAATGCAATTCCCATCAAAATACCAACTCAATTCTTTACAGACCTTGAAAAAAAGATTCTCAGCTTCATATGGAGAAACAAAAAACCCAGAATCTCCAAAACAATCCTGTACAACAACAGATCATCTGGAGGTATCTCCATCCCGATCTCAAGTTGTACTACAGAGCAATAGTAATAAAAACTGCATGTTATTGGCATAAAAACAGAAAGTAGGATCATTGGAACCGCATAGAAGACCCAGAAATAAACCCACACACCCATGAATACTCGATTTTTGACAAAGAAGCCAAAACCATTCAATGGAAAAAAGACAGCATCTTCAACAAATGGTGCTGGTCCTACTGGATGTCCACATGCAGAAACATGAAAATAGATCTATAATTATCACCCTGCACAAAACTAAAGTCCAAGTGGATCAAAGACCTCAACATAAAACCAGATACTCTAAATCTGTTAGAAGAAAAAGTGGGGAACAGCCTAGAACTCATTGGCACAGGAGACAACTTCCTTAACAGAACACCAACAGCACAGGCTCTAAGAGCAACAATCAATAAATGGGACCTCATGAAACTGAACAGCTTCTGTAAAGCAAAGGACACTGTCATAAAAAAAAAAAAAAAAAAAAAAAAAAAAAAAAAAAAAAAA
>NW_026590571.1:810546-886570 GCF_907164565.1 Psammomys obesus | reverse complement strand
AAAGTGGGGAACAGCCTAGAACTCATTGGCACAGGAGACAACTTCCTTAACAGAACACCAACAGCACAGGCTCTAAGAGCAACAATCAATAAATGGGACCTCATGAAACTGAACAGCTTCTGTAAAGCAAAGGACACTGTCATCAAAAAAAAAAAAAAAAAAAAAAAAAAAAAAAAAAAAAAAAAAAAAAAACGCCTGCCTACAGATTTGGGAAAGAATCTTCACTAACCCTTTATCTGACAGAGGACTAATATCGAGTATATACAAAGAACTAAAGAAGCTGAAAAGCAGAAAACCAAGTAATCCAATTAAAAAATGGGAAACAGAGCTAAAGAGAGAATTCTCTGTAGAGGAATATCGAATGGCAGAGAAACACTTAAAGAAATGCTCGTCCTCATTAGTCATCGGGGAAATGCAAATCTAAACGACCCTGAGATATCACCTTACACCCATCAGAATGGCCAAGATAAAAAACTCAAATGACAACACATGCTGGAGAGGTTGTGGAGAAAGGGGAACCCTCCTCCACTGCTGGTGGGAATGTAAACTGGTACAACCACTCTGGAAATCTATCTCGAGCTTTCTAAGACAATTAGGAATAGTGCTTCCTCAAGACCCACCTATACCACTTCTAGGTATATACCCAAAGTTTGCTCAAGTACACAAAAGGGATATTTGCTCAACAATGTTTGTAGCAGCTTTATTTGTAATAGCCAGAACCTGGAAACAACCCAGATGTACATCAACGAAGGAATGGGTACAGAAATTGTGGTATTTTTACACAATGGAATACTACTCAGCAATCAAAAAGGAGGAAATCATGAAATTTGCAGGCAAATGGTGGGATCTAGGAAAGATCATCCTGAATGAAATATCCCAGAAGGAGAAAGACAAACAAGGTATATACTCACTTATATAGACCTATAAGATATGATAAACTTAATGAAATCTGTACACCTAAAAACGATAATCAAGAGAGCAGACATGGGGTAAGATGATCAATCCTCATTTAGAAAGACAGATGGGATGTGCATTGAACGTATGACAGGAGTCTACTGAGCACATTTGAAAGACTCTAACTAGCAGTGTTTTCAATGCAAAGACTCATGACCAAACCTTTGGCAGAGTACAGGGAATCATAGGAAAGTAGGGGAGTTAGTCTGATGAGGAAAGGATAGGAGCTCCACAAGGACCAAATATATCTGGGCACAGGGTCTTTTCTGAGACTGACATGCAACCAAGGACCATGTATGGATATAACCTAGAATCTCTGCTCCGATGTAGCCTGTGGTAGCTCAGTAACCAATTGGTTTCCCATAGTGAGGGGAACAAGGACTATTTCTAACAGGAACTCAATGACTGGTTCTTTGGCCTCCCCAACCCCCCAAGGGAGGAGCAGTCCTGTTAGACCACAGAGGAGAGCTTTGCAGCCAGTCCTGAAGATACCTGATCAAACAGGATCAGATGAATGGGGAGGAGGTCTCCTCATCAGTGGACTTGGAAAGGGGCAAGGTGGAGATGAGGGAGCGAGGGAGGGACTGGGAGGGAATGAGGGATCGGGACACGGCTGGGATACAGAGTTAATAAAATGTAACTAATAAGAAAAAAATAAAATTCAAAAAAATGTGTGGGTTGTTGGAGTTGTGAGTTTGCTCATAAATATATTTATTGTTCCATGGCATATTAGAAGCATGTAATTCACTATCTGCTTTTTTATTTTGCTGATGATTACAGTCAGGAAATTTTCTTGTGTTTCATATGTGCCTTCGGACTTTGAACTTTAAAGGAATGTTGTTACTGAAATACTTTGGGGACTTTTGAATTTGGGTTAAATGTATTTTATTATGATATAGTCATATAGCTTAATATGGAGGACAGGGGGATTTACGTAGAAGTTGAAATAAGTTGTCCCCATAAGCCTCAGGTACTTGGATACTTGTGAAAGACCCCATATCACCCTGAGTTGAACAGAGTTAAACATAGCTAACACCATGCCATTTTGTGGTGTACCACAGTTCTGGGAAAAATAGTAAAGGCCGGATGGGAACTAAAAATTACTCTGAGAAAATCCAGCTAAGTCACCCCCCTCAAGATATCTGCGGTCAAGGCTGCCCCAACTGAGCCAAAAACAACTTTGTCCTGACCACCCTCATGGGATATCTGACAGGTGGTCCGGCTGAGATAGGAGTCCTGGGAAAAGCAACATATGGCGGCACTAGTCAAGGTCGTCATAATTGTTTTGACCACACAGTTTCTGGAATTCTGGTAATTCTGGTGTCCCTGCCAACCTGATTCATGTTATGGTTTCATGTAAAAGAGCCAATCAGCTCCCTGTAACTATGCTTCTCGCTTCTGTATCAGTGCTTCTGCTCTAACCCTATAAAAAACCCAGCTTTCTACCCGGAATGGCGCGTAAAGTCATCTGAGTGGCTTTCCGCCCGGGTACCTGTGTATCCAATAAAGCCTCTTGCTGTTTGCATCCAAACGCCTGGACTCGCTGATCTTTGGGAGGGGGTCTCTCAGACGAAAGATACCCTCAGGGGGGTCTTTCACTTGATCTCCAGTTGGTGGAAGGTTCAGTAAGATTAAGGTGTGTGATCATTCTGGAGGGAATATGTAACTTGGGTTGCCCTTTAAATTTTCAAATATCTTGTGCCATTTTGACTGTGCTCTCTCTGATTCCTTTTTGTGATTTGGGATGTGCAATCTCAGTTGCTTCTCCAGCCAACTGCTATCTCTATTCCACCACCATGAATTTTGTCTAGAATCATAAGACCCAAACAAACTCTTTCTTTCATAAGTTGCCTTGGTCATAGTGTTGTCTCAAAGCAATGGAAAAGTAACTAAGTCAACCTTGCTCAATAGTCTTGTAAGATCAATAAAAATGTAAATTATTGTGTAATTTGTGCATACTCAAGAGTACATTATCTTCATAAGCTTTCAAAAGGTGAGGATAAGGAAATGGGAGCTATGGTCGTCATATAGGTGATTTTTTTTCTTGGATTAGAAACTACATGGATAAGAAATCATAAACATTAATGGAAAAAGATAAGAATTAAAGCAATGATGAATATTTGGTTACATTTATATAACTGCCTTTAATCAACATTTATGTGTCAACCAATCATAATTTAATGTATATCTCATTCAAAACTGCATACAAAATAGGTTTTTTTAATTTAAAAGATTTTTATTCCAGATAAAGGTCATAAGCACAATTTAAAAAATGTGTTTTTAATTAAAATAGAATTATATTACTTTTCACTCTCCCTTTCCTACCTCTAGCAGCTCTATGTGCCTCTCAGTCTCTCTCATGTCCTCCCTCAGGTTGATAGCCTCTTTTCATTAGATTATTTATTGTTGCATTCATTCATTCATGCATACATACTATGATACACAAACACTCCCCTTCACAGGAGCTTCTCTTTACAGCAAATGGAGAGCATCATAGAAAACTACACCTGCACACAGCACAGGGATCGAGAGGTTGTGGAGAGCCATAAACACAGCTATACTCACCATAACGTCTATCTCTGTGAATCAGGAAATATTATCGAAGAGGGGACAGAAAGTTGGTAAGAGACAGAATTCCAGGAAGTCTTCTGAAAATAAAACAAAACAAAACAAAAATCTAAAACCTCTCCTAGTACTGGGTGCATAAGGAAGACCAAAAAAAAAAAAAAAAAAGCAAAAAAAAAACCAATGGCAATAATAATGGACATGCTAATGTGGAAGGAAGGAAACTTCGTGGGAGTCCCAACCCTCGAACAAGAACTGCCACAGAAGACGACAATGCAGCCACTCCTGATGAGATCTGATAGACTAAAATCAGAAGGAAGGAGAGGAGGACCTCCCCTATCAGTGGACTTAGGTAGGGGCATGTGTGAAGAAGGGGGTGGGAGGACGAGATCAGGAGGGGAGGAGGGAGGGGCTAATGGGGGATACAAAGTGAATAAAGTGTAATTAATAAAAAAAAAGAAATCTGACAGGTCTTGCTAGACTGAAAACGAGAAGTCAGCAGAGCTGTGATGCTTTTGAATGTTCTACAGGAGAAATCCAAATTCATTTCTTTGCCTTTTTCATCTTGTGGAAGATACCAGCCAACCCAGATATAGTATTCTTTCCATCTTTAAATCCTGTGGTCAAGTGTTTGTGGCCTTTCACGGTTTTAGCATTGGTTCTTCTTTTCACTCCTTGTCCCTCTTTAAAGGATCCTTGTGACAACTTTATGGCACCTGAATAATAATAAGTTTTAACTCGGTTAATTAGAAATTTTAAAATCATCTGTATCCTGGTTTCTTATTTCCATACATATGCATAAGCTATAGGGGTAAGGATACAGTCATTATGATGAGAGAAAGGTAAATAGATAAATTAAGTGCATTGTTTATAGATACAGAAGTTTTATAGAGAGTCAACCTCCTCCATCTGATAACATCGTATCTTACAAAAAAAGTGTTCAATCTGCCCACTCTTTTTTTTTTTTTTTTTTTTTTTTGCTATTGTGTTTTAGAGATGAGTAGTCTGCGCTGGACAACTAATGAAGGGCCTCACCTCTACATATATATACATGTAGTATCATCATATTTACTACCAATCAACCATTTCAGCTCTCTTCATACTCCTCATCACCATTTCCCTCTCCAATTTTCATGTCTTCTCTTTTGGATAAACCATTAAGTCTAGTTAGTGCTGATCATATCTTCATGTTCATAGGGCCAACTACTAGAAAGAAGTAGTCGTATTAGTAGCTACACCCTCAATAAAGAATAATTTTCTTGCTGGGAAGTGGTGGCACATGCCTTTAATCCCAGTACTCAGAAGACAGTAGCAGGAAGATTTTTCAGAGTTTGAGGCCAGCCTGGTCTACAGAGAAAGACCCAGGACAGAAAAGCCCTGTCTCAATGAACCAATCATCATCATCATCTCTTCTGTAACAATCACTCACTGTCAAAAGCTTTTGAGTAAGGTATGGAAGATTATTGACCCAATGTAGCCTTTTATATTGACTACCTTGATCTTGAGCAACTGACAACAGCCAATTGTAAGTTCACTGCAATAAGCATGCTATGATTCAAATACAACATATCACAGATCTTCTATGTATCCTCCTTATATTCTTTCTATGTTTTTTTATGTGATGTTGCCTAACATTGTCTCATTTAGGGTTGGTTACTCAGTCTCTTATTCATATCACTTTGGCCAGTTATTTATCTCTGCATTTATTGATGTTCATTACAAAAATAATCTCTTTCCAACAGTGAAATAAACCCAGGACTATGGGTTCAAATATAAGTATTTTAGAAGGTAATTTGCCAATTTAATCATTCAGAAATTACAATGGCAAGTTTTATCATAGGACATACAACCTCCCAACCATGTTGCTTTGTCCAGTCCTTAGGTAGAAAATCTCCCACTGTGTATCAGGTCTTTTTATTTTTGATTGTACAAAAGTAAGATTATTTTGAAGTAATACTTAGCCCACTCACATGAGAAATATGAGCTTTTGACTTTTACAGAAGACAAAAGTAATCAGATTATTATTTCTGACTTTGCAATATAAAATATTAAATAAAATATATATTATATCTAATATAACTTTTAAAATTATATTATAGTATTATTAATTCATAGTACTAATTATTCAAAAGTTTTAAAACTCTTGCAGGGCACATTTTAAACAGAAGATAGTATTTATTAGCATTATGCAGCTAATGTACAATGAACATCACACTGACCATCATAACAGGTATGTATCCACTATACATTTTAAATCTCATGCTAGACAGACAAGAGACACAATATCTACAAAAACATTTAGTTCTGAGTTTACAAATGGCAGGATAAAGTTTTGTGTCACACATACAATACTTAAAGGAAAAAATAATCTTCACTTTCACATGGTTTCAAAAAGTACTACTACGCTGCAATTAAAAACAAGAAAATCATGAAATTTGCAGGCAAGTGGAAGTAGAAAAGATCATCCTGAGTGAGGTAACCCAGAAGCAGAAAAACACACATGGTATATACTCATTTATAAGTCGATATTAGACACATACTATAGGATAAATATACTAAAATCTGTACTCCTAAATAAGCTAAACAAGAAGTAGGACCCTAGAGAAGATGATCAGTCTTATTTCAGAAGGACAAATAGAATAGATATGGGAAGTGGGAAAAAAACATTGAACGGAGGGCCTCTGAAAGACTCTACACAACAAGGTATCAACGCATATGCTGAGAATCATGGCCAAACTTTGGGTAGAATGCAGGGAATCTTATGAAAGATGGGGAAGATAGAAAAAAACTGAAGGGAACAGGAGCTCAACAAGGATAGCAACAGAACCACAAAATCTTAGCCTAGGGATCTTTTCTGAGACTGATACTCTAACCAAGGACTATGCATGGAGATAGCCTAGAACTCCTACACAGATGTAGCCCATGACAGCTCAGTCTCCAAGTTGGTTCTCTAGTAAGGGGAACAGGGACTGTTTCTGGCTGCCTCTTTGATCACCTCCACTTTAGGGAGGAGCAGCCTTACCAGGCCACAGAGGAACACAAGGTAGCCATCCTGATGAGACCTTTTAAGCTAGGGGCAGATAGAAGGGGAGGAGGTCTTTCCCTAGGGTGGACTAGGGGAGGGGCATGGGAAGAGGGACGGAGGGTGTGGCTGGAAAGAGATGAGACAGGGTGCTACAGCCAGGATACAAAGTGAATAAACTATAATAAATAATACACAAAAAATAAATAATAAATTAGAGTCAAAACTATCATCTATGATAAAGTAATTTAAGACTACTGTTAAAATCAAGACAAAGCTTTAAATAAATAGAAACATCAAATATAGTGCAAACAAAATCATGAATCATATATAAATGAATTAAAATTTTGATAATACATCAAAAATTTCATCAATAAATGATGAAAATACGGTAAATTAGGCAACTAGCAAATACAATAAAAGTAACTGGGTGAATGGAGCTACTGTTTTTTTCTCCTAGTCCAAGTATACATGTTCTCACCCATATTGAATTTATTCAAATATTTACATTTGAATATATGTAAACATATATTTGTTAACAAATGTTTATGTACATACTTTTAAACATGGGAATAACATGAAGTCTAAGGCTGTTTTGAACATGTAATTTCTGATTATTGAAATGTAATTTATTGGTTGATTATTGATTATGGAATTGATTTATTGATTGAATTGTTTATTGAATAGTCACAGAAATTTTAACGTAATTTAATCCAGTAATAACTTCAAGAAGCAGTTTTTAAAGTAATATGGTTTATATTCTACCTTTGTTGCTAGATTAAAGTATCAACAACTTTCAATTTGTGATTCAAATATAATATAAAGTGATTACAAAAATTTAAATATATCTAAATAATGCACATTAGCCTTATATAAACATTTTGTCTTACAATTGATGAAATGCAAATATTTTAGGACCATGCTAATAGAAAATAAGCTTTCCACATAGAATGCTATCTGTGTTGCCAGGTCATATCTCAACATTTACTTATTGTTCTTATAAGGAGCCTGCATTTTTTTCTGAGGGAGGGTAAATTTTTAAGAAGGTCTTACTATGTAGCTCCAGGTTGTCCTGGAACTTGTCATTCTCTTGACATTGCTTCCTGTGTAGGATTATATTTTGTGCATAGCACAGCCAGAAATACAATTTTTTTATTGTTGGTAGGTTAAGATATTGCTTTTTGTAAATGAAGGTTTTTATATTCATTGACTTCTAAAATATGATATATTAAAAATTCCAAAAGTGTTTATCATATATAAATTCTGTGATCCAGTACTACTTTCCAAAAAAAAAAAAAAAAAAAAAGAACTCTGATTTAAAATTGATTATTTCTCAGACCATTTGTCTTTTGTATACAAGAGGGCTACTGATTTTTTTTTTTTGTGTTAATTTTGTATCGGGCCACTTTGCTGAAGACCCTTCACAATAGCCACAAATGACATAAAGTAACTTGGTGTAACCCTAACCAAGCAAGTCAAAGACTTGTATGAAAAAAATTTCAAGTCTCTGAAGAAAGAATTAGAAGAAGATATCAGAAGATGTAAAGATCTCCCATGGCAGGATTAACATAGTAAAAATAGCCATCTTTTTGTTGTTGTTGTTCTTTTTTTTTTTTTTTACTATTAATTACACTTTATTCATTTTGTATTCCCCCATAAGCCCCTCCCTTCCTGGTCCCATCCTCCCTCCACCTTCCTCATGGATGCCCTTCCCCAAGTCCACTGATAGGGAGGTCCTCTTCTCCTTCCTTCTGATCTTAGTCTATCAGATCACCTCAGGAGTGACTGCATTGTCATCTTCTGTGGCCTGGTAAGGCTGCTCCCCCCTCAAGGGAGGTGATCAAAGAACAAGGCAAATAGATTATGTCAGAGGCAGTCCCTCTTCCCATTAATATATAGCCCACTTGGACACTGAACTATCATGTGCTACATCTGTGCAGGGGTTCTAAGTTATCTCCATGAATAGTCCTTGGTTGTAGAATGAGTCTCTGGGAAGTTCCCTGTGTTCAAGTTTTCTGGTTCTGTTATTCTCCTTGTGAGGTTCCCGTCCTCTCCAGCTCTAGTAATCTACAGATTCAATGCAATTCCCATCAATTTAACAACACAATCCTTTACAGACCTGGGAAGAAAAATTCTCAACTTCATATGGAATAACAAGAAAC
Source organism: Psammomys obesus (assembly GCF_907164565.1). Taxonomy (NCBI): domain Eukaryota; kingdom Metazoa; phylum Chordata; class Mammalia; order Rodentia; family Muridae; genus Psammomys; species Psammomys obesus. The sequence goes on along the minus strand of NW_026590571.1, from coordinate 877,867 downwards.
CCAGAATTGCTAAAACAACCCTCTACAATAAAAGATCATCTGGAGGTATCTCCATCCCGGATCTTAAGCTGTACTATAGAGCAACATTATAAAAACTGCATGGTACTGGCATAGAAACAGAATGGTGGATCAATGGAACCGAACAGAGGACCCAGAAATAAAGCCGCAAACTTATGGACATCTGATCATTGACAAAGATGCCAAAACCATACAATGGAAAAAAAGATAACATCTTAAACAAATGGTGCTCGTCTAACTGGATGTCTACATGTAGAAATATCCAAATAGATCCATATTTATCACCCTTCAAAAAACTAAAGTCTGAGTGGAACAAAACTTCAACATAAAAACAGACACATTAAAAAGTTAGAAGAAAAAGTGGGGAAGACCTTAGAACTCATTGGTACAGGAGAAAACTTCCTGAATAGAACACCAACAGCACAGGCTCTAAGAGCAACAATCAATACATGGGACCTCATGAAACTGAAAAGCTTCTGTAAAGCAAAGGACACTGTCATCAAAACAAAATGACTGCCTACAGATTGGGAAGAAATCTTTGCCAACCCTTTATCTGACAGAGGGCTAATATCCAGTATATATGAAGAACTAAAGAAGCTAAAAAGCAGCAAACCAAGTAATCCAATTAAAAATGGGGAACAGAGATAAACAGAATTCTCTGTAGAGGAATATCGAATAGCAGAGAAACACTTAAAGAAATGCTCAATGTCATTAAACATTAAGGAAACGCAAATCAAAACCACCCTGAGATTTCACCTTATAACCATTAGAATGTCCAAGATGAAAAACTCAAGTGACAACACATGCAGGAGAGGTTGTGGAGAAAGGGGAACCCTCTTCCTCTACTGGTGGCAATGTAAACTTGTACAACCACTCTGGAAATCAATCTGGTGCTTTTTCAGACAACTAGGAATAGTGCTTCCTCAAAATTCATCCATATAACTTCTAAGCATATATCCAAAAGAGGCTCAAGTACACAATAAGGGCATTTGCTCAACCATGTTTGTATCAGCTTTATTTGTAATAGCCAGAAGCTAGAAACAGCCCAGATGCCCTCAACTGAAGAATGGATGCAGAAATTGTTGTGGTAAATCTATACAACGGAGTATTACTTTGCAATGAAAAGTAAGGAAGTCATGAAATTTGCAGATGAATGGTGGGACCTGGAAAGGATTATCCTGAGTGAGCTGTCCCAGAAGCAGAAAGACTTACACAGTATATACTCACTCATACAGACATGTAACATAGTATAAGCTTACTAAAATCTGTACATCTAAAGAAACTAATCAAGAGAGAGGACCCTGACTAAAATGATCAATCCACATCCCGAAAGGCAAAGAGGATGGACATCAGAAGAAGAAGGAAACAGGAAACAACCTAGAAACCTGCCACAGAGGGCCTCTGAAATACTGTGCCCTGCAGACCATCAAAGCAGATGCTGAGACTTATGGCCAACTGTTGGGCAGAGTGCATGGAATCTTATGTAAGAAGTGGGAAATAGTAGATCTGGAGAGGACAGGAACTCCACAAGGAGAGCAACAGAATCAGAAAATTTGAACACAGCAGTCTTTCCTGAGACTCATACTCCAACCAAGTACCATGCATGGAGATAACCTAGAACCCCTTCACAGATATAACCCATGGCAGTTCAGTGTCCAAGTGGGTTCCATAGTAATAAGAACAGGGACTGCCTCTGACATGAACTGATTGGCCTGCTCTTTGATCACTCCCTCTGAGGGGGGATCAGCCTTACCAGGCCACGGAAGATGACAATGCAGCCACTCCTGATGTGATCTGATAGACTAAGATCAGAAGGAAGGAGAGGAGGGCCTCCCTTATCAGTGGACTTGAGGAGGGTCATGTGAGAAGAAGGGGCAGGAGGAGGGGAGGTTGGGAGTGAGAGTGAAGGAAGGAAGGAAGGCTTATGGGAGATACAAATTGTATAAAGTGTAATTAATAAGATAAAATTAAATTTAAAAAAAGAATTGATCGTTTTAGATATTGGCCAAAATATCACATGAGTTATTATTGGGAAATACTGAATTGTTGCAATGGATAATATTTTTACCTCTTTTATTTGAGTATATAAGAGCATAAAATATTTTCAGCAGGGATCCATATCCTATAAGCTTAGATATTTTAATAATGATTCAGGATTTTATTATATGCTGGGTGACCTTAGCAATGTAGATTGCAAACAAGTAGATATTTAGATATCAAGCTAGTGTTATTTGTTAATAGAAAAAAAATATTAGTTATGTGGTATATATTGAGCACTGGCAATATACATTTTTCCAGATGAATTATCTATGTTGGGAGAGTGGAATATTAATAAATCAGCATTGCTTGAAAATATATTTAATTTTTGTGCAGTTATAAAAAGTAATGTAAACATTATTGGAATTTATAATTCCAGAATACTATAAGTTCCATGCTGGGTTCAGTTATAGGTGTCCCATTTTAGAAGGCTCTTTGAAATTATGGAAGATGTTCAGAGTACGTGGTTCAATGATGATATAAAATAAACTAGGGAAATATTAGAAATGTTTAGTTTGTATATCATAACATGTAGAGCACATACAATTCTTTTTAAAATTGTTAAGGTGGCAAGTTGCTCTGTAATCAGTCCTTGATAAAATGTCTAATATTACACATAAGTATGTGATCCTAGAAATAAGCATCAATAAGATGCTACTATCCAATGAAACAATAAACAATTATAATCCATAACATTATTTTCTAAACCAAACAAAAATATACCCCTGCACCATGATATAGAATCATATGAGGTGTTGAAAACATATTAGATTTCTTTAGTTTTCAGAATGAGTTACAAGATTGGGCAACATATAATTTAAAGGAGTATATTAAACTATTTGTAGTGAATATACTGCTTTCATTGAGCTAAGCTCTAAAATGCATGGAATCATCATAACAAATTTTAATTATATTACTATAATTTTCACAAATGCAAATATAATCACAGGAAGTTTAAGCAACTTGCTCAAGGTCAAACAATTAGAAAGTAAAGGAAAACAGATTGACTCCAAAAGACTGAGCTCCAGATAACATGATACAGATTTGAACTGCAGAATTTGTGTAACATACTGGCTACTTACTAACTTGATAACACACTAAAAAACATGCAGTGAGATACCCTTAACATTGATTGAAGAAAGTATTGTATGGCTCTCCATTTGGATGTGCTGATGTGGTGAGCAAAATGAGAGCTCCTTACACATGCACACATTTTAAACCCTGGTATACATGACTATGTTACTTTATGTGCTAAAAGGAATGGAGGCATATTAAATTTTTTTAGGAGGAGTCATTGCCATGGTGTGTCTTACAGAACAATAAGAAACCTTATTTCCATAGGAGCCTATATTATATGACTAGGGGCTTTCTTTGACATGAACTCAGTGTCAGACTCTTTGATCACCTCCCCCTGGTGGGTGTAGCCTTGGCAGGTCACAGAGAAAGATGACACAGTCAGTCCTGATAATACCTGATATGCTAGGGTCAGATAGAAGGGGAGAAGGTCCTCACCTATCAGAGGACTAGGGAAAGGGCATAGGAAGAGAAATAGGGTGCATAGGAATTGGAGGATATAAGGGACAGGGCTACAGTTGGGATACATTGTGAATAAATTGTAATAATTAATAAATTAAGAAAAAATATTTAAAAAAAGAAATGAACCAGTTTATTTTAAATTCAATATAAGAGTCTTCCATTAGCAATTCTTTCCATTGTAGACTGTAGACAACTTCATAACTTTTATATTTTGACAGCATTAATAAATTCTAGTTTGAACTAAAAAAGAAAAGCAACAACAGAATCTAAGAATGCAAATTAAAATATATAATACCATATAGTATGAACTATAATTGTAAGCAAGCAAGAAAAACAAAATCAACAAAGCTAATAAATGGCAAAATGTTGAGTGGGCAATGCTGAAAAAATTGGAGTAAGAAATTAAAACATTTAAAACATGCATCACTGAAATTTAAAAGTTGAGAGGGTGAAATAACTGTGATTCAATAACAAAAATCATAGTTCAAATAATCACACTTATAAGCTATTAAAAAACAATGACCAAAAGATATGATGAAATAGTCAATTAAAATAAATATAGAGGCTGAAAAAACATAAAATTTTCTCACAAGTAAAATTTAATTCTTACTAATTTTTAACATTTAATTTTTGAGAGAATTTAAGTTAATTAGTGAAAATATAGAAGAAACACATCTTGGTGTTTTTTTTTAGTATAATAAGCAAAACTGTCAAATATGTGATAACATTAAGATAGGCAAAGAGGATAGACATCAGAAGAGTGAGGAAACAGGGGACAAGTCAGGAGCCTACCAAAGAGGGCCTCTGAAAGACTCTACCCTGCAGGGTATCAAAGCAGATGCTGAGACACATAGCCATACTTTGGGCCTAGTGCAGGGAATCTTATGAAAGAAGTAAGATAGTAAGACTTGGAGAAGACAGGAACTCCACAAGAAGAGCAACAGAACCAAGATATCTGGGCACAGGGGTCTTTTCTGAGGCTGATACTCCAGCCAAGGACGATTCATGGATATAACCTAGAACCCTGCACAGATGTAGCCCATGGCAACTCAGTCTCCAAGTGGGTTCTCTAGTAATGGGAATATGGAGTGTCTCTGACATGAACTCAGTGGGTGGCCCTTTGATCACCTCCCTCTGAGGGTGGAGCAGCCTTACTAGGCCACAGAGGAAGACAATTCTGCCAGTCCTGAGGAGACCTGATAGGCTAGGGTCAGATGGAAGGAGATGAAGCCCTCTCCTATCAGTGTGGACTTGGAGAGGGGTATGGGAGGAGATGAGGGAGTGAAGGTAGGATTGGGAGGGGAGGAGCGAGGGGGTTTCAGGGGGATACAAAGTTAATAAAGTGTAATTTATAAAAATATAAAAATTTAAAAAAAAGAAAATATTTTTAAAAATTGATTACACCACAAATTGAGACCAAGGGTTTGCAATCACTTTTTTTAAAGGCCAGAGTATGAAAATAGATAGATAGATAGATAGATAGATAGATAGATAGATAGATAGATAGATAGGAAAGATCCAGGATGGTGGCAGTGACCAGCACTCACCATATCTGAAGGGCACAGGATCCAAAACTCCAAAATTGGTGAGTGAGGAGAAAGCTGAAGCCAGAACATGTACATTCATGGGCGAGAGGGGCAACCCATGAGCTAGGCCAGTTTATATCCAGGTCACCAGGACATCACCAGGACTGAGAGCAGTGAATATTCAACCCTCCTGCACTTCCCCTTACCCAATCATGGGTCTTCCTGCTAGGCCAACGTGGCAGAGCTTGCCCCAATCATGACTCTCAGCACTTGGTGAATGAAACTGCATGGGCGGGCCTTCCAAGTCTGTGACTGAAGCTGGAGTGGGGGGTAGGGAGTGTGGCTAGTCCAAGCAGGATCCTACATGATCTGTGACTGAGACAGCAGAGGCAGGGGTTTCAGGTCTTCAGCCATCGCAGGCAGGGGTATAGGCCTTCCAGGTCTGTGACAGGCATCTGTAAGGGCCTCCCAGGTCTGCAGTGGTGACAGGGTGGTGGCTAATCCTAGCAGGAGAATCCATGCTCTGTGACTGAGAAGGCAGACACAGCTACCCCAAGTACAGGTCTCCCTGCCCAGTGGCCAAACAGTGGACACGACTGAGCTGATAGATTTCCTATACTCTCATTTGTGACTGAGGTCCCAAATCTCAGAGTAAAGAACAGGGGCAACCCCTGCCCATTCTGATTAGGCATGATAGCAAGTGAGTGGGCTTTCAAGTGAATGCATACAGAGCTCCAGTTCTAGGGTCCTTCTACTCTAACAGCCAGACATCCGATTCTTCCCACCCACAACCCCACTGTGGGCAACATAAGGATCCTTGGGACAGCATTCTCAACACTGAGCCAGCCCCTGTTTGGTGGGTCTACTAGTGGAGTCCAGACAAACAATTCCTCGAGCTCAGACCAATCTGAATATCAGGAGGACAGTTCAACAGGCTTTAAGCCACTAAGGTATTCAGGACACCTGCACAAGCACATTGGGCCCATGAACGGTGCCAGAACCCTCACCCCCTCCCACGTTTGAGCTTCACCCTTCCAGGCATCTACACACTGTAACACCTTCTCCCTTAAAGCACACTTCCACTCACATGCCTACACTTGTACATATGCACCTGCAACCTTTCTGCCTTAGGTAAAGCTAAAACACCAACATCCACTCTCAAACTGGTGGACTTCTCTCATCTTCCTGAAGATTACTCCAGAAACCAGAGACAGATGGACCCAGTCTGAAGTACAGACTCTGGGAAAAAAACAGTGAAGGTTTTGGATAAACACATGGCTAGTGATTGGCTTGAGAACACATCCAACAAAAATCAGGACATCATGGCTTCATAGACAACGCCCAAAATCAATGGATATTATAATTCATTGGAAACACAGGAAAATGATTTTAAAACTACTCTTATTCAGTTATTAGAGACACATAAAGAGGAAACGAACAACTCTTTCCAAGAAATGCAGGGAAATACAACCAAACAAATAGAGGCATAGGTAAAGGCACAAGTAGATACATGTAGATGGGAAATACAAGGAAATACAGACAAACAATTAGAGGCACAAATAGAGGCATTAGTAGTAGTATATAGAGAGGAAACGAACAAGTACAATAACAAAAATTAGAGACCATCATGGAAAGACAGGAATCCACATTAAAACAGATGAAGGAAATGGTGCAAGACATGAAAACAGAATTAGAATCAATAAAGAAAACACAAAGAGAGAAAACTCTCAAGCTGGAGAACTTAGAGAAAAAAAATCAGGAACCACAAAGTTAAGCATCACCAAGAGAATACAAGAAATTGAAGTGAGAATCTCAGGTGCTGATGTTACAGTTGCAGAAATTGACACATCTCTCAAAGAAAACAGTAAAGTCAGAAAAGTCCCAAACACAAAACATCCAAGAAATAAAGGAAGCCTTAAAAAGACAAAATCTAATAAAAATAAGAATAGACAAAAAAGAAGATTACAGGCTCCAAGTTCAAGAAAACATTAAAGAAAACACAAATGGAGGAAATAATGGAAAGGAAGAATTTAGGGAAGAAAACAGGAACTACAGATGTAAGCATAACTAACAGACTACAAGAGATGGAAGAAAGAATGTCAGGTGTAGAAGATACAATGGAAGAAATCGATGTATCTGTCAAAGAAAATGTTAAATCCAAAAAATTTCGAACACAGACCGTCCAAGAAATCCGTCCAAGACAATATGAAAAGACAAAACCTAAGAATAATAGGTATAGAGGAAAAAAGAAGACTCCCTTCTCCAAGGCCCAGAAAATATTTTCAACAAAATCATTGAAGAAAACTTCCCCAAGTTAAAAGAGAGGCCAATAAGAATACATGAGGCCAACAGAACACCCAACAAATTTGACCAGAAAAGAAAATCCTCCCACAACATAATAATCAAAACAGTAAGTATACAGGACAAAGAAAATATACTAAAAGCTGCAAGGGAAAAAGGCCAAGTAACATATAATGGCAAACCCATTAGAATCACACCTGACTTTTCAACAGAGACTATGAAAGTCAGAAGGGCCTGGACGGATATCATGCAGACCCTAAGAGAACACAGATGTCAGCCCAGGCTACTATATCCAGCAAAACTCTCAGTCCTCATAGATGGAAAAAACAAGATATTCAATGACAAAAGCATATTTCAACAATACCTAAATACAAATCCAGCATTACAGAAGACACTGGAAGGGAAAATACAACCCAAGAAAATTAGCTTCTTTCAAGAAAACACAGGAACTAATTAACCTTACTACAGTAAAAAAAAAAAAAAAAAAAAAAGCAACCAAGAACACAATCTTATGACCACAGCCAACATCAAATTCAAAGGATCTAACAGCCACTGGTCATTAATCTCTCTCAACATCAAAAGGCTCAACTCTCCAATAAAAAGACACCGATTAACAGAATGGATACGTAAAAAACACCCAGCAATCTGTTGCATACAAGAAACACACCTAAGGCACAAAGATAGACATTACCTGAGGGTAAAAGTTTGGAAGACGACTTTCCAAGCAAACGGACCAAAGAAACAAGCAGGAGTAGGCATTCTAATAGCTGATAAAATAGACTTTCAACCAAAATTAATCAAAACAGATGGGGAAGGACACTTCATACACATCAAGGGAAAATTCCACCAGGAAGACATCACAATCCTGAACATCTATGCCCCAAATACAAGAGCACCCACATTTGTAAAACAAACATTGATAAAATTTAAACCACATATAGAACCCCACACATTGAGAGTAGGAGACTTCAACACCCAACTCTCAACAAAGGACAGGTCAACAAAACAGAAATTAAACAAAGAAACAATATCTCTGAGAGAGGTAATGAAGGAAATGGACCTCACAGACATTTACAGAACCTTACACCCAAACACAAAAGAATTTACCTTCTTCTCACACCTCATGGAACCTTCTCCAAAATAGACCATATAGTTGGTCACAAAGCAAGCCTCAACAGATAAAAGAAGATTGAAATAATCCCTTGTATCTTGTCTGATCACCATGGAATAAAACTGGACTTCAACAAAAACAGAAATAGCAAAAAGCCTACACACACATGGAAACTGAACAACTTGTTACTAAATGACAGCTGTGTCAGGGAAGAAATAATGAAAGAAATTAAAGTCTTTCTAGAACTCAATGAAAATGAAGACACAACATACCCAAACTTGTGGGACACAATGAAAGAAGTGCTAAGAGGAAAGTTGATAGCACTAAGTACCTTCAAGAAAAAATTCGAGACAGCTCATTCAAGCAACTTAATGGCCAACTTAAAAACCCTAGAAAAAGAAGAAGCAGACAGAACAAAAAGTAGTAGACAGCTAGAAATAATCAAACTCAGGGCTGAAATCAATCAATTAGAAACAAATAATACAATTCAAAGAATCAATGAAACCAGGAGCTGGTTCTTTGAGAAAATCAACAAGATCGACAAACCCTTAGCCAAGCTAACTAAAAGGCAGAGAGACACCACCCAAATCAACAAAATCAGAAATGAAAACGGGGACATAACTACAGATACTGAGGAAATCCAAACAATCATTAGGACTAACTTCAAAAGTCTATATGCCACAAAATTTGAAAATCTAAATGAAATGTACATTTTTCTTGATCGATTTGACTTACCAAAGCTGAATCAGGACCAGGTAAATCAATTAAATAGTCCTATATCCCCCAAAGAAATAGAAGCAGTCATCAAAAGTCTCCCATCCAAAAAGAAGCACAGGACCAGATGGCTTCAGCGCAGAATTCTACCAGACTTTCAAAGAAGAGCTAACTCCAATTCTTTTCAAACTATTCCACAAAATAGAAACAGAAAGAACATTACCAAACTCATTCTATGAAGCCACAGTCACCTTGGTACCTAAACCTCACAAAGACTCAACAAAGAATGAGAATTTCAGGCCAATCTCCCTTATGAACATTGATGCAAAAATACTTAACAAAATACTCGCAAACCGAATCCAAGAACATATCAAAGATATTATCCACTATGACCAAGTAGGCTTCATCCCAGGTATGCAGGGGTGGTTCAATATACGGAAATCCATCAATGTGATCCACCATATTAACAAACTGAAAGAAAAAAAAAACCATATGATAATCTCCGTAGATGCTGAAAAAGCATTTGACAAAATCCAACATCCATTCATGTTTAAAGTACTGGAAAGATCAGGGATGCAAGGCACATATCTAAACATAGATACAGCAAGCGTATAGCCAACATCAAACTGAATGGAGAGAAACTTAAAGCAATCCCACTGAAATCAGGGACAAGACAAGGCTGCCCACTCTCCCCATATCTCTTCAACATAGTTCTGGAAGTCCTTGCTAGAGCAATAAGACAATTGAAGGAGATCAAGGGGATACAGGTGGAAAAGGAAGAAGTCAAATTTTCACTATTTGCAGATGAAAGGATAGTATACGTGAGTGACCCCAAAAACTCCACCAAGGAAATCCTACAGCTGATAAACACCTTCAGCAAAGTGGCCTCATACAAAATTAACTTAAAAAAATCAGTAGCACTCCTGTATACAAAAGACAAAAGGGCTGAGACAGAAATTAGAAAAACAACACCATTCACAATAGCCACAAATGATGTAAAGTACCTTGGTGTAACCCTAACCAAGCAAGTCAAAAACTTGTATGAAAAAAAATTTCAAGTCTCTGAAGAAAGAATTAGAAGAAGATATGAGAAGATGGAAAGATCTCCCATGCTCATGGCTTGGCAGGATTAACACAGTAAAAATGGCCATTTTACCAAAAGCAATCTACAGATTTAATGCAATTCCCATCAAATTGCCAATACAATTCTTTACAGACCTGGAAAGAAAAATTCTCAACTTCGTATGGAATAACAAGAAACCAAGAATTGCTAAAACAATCCTATACAATAAAAGATCTTCTGGAGGTATCTCCATCCCTGATCTAAAATTTTACTATAGAGCAACAGTTATAAAAACTGCATGGTACTGGCATAGAAACAGAATGGTGGATCAATGGAACCAAACAGAAGACCCAGAAATAAACCCACACACTTATGGACACCTGATTTTTAACAAAGATGCCAAAACCATACAATGGAAAAAAGATAGTATCTTCATCAAATGGTGCTGGTCCAACTGTATGTCTACATGTAGAAAAATGAAAATAGATCCATACTTATCACCCTGCACAAAACTGAAGTCCAAGTGGATCAAAGACTTCAAGATAAAACCAGACATATTAAATAGGCTAGAAAAAAAAAGTGGGAAATACCCTAGAACTCATTGTTACAGGAGAAAACTTCCTGAACAGAACACCAACAGCACAGGCTCTAAGAGCAACAATCAATAAATGGGACCTCATGAAACTGAAAAGCTTCTGTAAAGCAAAGGACACAGTCATCAAAACAAAGTGACTGTCTACAGATTGGGAAAGAATCATCACCAACCCTTTATCTGACAGAGGACTCATATCCAGTATATAGAAAGAACTAAAGAAGCTAAAAAGCAGCAAAACAAGTAATCCACTTAAAAAGTGGGGAACAGCCCTAAACAAAGAATTCTCTGTAGAGGAATATCGAATCTCAGAGAAGCACTTAAAGAAATGCTCAACCTCATTAGCCATTAGGGAAATACGAATCAAAACAACCCTGAGATTTCTCCTTACACCCATCAGAATGTCCAAGATCAAAAACTCAAGTGACAACAAATGCTGGAGAGGTTGTGGAGAAAGGGGAACCCTTCTCCATTGCTGGTGGGAGTGTAAACTTGTACAACCACTCTGGAAATCAATCTGGCTCTTTCTCAGACAACTAGGAATAGCGCTTCCTCAAGATCCAGCCATACCACTCCTAGGCATATATACAAAAGCGGCTCAAGTACACAAAAAGGACATTTGCTCAACCATGTCTGTAGCAGCTTTATTTGTAATAGCCAGAAGCTGAAAACAACACAGATGAACAACTCAACTGAAGAATGGATGCAGCAACTGTGGTACATCTATACAATGGAATATTACTCAGCAATGAAAAAGAAGGAAATCATGAAATTTGCAGGTAAATGGTGGGACCTGAAAAGGATCATCCTGAGTGAGTTGTCCCAGAAGCAAAAAGACACACACAGTATATACTCACTCATATAAACATACAACATAGAATAAACCCACTAAAATCTGTACATCTAAACATACTAAGCAAAAGAGAGGACCTTAATTAAAATGTTCAATCCCCATCCTGAAAGGCAAAGAGGATGGACATCAGAAGAAAAAAAAAGTAGGAAACAACCTAGGAACCTGCTACAGAGGACTTCTGAAATCCAGAAGAAGAAAACAGGAAACAACCTTGGAACCTGCCACAGAGGGCCTCTGAAAGCCTCTGCCATGCAGACTGTGAAAGCAGATGCTGAGCCTGATGGCCAACTGATGGGCAGAGTGAATGGAATTTTATGTAAGTAATGGGAAATAGTAAGAGCTGGAGAGGACAGGAACTCTACAAGGAGAGCAACAGAACAAGAAAATTTGAACACAGGGAACTTCCCAGAGACTCATACTCCAACCAAGGACTATTCATGGAGATAATCTAGAACCCTGACAATGCAGCCACTTCTGATGAGACCTGATAGACTAAGATCAGAAAGAAGGAGAGGAGGACCTCCCCAATCAGTGGACATGGGGAGGGGCATGCATGCAGAAAGGAGGGGGGCGGGGGGACCGGGAGGAGAAGAGGGAGGGGCTTATGGCAGATATAAAATGAATAAAGTGTAATTAATAAAAGTTAAAAAAAGAAAACATTTTCAAGAAAATCATAGAAGAAAATTTTACCAATTAAAAAACCGTGGTGTTAATTAACATGCAAGAGGACTACAGAACACCAAATAGACTAGACCAGAAAAGAAACTGCTCACATCACATAATAGTCAAAACACTAAAACTACAGAACAAAGAAAATATATTAAAAGCAGCAGGGGATAAAGCCAGGTAACATATAAAGGTAGACCTTTCAGAATCACACCAGACTTTTCAACAGAAACTATGAAAGCCAGAAGGTCCAGGGCAGATATCATTCAGACTCTGAGACCACAGTGCCAACCCAAAATACCAAGCCCAGAAAAGCTTTCAATCAATAAGATGAAGAAAACAAAATATTCCATGACAAAACTAAACTTAATATCTACACACCTAAGTAACAGAGGAGGACATTGCAGCCAGTCCTGAAGAGACCTGATAAGATCAGTGGACTTAGAGAGGGGCAGGGAGGAGATGAGGAAGGGAGAGTGGGTAGGATTGGGAGGGGGTTACAGCTGGGATACAAAGTAAATAACCTGTGATTAATATAAAAAATAAAAATTTATTTAAAAAAATATCTACACAGCAAACTAGCCCTATGGAAGATACTAGAAGGGAAACTCCATTCCAATGAAATCAACAACACCCAAGAAAACATAGGCTATAGATAACTACACAACAAAAAATTTAAAAGAAAAAAATCAGTGATACACAGTAACATCACTAACTAAACAATAAAAGGAACTAACATTCATCACTATGATATATTAGCATGGATGGATTCAACTCTTTAATAAAAATACACAGACTAACAGAATGGTTATGGAAACTTGATCCAAAAACACACCTCTGCAACAATGATAAACACTACCTAGAGTAAAAGGATATAAATATTATTCAAGTAAATGTACCCAGAAAACAATCTGGGGTAGATATCCTAATATTGAATAAAATATAATTTCAACTAAAATTAATCAAAAGAGATCAGAAAGGGAATTTCATTCTCATCAAGGGAAAAGTCCACCAGGAGGACATCACAATTCTGAACATTACTCAAAAAACACAAGAACACCAACATTTGTAAATGAAACATTATTAAAATTTAAATCGCAGATCAATCCAACATCTTTATAGTGGGAGACTTTAACACTCTACTCTCACCAAAGGACAGATCATCTAGACAGAAGCTAATTAGGGAAATAACTCTTACAGAAGTTCTAAGCCAAATGGAAATATTAGATGTCTACAGAACTTTTCACCCAAACTCAAAAGAGTATACCTGCTTTTCAGCACCTCATGGAACCTTCTAAAAATTGGTCATATAGTCTGACACAAAGCAAGCCACAACAGATACAAGAAGATCAAAATAATCCCTTGTATCCTATCAGACCACCATAGCCTAAAACTAGATCACAGCAACAACAAAAATAACAAAAAGCCTATATACACACAGACATTAAACAACTCTCTACCCAGTGACAGCTTTGTCAGGGAAGAAATGAAAAGAAGAAATTAGAGACTTCCTAAATTTTAATGAAAATGAAGGCACAACTTACCCAAACCTATGGGACACAATGAAAGCAGTGCTAAGAGGAAAGTTCATAGCACTAAACGCCTCCAAAAAGAAGATTAAGGCATCTCATACAAGCAAAGTAATGGCACAATTAAAAGGCCTACAAAAAAAAAAAAAAGCAGACACACCGAAGAGGAGCAGACGATTGGAAATGATCAAACTCAGAGTTGAAATAAATAGAAAAGAAAACAATTCAAAGAATGAATGATACCAAAAAACTGGATCCACAAGATAGACAAACCCTGATCCAAACTAACTAAAAGGCAGAAGAAATGATCCAAATCAGTAAAATCAGAAATGAAAAGGGGACATAATGACAGACATGGAGAAAATCCAAAGAATTATTAGGTCTTACTACAAAAGACTATTTTTCACAAAGTTTGGAATTCCAAATGAAATGGAAAATTTTAAACATAGATTCCATTTACCAAATTTAAATCAAGAACAGGTAAATAGATTAAATAGTTGTATATCCCCAAAGAAATAGAAGCAGTCAACAAAACTCTCCTTCCAAAAAAATTCCCAGGGCCAGATGGTTTCCATGCAGAATCCTACCAGACCCTCAAGGAAGAACTATCACCAATTCTCTCTAAACTATTCCACAAAATAGAAACAGAAGGAACATTAGCAGACTCATTCTATGAAGCCATAGGTCACCTTGATACATGAAACACACAAAGAATACACAAGAAAGAGAAATTTATACCTATCTTTTTTATGAACACTGATGAAAAAATACAAAATAAAATACTTACACAACAAATCCAAGAACATACAAAGATATCATCAGCCATGACCAAATAGGCTTTAGTCCCGGGCATGCAGGGATAGTAAAATATATAGACATGCATCAATTTTATCCACCACATAAGCGAACTGAAGGAGAAAAACCACATGATCATCTTCTTAGATGCCGAAAAAGCATTTGACAAAATTCAAAACCTATTCATGTTTAAACTCTTGGAGAAATCAGGGATAAAGGGCACATACCTATATATAGTAAAGACAAAATACAGCAAGCCTATGGCCAATCTCAAACTAAATGGAGAGAAAATTGAATCAATTCCACTTTAATCAGGGACAAGGCAAGGCTGCCCACTGTCTCCACATCTCTTCTACATAGTACTCGAAGTGATAGCTAGAGCAATAAGACAAGTAAAGGAGATAAAGAAGATACAAATCTGAAAGAAAAAGTCAAAGTATCACTATTTGCAGATGATATGATAGTAAACATAAATGACCTCAAAAATTCAAGCAGGGAACTCCTTCAGTTGATAATCTCCTTCAGAAAAGTGGCTGGATTCAAAAATAACAAAAAACTCAGCAGCCCTCCTGTATACGAAAGACAAAATGGCTGAGAAATAAATTAGGGAACCAACACCCTTCAAATTAGCCACAAATAACATAAAGTGCCTTAGTGTGACTCTAACCAAGCAAGTGAAAGACCTGTTTGGAAAAAAAAAAAAAAAAAAAACTTCAAGTCTCTGAGGAAAGCAATTGAAGAAGCTGTGAGAGGATGGAAAGATCTCCCATGTTCATGGATCAGTAGGATTAAAGTAGTGAAAACGGCCATTCTACCAAAAGCAATCTACAGATTCAACGCAATTCCAACCAAAATATCAACACAGTTCTTCACAGACATTGAAAGAACAATTCTCAATTACATATGGAAAAAGAAAAAAAAAAACTAGATTTGCTAAACAATCCTATACAACAACAGATCTCCAACCCTGATGTCAGTCTGCACTACAGAGTAGTAGTAATAAAAAGTGCATGTTACTGGCATAGAAACAGAATGGTGGATCAAATGGAATCGAATAGAAGAGCTAGAAATAAACCCACTGACTTATGAATATTAGAGTTTTGACAAAGAGCCAAAACTATACAATGGAAAAAAAAGACAGCATTGTCAACAAATGGTGCTGGTCTAACTGTATGTCTACATGTGGAAAAGGCGAATAGATCTATACTTACTACCCTGCACAAAACTAAAGTCCAAGTGGATCAAAGACCTCAACATAAAACCAGACACTAGAGAATCCAAGATGCCAGGGCCTGGAGGACACTGTGTCTGAGGAGCAGGACAGAAGTGTAGGCACAGAGACCAGGAGACTGAACTCTGGGACCTAAAACACCAGCATTTGTGATTGCCAAGTGAGAGGAAATCCTCCTGTGTGAAAATAAATTGGGACCAACCTCAGGTCACCCAGTCAATCCCTGGAAAAGCTCCTGAGGATTGGCAGGAGCTCAGCTGCCAGCCCAGATCAGAAAACACAGCCTCCCGCTCTGAGCAGCGCCCCCAGCAGCCATCCAAGACCAGGACACACAGTCTTCAGCCGAGAGTAAGGCGCCCAGCCTCCCGACCAGAGCAGAGCCCTCGGTTGCCAGCCCAGAGAGGATCGAACAGCTCCTGCCCAGAGTTGGGTGCACAGCTGCTAACCCAGATAGCATTCACAACTACCAGCCCTAATCAGGGTGCACAGTACCCGACCCAGAGCAAAGCCTCTAGCTGCAATCCCATTCCAGGGCACACAACCTCCAACCCAGAGCAGAGCCCCTAGTTACCTGTCCAGAGAGGAGTGCACAGCCTCTGGCCCAGAAGAGGACTCACAGATGCCAGCCCAAAGCTGGGCTCACAACTACCAGCACAGATTGGGGAGCACAGCCTCAGGCCCAGAGCCGTGCCCCCAGCTGCCATCACAGAACTGAGCACACAGTCTCAGGCTCAGAGCAGAGCACTCACCCTCTGGCCCAGAGACTTGCTGTGTGCATGACTTACCTTCCCAGACAGAACTGTGGGCCACCGGGCACCAGAAACTGAGTTTCCCTGTTGGGAGAAAACCACACAGCTAGGGAATCAGCAGGTTCTACAACAGGGCTGTGCTTAGAAAACACTGTAATAGTAGCAGCTCAATAAATTCAGAACTAGAAACCCAGCAGCAGGGCAGCTGTCTCCAGGACTTCTACAGGTGAGAGGTAAGAAGAGAGCTCCATTGACTAACAAAGATCATAGCTACCTCTCAGGTCTATATGCCTGAGGTGAGCAGTGGCAATTCCTGAGAAAAACTGGCCATTCAGTGACCATACACAAAAAAAGGAGGAGGCCTCCTTCAGGAAAAATCATATTCCTGCCAAGGAGATTCTCACCTACCCAAGGATTCCAGGAAGCACCAGGAAATAACAGCCAACACCTAAAATAGCCCAATGGGTAGAAGTCAACATAAAAGCTCAACCAAAAAAAGGTAGAGCAATATGGCATCTCCAGAACCCAGTCACCCAGGGGCGAGCATCCCTGGACACCCCATCATAATGGAAATTCAAGCATATGACCTTACATCTATGCTAATGAAGAGGATAATAAAAGAAACAAATAAAATATGTAAAGAATTAGAGGAAGATAAAATTAAACAGATTATGGCTATCTGTAGAGAAATGAAGAAAGTTAAAAACAAAGAGATTATGGCCATCCCTAAAGAAATACAGGAAGATAAAGAGAAACAGATTATGGCCATCCATGAAGAAATACGGGAAGATGCAACCAAAGAGTTTGTGGCCTTCAGAGAGGAAATAATTAAATCACTGAAAGAAATAAAAGAAACAGAGAAATATTCAAACAAACAGCTGAAGGAACTAAAAGAAAAACAGGAAAATACAATCAGACAGGTGAAAGAAATCAAAAATACAACTCAAGATCTGAAGATAGAATTGGAAAAATTAAAGAAAACATAAACAGAGAAAAATATGGAGAGGAAGAATTTAGGGAAGAAAATTGGAACTATAGAGGTAAGCATAACCAACATACTATAAGAGATGAAAGAAAGAATCTCAGGTGTAGACGATACAACGGAAAACAACGATGTAACCATGAAAGAAAATGATATATCCAAAAAATTCCTGACACAGACCATCCAATAAATCCAAGACAATATGAAAAAATAAAACCTAACAATAATAGGAACAGAGCAAAAAGAAGATTCCCTCCTCCAAGTTACACAAAATATTTTGAATAAAATCATAGAAGAAAGTTTCCCTAATTTAAAGGAGAGGCCAATAAGCATACAAGAGACCTACAGATCACCTAATAAATTAGTCCAGAAAAGAAAATCCTCCTGCCACATAATAATCAAATCAGTAAGTATACAAAACAAAGAACAATACTAAAAGCTGCTAAGGAAAAAGGCCAAGTAACATACAATGGCAAACCCATCAGAATCACACCTGACTTCTCAACAGAGAGTGTGAAAGCCAGAAGGGCCTGGATGGATACCATGCAGACCCTAAGAGAACACAGATATCAGCCCAGGCTAATATAACCAGCAAAACCCTCAGTCATTGTAGATGGAGAAAGCAAGATATTCAATGACAAAAAAATTCAAACAATACCTACACACAAATCCAGCATTACAGAAGATACTAGAAGGAAAAAATTGAACCCAAGAAAACTAACTACATTCAGGAAAACACAGAAAACAAATAACCTCACTGAAGCACAACTAAAAATAGCCAAGCACACAAACACACGACCATAGCCAAAAGCAAAATCAAAGCATCTAACAGCCACTGGTCATTAATCTCCCTTAACATCAATGGACTTAACTCTCCAATAAAAAAACACAGACAAACAGAATGGATACATAAAAAAGACCCAACAATCTGTTGCATACAGGAAGCACACCTAAGTAACAAAGATAGACATTACCTGAGAGTAAGGGCTGGAAGACGGTTTAACAAACAAATGGACCTAAAAAACAAGTAGGAGTCGCCATTCTAATATCTAATAAAATAGATTTTCAACCAAAACTTATCAAAAGAGATAGAGAAGAACACTTCATACTCATCAAAGGAAAACTCCAGCAAGAAGACACCACAATTCTAAACATATATGCCCCAAATACAAGAGTACCCATATTTGTAAAAGAAACATTAATAAATCTGAAAGGACATATAGATATTCACACATTAATAGTGGGAGACTTCAACACCCCACTCTCAACAAAGGAGAAGTCAAAAAACCAGAATTTAAATGGACCTGACATCTACAGAACATTTCACCCAAACACAAAAGAATTTACCATCTTCTTAGCATCTCATGGAACCTTCTCCAAAATAGAAGATATAGTTGGTCACAAACCAAGCCTCAAGAGATACAAAAAGATTGAAATAATCCCGTGTATCTTATCTGACCACCATGGACTAAAGCTGGATCTGAAAGACAACAGAAATAACAAAAAGCCTACACACATGTAGAAACTGAACAACTTGCTACTCATTAACAGCTGGGTCAGGGAAGAAATAAAGAAAGAAATTAAAGACTTCCTAGAATTCAATGAAAATGAAGGCACAACATAGCCAAGCTCATGGGACACAATGAAAACACTGCTAAGGGGAAAGTATGTAGCACTAAGTACATTCAAGAAAAAATTTGAAACACCTCATGCAAGCAACTTAATGGCTCACCTAAAAGCCCTAGGGGAAAAAAAGAAGGAGAAACACCAAGAGGAGTTGATGGCTGGAAATAATCAAACTCAGAGCTGAAATTAATAAATTAGAAACAAATAAAAGAGTTCAAAGAATCCATGAAACCAAGAGCTGGTTCTTTCAGAAAATCAACAAAATAGACAAAGCATTAGCCTAACTAACTAAAAGGCAAAGAGACACTATCCAAATCAACAAAATCAGAAATGAAAAGGGGACATAGTTACAGATACTGAGGAAATCCAACAATCTTTAGGTCTTACTTCAAAAGCCTAAATGCTACAAAATTTGAAAATCTAAATGAAATGGACAATTTTCTTGATTGATTCCACTTACCAAAGCTGAATCAAGACCAGGTAAATCAGTTAAATAGTCCTATATACCCTAAGGAAATAGAAGTGGTCATTAAATGTCTCCCATGCAAAAAAATCCCAGGACCAGATGGTTTTAGCCCAGAATTACACCACACCTTCAAAGAAGAGTTAACACCAATACTCTTCAAACTATTCCACGAAATAGAAACAGAAAGAACATTACCAAACTCATTCTATAAAGCCACAATCACATTTGTATCTATATCTCAAAAAGACCCAACAAAGGAAGAGAATTTCAGGCCAATCTCCCTTACAAACATTGATGCAAAAATACTTAACAAAATACTTGCAAACAAATTGCAAGAACACATCAAATGTATCATCCACTATAACAAAGGAGGCTTCATCCCAGGAATGCAGGGGTGGTTCAATAGATGGAAATCTATCAATATGATCCACCATATAAATAAACTGAGAGAAAAAAAAAACATGAAAATCTCCTTAGATGTTTTTTCAGCATTTGACAAAATCCAAAATCCATTTACGTTTAAAATATTGGAGAGATCAGGGACACAAGTCACATACCTGAACATAGTAAAGACAATATACAGCAAACCTATAGCCAACATCAAACTGAACGGAAAGAAACTTAAAGCAATCCCACTGAAATAAGGGACAAGGCAAGGCTGCCCACTCTCTCCATACCTCTTCAACATAGTCCTAGAAGTCCTAGCTAGAGCAATAAGACAGTTAAAAAATATCAAGAGGATACAAATTGGAAAGGAAAAAGTCAAATTATCACTATTTGCAGATGATATGATAGTATACATGAGTGAGTACAAAAATTCAACCAGAAAGCTCCTAGAGCTGAAAAACACCTTCAGCAAAATGGCTGGATACAAAATTACCTCAAAAAAAATCAGTAGCCCTCTTGTATACAGAAGACAAAAGGGCTGAGAAAGAAATTAAGGAAAAAAAAAAAAACATCCTTCACCATAGCCACAAAGGACACAAAGTACCTTGGTGTGACACTAAACAAGAAAGTCAAAGACTTGTATGAAAAAAAATTTCCAGTCTCTGAAGAAAGAATTAGAAGAAGATATCAGAAAATGTAAAGATCTCCAATGCTCATGGCTTGGCAGGATTAATATAGTAAAAATGATCATCTTACCAAAAATAATCTACAGATTCAATGCAATCCCCATCAAGATACCAACACAATTATTTACAGACCTTGAAAGAAAAATTCTCAACTTCATATGGAATAAAAAGAAACCCAAATTTGCCAAAACAATCCTCTATAATAAAAGATCTTCAGGAGGTATCTCCATCCCTGATCTCAAGCTGTACTATAGAGCTATATGGAGACATGGAGACGACAGGAACTCGACAATGAGAGCAACAGCATGAGAAAAATTGAACACAGTGGTCTTTCCAGGGACTCATACTCCAACCAAGTACCATTCATGGAGATATCCTAGAACCCCTACACAGATGTAGCCCATGTCAATTCAGTGTCCAAGTGGGTTCCATAGTAATGGGAAGAGGGACTGCCTCTGACATAAACTGATTGGCTTGCTCTTTGATCACCTCCCCCTGAGGGGAGAGCAGCCTTACCAGGCCACAGTAGATGACAATGCAGCCACTCCTGATGATATCTGATAGAATAAGATCAGAAGGAAGGAGAGAAGGTCCTCCCCTATTAGTGGACTTGGGGAGGGGCATGAGTGAAGAAGGGGGCATGAAGGTGGTATTGGGAGGGGAAGAGAGAGGGGCTTATGGGGGGATACAAAATGAATAAAGTGTAATTAATAAAAGTTAAAAAAAACTACATGGTACTGGCATAGAAACTAAGTGGTGACTCAGTGGAATCGAACAGAAGACCCAGAAATAAACCCACACACTTATGGATACCTGATCTTTGACAAAGCTGCCAAAACCATAAAATGGAAAAAAAGATAGCATCTTCAACAAATGGTGTTGGTCTAACTGGATGTCTACATGTAGAGAAATGCATATAAATCCATACTTATCACCCTGAACAAAAGTAAAGTCCAAGTGGATCAAAGAACTCAACATAAAACCAGACACACTAAACCTCTTAGAAGAAAAAGTGGGGAAGAGCTTTTAATTCATTTGCATAGGAGACACTTCCTGAATAGAACACCAACAGCACAGGCTCTAAGAGCAACAATCAATACATGGGACTTCATGAAACTGAATGGCTTTTGTAAAGCAAAGGACACTGTCATCAGAACCAAACAACAGCCTACAGATTGGGAAAGGATCTTCATCAAACCTATATCTGACAGAGAGCTAATATCCAGTATGTATAACTCAAGAAGTTAAAAGGCAACAAATCATGTAATCCAAATTAAAAATGGGGAAGAAAGCTAAACAGATAATTCTCAATAGAGGAATATCGAATGCAGGAGAACACTTAAAGAAATGCTCAACATCATTAGTCATCAGGGAAATGCAAATAAAAATGACCCTAATATTTCATCTTACACCCATCAGAATCAAAGACTAAGATCAAATCTCAAGTGACAACACATCCTGGGGTGGTTGTGGAGAAAGCAGTACCCTCCTCCACTGGTGGTGGGAATGTGAAATTGTACAACCACTTTGGAAATCAATCTGGTGTTTTTTCAGACTACTAGGAATAGCACTTCCTCAAGATCCAACTATACCAGTCCTAGGCATATATCCCAAAGATGCTCAAATACACAATAAGGACATTTGCTTAGCTATGTTTGTAGCAGCTTTATTTGTAATAGCCAGAAGATAGAAACAACCCAGATTCCCCTCAACTGAGGAATGGTTACAGAAATTGTAGTACATCTACACAATGGAATATTACTTAGCAATGAAAAAAAGGAAATCATGAAATTTGCAGGGAAATGGTGAGAACTGGAAAAGATCATACTGAGTGAGCTATCCCAGAAACAGAAAGACACACATAGTATATACTCACTCATATAGACAAATAATAGAGGATAACCGTAGTAAATTCTGTATACCTAAAGAAACTAATCAGGAGGGAGGACTCTGGTTCAAATGCTCAATCCTGATTCAGAAAGGCAAAGAGAATGGATATCAGATGAAGGAGAAAACAGGGACCCATTCAGGAGCCTGCCACATGCCACAGAGGGCCTCTGAAAGGCTCTGCCCAGCAGACTATCAAAGCTGATGCTGAGACTTATGGCCAACCTTTGGGCAATAGTCAGAAATCTTATGAAAGAACTGTGAAACAGTAAGAGCTGGAGAGGACAGGAGTTCTGCAAGGAGAGCAACAGAACCCAAAAAAATCTGAGCACAGGGGTCTTTCCTGAGACTGATACTCCAACCAAGTACCATTCATGGAGATACCCTAGAACCCCTGCAGAGATGTAGCCCATGGCAGTTCAGTGTCCAAGTGGGTTCCACAATATTGGGAAGAGGGGCTGTCTCTGACGTGAACTGATTGGCCTATTCTTTGATCACCTCCCCCTGAGGGGGGAATAGCCTAACCAGGCCACAGAGGAAGACAGTACAACCAGTCCTGATGAGACCTAATAGACTAAGATCAGAAGGAAGGAAAAGATCACTTCCCCTATCAGTGGGCTTGGGGAGGGGCATGCTTTGAGAAGGGGGAAAAAGGGAATGATTGGGAGGGGAGAAGGGAGGGAGCTATAGGTGTGATACAAAGTAAATAAGTGTAATTAATAAAAAAACTAATAAACAGATACTAAACATGTTAGAAGAAAATGTGGGGAAGAACCTTGAATGCATTGGCACAGGAGACAACTTCCTGAACAGATATTCAATTGCAAGGGGGCTAAGATCAACAATCAATAAATGGGACCTAATGAAACTGAAAACATTCTGTAAAATGAAGAACAATTTTTTTAATAACAAATTGACAGCCTATAGAGAGGGAAAATATCTTTACCAACCATATATCTGAAATAGGCCAAATATCCAGAATATATAAACAACTTAAGAAGTTAAACAGCAATAAATTATGTGATCCAATTAAAAAATGGGGTACAGAGCTATACAGATAATTCTTAGTAGACTAATATCACATGGAAGAAAAACATTTAAGGAAATGCTCAAAATCCTTATTCATCATGGAAATGTAAATCAAAATGTCCTTGAGATTTCACCTTACACCCATCAGAATGGCTAAGATCAAAAACTCATGTGACTTCACATGATGCAGAAGAAGTTGAAAAAGGGAAACTCTCCTCCATTGCTGGAGGGAATGTAAACTTTTACAACCACCTTCAAAATCAATCTGGTGCTTTCACAGACAGTTAGGAATAAGGCTATCTCTAGATCTACCTGTAGCCCTCCTAAGTAAATATCCAAAATATATTCAATTATACAACAAGGAAATTTGCTCAACCATGCTTGTAGCTGCCTTATTTGCAATAGCCAGAATCTGGAATCAATAAAGGTGTCCCTCACCTGAGGAGTGGATACAGAAATTGTGGTACAGTTATACAATGGATTACTATTCAGCAAATAAAAACAAGAAATGGTGAAATTTGTAGGCAAATTGTCGGAACTAGAAAAGAGTGAGTTATCCAAGAAGCAGAAAGACACAGATGGAATACATTCACTTTTAAGTGGATACCAGACATAAAATATAAGATAAATATACTAAAATCTGTAAACCTAAAGAAGTTAAGCAAGAAGGAGGACCCTGGGTAAGATGATAAATCTTCATTCAGAAAGGCAAACAGGATGGAAATCAGAAGAGGGAGAAAACAGAAACAGGACAGGAGCCCACCACAGAGGGCCTTTGAATTTCTCTACCCAGGAAGGTATCAAAGCAGATGCTGAGACTCTTTGTCAAATTTTTGGCAGAGTGCAGGGAATCTTATGAAAGAAGGAGAAGATAGGAAGACCTGGAGAGGATAGCAGGCCCAGAAGGAGAGAAACAGAATCAAAAATTCTGGGTACAGGTGTCTTTTCTGAGACTGATACTCTAACCAAGGACCATGCATTGAGATAACCTAGAACCCCTGCACAGATGTAGCCCATGGCAGCTCAGTCTCCAACTGAGTTTCCTGGTAATGGGAACAGGGACTGTCTCTGACATGAACTCATTGGCTGACTCTTTGATCACCTCCCCCTGATGTGGGGGCATCTTTTACCAAGCCATAGAGGAAGACAATGCAACAGAGATGAGACTTGATAAGCTACAGTTATGTGGAAGTGTAGGAGGACCTCTCCTATCAATGGACTTAGAGAGGTTCTTGAGAGGAGATGATGGAGGCACATGGTATTGGGAGGGGCTGAGGGAGCGGTCTACAGCTGGGACACAAATTGAATAAACTGTAATTTATAAAGAAATAAATTAATTAAAAAATCCCTTATCAGTGGACTATAGGAGAGGTATATGAAGGAAGAGGAAAGGAGAGTGAGCATATCATAGGAGGATATGAGGGAGGGATACAAATTGAATAAAATGTAATGAATAAGAATAAGAATGATAATAACATTTTTCAAATAATAAAACATTAAATAAAATAAAATAACCCTTGTTAGGCAGTTTCTACTTCAGCTACTCAAATATTCAGCAATAACATAAATACAGCTATACACAATACATAAATAAATGAATGAGCATGGCCGTAGTATAAGACTCTGTTGACAAGAAAAGATAGTGGACTGTCTGTGTTCCATATTACTAGTTTTTACATGCCTGATCTAGACTTAAAGCAACTTAAGAAAAGTATTATTCAGATGTCAAATCTGTGGGGTTTGGACAAATTTCTTATATATGTCAGTATATAATTCGTCCATACAGTATATTTCTCTGGAAATCTGAACATATTTACATGTTCTGCACAAAATCAGTTTGCTTGAAACAGCCTATGATGAATTTATATATATTCAGAAAGTTAAGGTTTCTTGTCTCAAAGAATGAAATCTTTGGAGTGGTACTCCAAAAGCTAACTTTCCCTGAGACTATTCCTGACTGGTTCATGCATGTAACCCAGCATTCAGAAAGGCAGAGGAAGGTGGGTTATCAGGATTTGGAGGTCTAATCTCAAAAAAATATACCCCTTTGTATATTTCAGTTTTTTCCCCTATTTCTGTGATTAAATTACCACCTCCAAGCCAGGCAGGAGTAGTGGAAGGAGGGGAACAACAAAATGACCTTGCCTACAAGAAATGCAGGTATAAAGAGAGAACAAAGGTTGACATAAAGCCCATACAATAATTGGTCCAACCTGAGACCCATCCCCTGGTAGAGAGCCATCCCTTGACACTAATAATGATACTATGCTATACTTGCAGAAAGGAACTTAAGTTGACTGTCATTTGGGAGTCTCCAACTAGCAGAGGATCAAGACAGACCTTGGGACTTGCAGCCAAACTATGGAACAGAGCTCCAGAGGTCCTGTGGAAGTGTTGGAGAAAAGATGGAATCACCTGGAAAGGACAGGAACCTTACGTTTGCATCTCTAATTTATGTAGTTTAGAAGTTTAAACTACTAATTTATGTAGTAGTTTAAATTATTAGTTTAAACTACTAATTTAATTTATGTAGTTTAAACTACATAAATTTGTAGACCAACAAAGACAACTCACCCAATCCCATGGAGGCTTTCAGAGACTTAGACATCAACGAAGGAGTATGCATGGTCTGGACCTAAGCCTCCTGCACACATGATGACTAAGGGCAACTTGGCCTTCATATGAGGTGCCTGGAGATTGAAGAGCATGTGGCTGTTTCTAACATGGACTCTATTACCTGCTTTTAGATAACTTTCCCCTGGTAGGGCTGCCTTGCCTGACCTCTGGAGATGAAGATATGCTCAGTTGTGATGTGAATTGATGTGCAGGGAAAGGCTGATGTAGGAGAGGCAGGGTCCCTGTTTCTTGGGGGAAAAGGGAGAGGAAGGGGAAGGAAGGGAAGGTAGACTAAGAGGAGAGGAGGGAAGGGGCACCCTTGGTATGTAAAGTAAATAAGCTGAAATTTTAAAAAAAGTAAACAAAAGTACAAAACCAGACAGTAAACAAAAAGAAAAACAGAAGAAAATAAAAGAAAGGATAAATGATTGATTTTGGTGCACAACTCATGTAGAGTCCCTCCTAATAAGAAGTCCACAAGTAGACCAAGAAAGCCAAAAAATCTGGGCCCAGGGCTGTTTGCAGAGACTGATAGACGAACCAAGGACCATGCATGGAGAGTACCTAGACCCTTGTTTACGTGTAGCAAATCGGCAGCTCAGTCTCCAAGTGAGTTCCTGAGTAAGGGGATCAGGATCTGTCCCTAACATGAACTCAGTTGCCTGTTCCTTGACCACTTTCCACCAGCACTGAAGCCTTACAAGGCCACAGAGGAAGAGGATCCAGGCAGTCCAGATGAGACTTGATAAACTAGAGTCAGATAGCATGGGAGGAGGACTCTCCCTTTCAGTGGATGAGGAGAAGGGGTTAGGGCAGAACAAGGAAAGAGGGTGGGACAGGCATGAGATGAGGGAGGAGCTACAATCAAAATATAAATAAATAAATTTTAAAAAATTAAAATAAATTTTAAAGAAAAGAAAAAAAAAGAAGTCAAGACAACAGGACTTTAAAGCAGTTAGCTGTTCCCATTATGTCCATAGTAAAATAATAATAATAATAATAATAATAATAATAATAATAATAATATATTCATGTCTGTTGCTTAGCTCCTTCTTATTTATGTGATGTAGGATTCCAATTAGGAATTGATGCCACCCACAGTGTCTTCCTACTTTAATCCTGCACAGGCATGCTTAGAGGGCCAGATTCTGTGAACTGGCATCTAAAAATTAAACTATACCTAAATTAAAGATGTTTGTCTTACCATCCTTACATAATACTGAAAAACAAGTATTTGCATATCACTTATTTTGTTTTGGGTACTATAGAGATCGTAAAGATGATCAAAATTCTACAAAAGTTGCCCTCAAGTTTTAAGAATCTCTGAACCTTGGAGTCAAGAGATATTCTTGTAAATAATTTCTTACAGATATACAGTGGGCAGCATTTCTATAAAGAGTGTATGTAATGATAAATGTGAGAAGCATCAGTATAATTTCATACGTATTTGATCAATTGAGTTTCCAGTGTCCAATGTTACTAAGTGATGCTAGGGAGTTATAGCAACAACATAAGATGCCAGTAACAGAAACTACATAAATTAGAGATACAAATGTAAAATAATTATTTCAAAAAATGCATGGATCAAGTACAAGGAAAGAACTCCAGTCTATAATACAAAAGTTGAAGTCTTATAGGAAATAAATAGATGTAAAATTTTAAGGACTAGTTATCAATCCGAAAGGTTTCCATATAAATTTCTTTTTATGTGTAATTTGAATAATATTTTAAAAATACTGCTATCATATACATTGTCTCTTTGATTTCTTCATAAGGTCTTTCTGTCAGATTTTACATATGAGTAGTAGAGTTCTATATACTTCACTCTTTAAATCATATCTCCTTGTATGCTTTTAGTAAAGCAAAACTATAACCAGCTATTAAATGTTATATACACAGATTGTAGAATAACAGTGCACATATAACTGAGAACATAATTATGTCTTAAAACATGATAAATCCTTAAACATATTTCCTATCACAGAAAACTTTTTTTTCTCTCAGCACTGATATGATACTAAAGGTCTATGAGTCTAGTTGAAAATCCAATTTGAATTTGAAACAAATTTCCATTACTTTTCTTCTAGCTCCAGATTATAATCCATAAATTGAAAATATTCACTTGTCAAAGAAACCATTTCCATTTTCAATTTTATTTTTATTTTATATCCTGAATATCATTATCCATGTGTTATTCCATGCCAATCCTGTCAGGGTGCTCTCTCTGCCATCAAAGAAAGAAACACTTTCTTTTAAAAATATTGTTATTAATATTATTATTAATTTACAATTTATTCACTTTGTTCCTGGCTAAGACTCCCTCCCTAATCTTCTCCCAATCCCACACCCCCTCCCTCTTCTCTACCTATGCCTCTCCACTACTACACTGATAGTGGGGGCCCTCCTCCCCTTCTATCTGACACTAGCAAACCAGGTCTCATCATGGCCTAGCAAGACTGCAACCCCCAGGGGAAGGTAATCAGAGAGCCTGCCATTGTGTTCATGCCTGAGACAGCCCCTGCACCACTTACTAAGGAACCCACTTGATTCCTGAGACACAGAGAATGATTCTATGGGCTACATCTCAGCAGGGATTTTAGGCCCTCTCCATGCATGGTCCTTGGTTGGGGTATCTGTCTCTTCAAGGACCCCAAGGCCCAGGTTTTTGACTCAGTTGGTCTCCTTTTGGAGATCCTGTTCCCTCCAGGTCTTTCTATTGACCACTTCTTTCATAAAATTCCATGCTCTCTGCCCAAAGTTTGGCTATGAGTATCAGCCTCTGCTTCTACAGCTCCATCAGGAGAGTCTTTCAGAGGCCATCTGCAGTAAGCTCCAGTCCTGTTCCTTGTTTTCTCCTGCTTAAAATGTCTATCTCATTTGTGCTTCTGAATGAGGACTGAAATTTTTCCCTTGGGTCTTCCTTGTTGTTTAGCTTCTTTAGGAGTAAAGATTTTAGTATGATTATCCTATATTATATGTCTAATAAACACTTATGAGTGAATATATGCCATGTGTGTCTTTCTGTTTCTGGTTTACCTTTCTCAAGGTGATCATATCTAGTTCCCACCATTTGCCTGCAAATTTCATTATTTCCTTATTTTAATAGCTGAGTAGTATTCCGCTGTGTAAATGTACCACAATTTCTGTATCCATTCTTCCATTGAGAGACATCTAAGCTGTTTCCAGATTCTGGATATTATAAGTACAGCTGCTATGAACATGGTTGTGCAAATGTCCTTATATAGTTGAGCAAATTTCAGATATATGCCTAGGAGTGATAATAGTTACATCTTGAGGTTACAATATTAGTAGTTTTCTGAGAAAGCATGAGACTGATT
This sequence comes from Psammomys obesus, assembly GCF_907164565.1. NCBI lineage: Eukaryota > Metazoa > Chordata > Mammalia > Rodentia > Muridae > Psammomys > Psammomys obesus. Next base: position 848,129 of record NW_026590571.1, on the reverse strand, counting down.
TCCAAAGTGGCTGTAGAACTTAACATTCCCACCAGCAATGGAGGAGGGTGCCCCTTTTTTCCACATCCTGTCCATCATGTGTTGGAGCTTGAGTTTTTGATCTTAGCCATTTTGATGGGTATAAGGTGAATTCTAAGGGTTGTTTGAGTTGCACCTCCCTGATGAATAAGGACATTGAACATTTCTTTAAGTATTTCTCTACCATTCAATATCCTTCTATTGAGAATTCTCTGTTTAACTCTGTATCTTAGTTTATAATTGGATAACTGGTTTGTTGGTGTTCTTATCTTCTTGAGTTCTTTATATATTCTGGATATCAGTCCTATGTCAGATAAAGAGTTGGTGCAAATCCTTTTCTAATCTGAAGGCTGTTACTTTGTTCTGATGACAGTGTCCTTTGCTTTACAGAAGTTTTTCAGTTTCATGATGTCCCATTAATTGATTGTTGATCTTAGAGTCTGTGCTGTTGTTGTTCTGTTCAGGAAGTTGTCTCCTGTGCCAATGAGCTCAAAGTTCTTCCCCACTTTTTCTTCTATCAGGTTTATTGTTGTCTGGTTTTATGTTGACTTCTTTGATCCATGTGGACTTTAGTTTTGTGCACGGTGATATAAATGGATCTATTTGCCTTTTTCTACTTATAGACATCCAGTTAGACCAGCGCCATTTGTTAAAGATGTTATCTTTTTTTCCATTGTATTGTTTTGGATTCTTTGTAAAAATTCAAGTATCTGCAGGTGTGTAGATTTATTTCTCCTATGTGACTCCATAAATCCTTCAGAATGTTTTTCTACCAGTACCATGAGGTTTTAATTACTCTTGCTCTACAGGACAGCTTGAGATCAGGAATAGAGATTCCTCCAGAAGATTTGTTATAGTATTGGATTGTTTTAGCAATTCTTTTTATTTTTTCTTTTTCCATATGAAGTTGAGAATTGTTCTTTCAAGGTCTGTAAAATATGTGTTGGGAATTGCATTGAATCTGTAGATTGCTTTTGGTAGGATGGCCATTTTCACTATGATAATCTTACCATGAGCAGCATTAGAGATCTTTCCATCTTCTGAGAATATCTTCTTCTTGTTTTTTTTTTTTTTTTCTTCAAAGTCTTGAAACTTTTTTTTTTTTCATACAAGTCCTTCACTACCTTGGTTAGAGCCAAACCAAAGAATGTTATGTCTTTTGTGGCTATGGTAAAGGGTGTTGTTTCCATAATTACTTTCTCAGTCATTTTTTCTTTTGTACACAGAAAGACTACTTTTTTTGAGTTAATTTTGTATCCAAACACTGTGCTGAAAGTATTTATAAGCTGAAGGAATTCTCTGGTCGTATTTTTGGTGTCACTTATGTATACTATCATGTCATCTGCGAATAGTGATACTTCTTCCTTTTCAATTTGTATTTCCTTGACAATCCTTTAGTTTTCTTATTGCTTTAGCTAGGACTTCAAGTACTATGTTGAAGAGATACAGAGAGAATGGGCAGCCTTGCTCTGTCCTTGATTTCAGTGAGACTGATTTAAGTTTTCTCCGTTTAGTTTGTTGTTTCCTATAGGCATGCTGTGTATTGCCTTTCCTATATTTAGATATGTGCCTTGTAACACTGATCTCTTCAAAACTTTAAACATGAACGGGTGTTGGATTTTGTCAACTGCTTTTTCAGCATCTAAGGAAATGGACATGTCCCCCTGCCCCATTCTGTTTGTTTTGGTGGTGTATTACATTGATGTATTTCCTTATATTGAACCACTCCTACATGCCTAGGATGAAGCCTACTTGGTCTTAGTGGAAGATGGCTTTTATGTGTTCTTGGATTCTGTTTGAGAATATCTTTTTAAGCATTTTTGCATCAATGTTCACAAGGTCTGAAGTTCTCTCTCTCTCTCTCTGTCTCTCTCGCTTTTGGTTGGGTCTTCCTGTGGTTTAGGTTTCAAGGTTACTGTGACCTTGTAGAGTAAGTTTGGCAATGTTCTTTCTGTTTCTATTTTGTGAAATAGTTTGAAGAGTATTGACATTAGCTCTTTGAAGATCTGGTAGAATGCTGCTCTAAAATCAACACACCCTGAGCTTTCTTTTGTTAGGGAGTCTTTTGATGACTGCTTCTCTTTCTTTTTTTATATTAATTTTTATTTTTTAATATTAGTTACAGTTTGTTAAATTTGTATCCCTACTGTATCCCACTCCCTCTTTCCCACCCAATTCCACCCTTCATCTCCACCCTGCCCCTTTCCAAGTCCACTGATAAGAAAGAACCTCCTCCCCTTCCATCTGATACTGGTTTATGAGGTGTCTTCAGGACTGGCTGCAAAGTCCTACTCTGTGGCCTAGTAGGGCTGCTCCTCGCTGGGGGGGGGGGGCATCAAAGAGCCCACCATCGAGTTCATGTCAGAAACAGTCCCTGTTCCCCTTATTAAGGTACCCACTTAGATACTGAGCTACCAAGGGCTACATCCGAGCAGAGGTTATAGGTTACATCCAGACATGGTCCTTGTTTGGAGAAACAATCTCACAAAAGACCCCTGTGCTCAGATATATTTGGTCCTTGTGGAGCTCCTGTCCTCTCCAGGTCATATTAACTCACCCATTCTTTTTTTTTTTTATGATTCCCTGCACTCTGCAGGAGGTTTGGTTATGAGTCTTAATATCTGCTTTGATATACTGCTAGGCAGAGTCTTTCAGAGGCCCTCCAGAGTAGGCTCCTGTCCTGTTACTTGTTTTCTCCTACAGCCAATGTTCATCCAATTTTTCTTTCTAAGTGAGGATTGATCATCATACTCTGGGTCCTCTTTCTTGTTTATCTTCTTTTGGTGTGTAGATTTTACTATGTTTATCCTATCTTATAGGTTTATATAAGTGAGTATATAACATGTATGTTTTTCTGCTTTTGGGATACCTCACTCAGGATGGTCATTTCTAAGTCCCACCATTTGCCTGCAAAATTCATGATTTCCTTGTTTTTAATTGCTGAGTAGTGTTCCATTGTGTAAAAGTACCACAATTTCTGTATCCATTCCTCAACTGAGGGACATCTAGGATGTTTCCAGGTGCTGGCTATTACGAATAAAGCTGCTACAAACATGGTTGAGCAAATATCCTTGTTGTGTACTTGAATCTCTTTTGGATATGTGCCTAGGAGTGGTATAACTGGATCTTGAAGAAGCACTATTCCTAATTGTCTGAGAAAGTACCAGACTGATTTCCAAAGTGATTTTACAAGTTTGCATTCCCAACAACAATGGAGGAGGGTTGCCCTTTTTTCACAACTTCTCCAGCATGTGTTGTCACTTGAGTTTTTGATCTTAGCCATTCTGGTGGGTGTCAGGTGAAATCTCAGGGTTGTTTTGATTTGCATCTCTTTGATGGCTAAGGACATTGAGCATTTCTTTAAGTGTTTCTCTGCCATTCTGTATTCCTCTACTGAGAAATCTCTTTTTAGCTCTGTACCTCATTTTTTAATCGGACTGCTTGATTTGCTGCTTTTAAACTTCTTTAGCTCTTTATATATACTGGATATAAGCCCTCTCTCAGATACAGGGTTGGTGAAGATCCTTTTCCAGTCTGTAGCTGTCGTTTTGTCTTGATGACTATGTCCTTTGCTTTACAGAAGCTTTTCAGCTTCATGAAGTCCCATTTACCAATTGTTGCTCTTAGAGCCTGTGCTGTTGGTGTTCTGTTCAGGAAGTTATCTCCTGTGCCAATGAGTTCCAATGTCTTACCCACTTTTTCTTCTAATCAATTTAGTGTATCTGGTTTTATGTTGAGATCTTTGAAGACCTGTATAAGAAAAACTTCAAGTCTCTGAAGAAAGAAATTGAAAAAGATATCAGAAGATGGAAAGATCTCCCGTGCTTATGGATTAGTAGGATTAACATAGTGAAAATGGCTATTCTGCCAAAAGCAATCTACAGATTCAATGCAATTCCCATCAAAATACCAACACAATTCTTCATAGATCTTGAGAGAAAAAGTATCAACTTCATATGTAGAATCAAAAACTCAGAATTTCCTAAACGATCCTGTACAACAACAGATCATCTGGAGGCATCTCCACCCCCGATCTCAAGCTGTACTACAGAGCAATAGTAATAAAAATGGCATGGTATTGGCTTTGAAAGAGAGTAGTGGATAAATGGAAACAAATAGAAGACCCAAAGTTAAACCCACATACCTATGGATATTTGCTTTTTGACAAAGAAGCCAAAACCATTCAGTGGAAAATAGACAGCATCTTCAAAAAAAATGGTGCTGGACCAACTGGATGTCTACATGCAGAAAAATGAAAATAGATCCATACTTATCACCCTGCACAAAAGTAAAGTCCAAGTGGACTGCTTCTATTTCTTTGGAGAATATAGGATTATTCATTTGTTTCACTTATTTAGAAAGTGGAATATCTCTAGAAAATTGCCTATTCCTTTAGATTTTCAAATTTTGTGGCATATAGGCTTTTGAAGTAAAACATAATAATTCTTTGAATTTTCTCAGTGTTTTCATTATGTCCCCTTTTTTGTTTCTGATTTTGCTGATTTGGATAGTTTCTCTATGGCTTTTAGTTAATTTGGCTAACTAAAAAGTTTTTGTCTATCTTGTTGATACTCTCAAGGAACCTGCTCTTGGTCTCATTGATTCTTTGAATTATTTTCTTTGATTTTGTTCATTGATTTCAACACTGAGTTTGATTACTTCCAATTGTCTACTCCTCTTGGGTGTGTATGTTTCTTTTTTTCCCCCTACTGCTTTCAGGTAGCATTAATTAGCTTGTATGAGATGTCTCAAACTTCTTTCTGAAGGCACTTCACACTATGAACTTTCCTCTTATCACTCTTTTCATTGTGTCCCATAAGTTTGGGTAAGTTGTACCTTCATTTTCATGAATTGTAGGAAGTCTCTAATTTCTTTCTTTCTTTTTTTTTTTTTTCAATTTCTTCCCTGATCCAGGTGTCGTTGGCTAGAGAGTTGTTTAGTTTCCATGCATGTGCAGGCTTTTTGTTATTTCTGTTGCTGTTGAAGTCTAGTTCTAAGCCCTTGTTGTGTGAGAGTACAAGGGATTATTTTGATCTTCCTGTATCTGTTGTGGCTTGAATTATGTCTGACTATACGGTCAATTTTGGAGAAAGTTCCGTGGGTTGCTTAGAAGAATATACTCTTTTGAGTTAGAGTGAAAACTTTATTTAGACACCAATTAGGTCCATTTTATTTAATACCACTGTAAGAGTCATTATTGCTCCCGACATGCCACCCTTTTTTATATTTTTAAAATTTTGCCATAACTTAAGAGTTATGGAACAGAAGATTGTGCCTGTCTTAGGTTGTTTCTCTCGAAAGGTATATATTTTTTATTCATGTCCCCATTTTTGGGTCAATATTTGTACATGAATTTTCATAATCCCAGAGAAAACTTACCCGTCTTGACTACCAAGCTCTGCTAGGGTGGACACTGTGATATGATCTTGTGCAGATCAGCTCAGCTTTGACACACCAAAAGGCCTTCAGGCAGATTTTAGTTGTCACTGATAGGAGCATGTCTCCTATCACAAGCCAAGTCTAAAGTAACACTCCAAAAGTGACTAGCAGGTGGCTCCCTGTGCAAATTACCAAGTCTGAGAAACATTTAGAGGAACGATAGTAAAAGGCTGTCCAGCAAACAGAACCATTTGAGAGCTTAACATCTCCAAACAGCAAAACAAAAGGAGAATTTACATAGGCAGTTACAGCCCCCCCCCCAAGAGTTCCTGAAGCAAGTCTGTCTTGCTCTGCTGAAAACCAGAGCCAGATTAAAGTTTCACAGTTAGTTCTCTTTCGATTTTGTTGAGGTTTGTCCTTATTAACAAAGCAGTCAAGTCCAGTTTATTATATGAGGTTTCTCTGCATGACATCTTCTCCTAGGAGCAGAATGAAGCAAGAGCGGGGTCAGGAGCTCAGGTCTGACGCAGCTTTTTAGTCTAGTCAGGGCAGAGTTTATGGTTGTCTGCAGCGGGAACATCTTCTTTCTGGGGAACAACTCCTGCAAATCGTACCAGCCTCTCTGGGATCCACCTGGCTCCCTCTGCGTCCTGTGGAAAAACACAAACATGTCCTCTTTCCCATATTAATACAGAGTTGGGGCCCTGCCATAATCCAGTAATTGGATCTTTCCATTTTACTTGGGCAAAATTATCTTTGGTATTAGGATGCCACAATCGATCAGCCGCAGAACGGCCTTGTGTATCCACATTCAAAAAATTTAAAATAAAGAGAGCATGATTAATATTTGGGGATATGACTCCCCCCTTTTTTATTTTTTGCAATTGGTTTTTAAGAGATCCATGGGCTCGTTTCATAATTTTTTTGGATTTGGGGGTTATATGGAATGCCCGTTTTATGACTTATATTAATGGGAGGTATACCAATTGCAACAAAACACTTTAAGCAATGACTTATAACATGTTTGGTGGCTTCCCCTGTTAAAGGAGTTGCCATGATAAATCCTGAAAAAGTGTCAATTGTTACATGAAAATATTTTAGTTTCCCAAATTCTGGGACATGAGTTACATCCATTTGCCACAAACGATTGGGAGTCAAACCTCTAGGATTGACACCTTAATGAGGTACATTAAAATGTTCAGGGCAAGAGGAACATGATTTTACAATTTGTCTAGAGGCTTCTCTGGTAATATTAAATTGTTTTTTTTAAGCTCTTGCTATTTTGATGATGTAATGCATGAGAATTTTGAGCCAATTCTTGTTGAGTTAATCCAACCAAACGTGTGGCTAGATCTGCCAAATCATTTCCTAAAGTTAAAGGTCCAGGAAGCCCTGAATGAGCTCTAATATGCCCTATGTAACAAGGCTGCACACGGCTCCAAATACATTGTTGAATCTCTCTAAATAGATCTTGTATTTGTTTATTAGCTGTATTAACATATGTTACAGTCTCTAGGACTTGTAAAGCTTTAGCTATATAATGGCTATCAGTATACAAGTTGAAAGAGGTAGAAGCCAGATTTTTAAAGACTGCAGCAACAGCTCATAATTATACAACTTGAGCTGAGGCTGGCAATGTTTGCAAAACAAAAGTTTGTCCCTCTAGTACATAAACAGCTTTTTCATTTGAAGATCCATCAGTGAATACTGTTGGAACTTGAGGTAATGGCTTTTGTTTAATTATTTTAGGAAATACAAAAGCATGCTCATAAATAATGAGCAAAAGCTATCACCCAACAATCTACATTTTGAAATAACCAATCTACTTGCTGTTTGGTAAAAGGGACTCCAATTGAGGAAGGCTCTCTACCAAAATATTTACGAGATTCTGTGCGAGCCATTTGAACTAAACTAGCCACTGGTTCTTAATATGGTGTCAGAACTCGAACAGGAGACACAGGCAGGTGCAACCATAATAATGGTCCTTCTTGCCACAATACAGCAGTTGGAGTATGAACAGTAGCCAAAATATATGCACCCCATTCTTTTGAATAATCAATATATTGAACATGCTGTTTTTCAATAGCTAATTCTATCTTTTGCAAAGCATCACAAGCTTCTTTGGTAAGTTTTCTTTTTGACAAAGGATTAGCCTCTCCTTTTAAAATGTCAAAAAGTGGTTTTAGTTCTCCTGTTGTTAATTTTAAATGGGGTCTTAGCCAATTTACGCTGTAACAAACAAAGCCCAGTTGGTTATTTTAGTTGATATTTTAATAAATTGGCGGACCCTTACCAGAAAGAGCTGACAAATACCTTGCAGCCAGAGAGCTTTGAATTTTAGCTGTTATTAACCTAATTATTTAGATGAGTACTATTGTCTGTAACTTAGTACCCCAATCCTTGACAGAACCATTTTCTCCTTTCTTACTAACAGGTCTAAAGGCTGCTTGGCAAGCACTGTTAGCATTCTTATAGGCCAATTGTTTCACTAATAACAATCCAGACTTTTTATCACTTATAAGTCTGTTTGCTGCTTGCATTAATCTTGCCACAAAATCTTGAAATAACTCATCAGGTCCCTGACAGATTTTAGACAAATCCTCCACCTGTCTACCTGCTTGTGGAAGTTTATTCCAGGTCCTCCAGGCAGCAGTATTGACCTGAGCATAAACGGCCAGATCAAAATCCAATTGCTGTCCTATTTCCCTGTAGATTCCTTCTCCAGCAAGCATGTCATAAGTTATAGGAATTTGCTGAGCTCGATTAAGTTCAGCTGTAGCTTGACAATGCTCTGCAAAATCTGACTTCCATAATAAATTATCTCCTCCTGATAAGCATGCTCTTGCTAACTGTTTCCAGTCCCCTGGGCAGAGAGCCTCAGTAGACATGGATTCCAGCAGAGCCAGGGTGAAAGGCGCTGTAGGTCCATATTGGGAGCATGCAGATTTTAACTCTCTTATCTGTTTAAAAGGTGTAGGAGCATGGACTCTCACCATATTACTGTGTCCATCGGGTTGCTCCAAAACTGGAAAACTATAAAACTCAGATACATCTTCTCCATTCTGCCTGGCTTCTTGTAAAGAAGCTTGTAAAGCAGATACAGTTGCTTGTACAGTGGACAAAGGGAAAGGTCCCCTTGCCTTCTGGGCCATTGAAACTGTAGTATTCTCAGGAGGAGGGCCTAAGCCTTCCACCAATGATGGAGTTGGAGTACGAGATTGAGCTTCATTTTCCCTAGTAGTTAATTCTCCAATTTTTTTGTTTATTTCCTCCAAGCCATACTCCAGTCTTTTAATTTCTTTTTGCCAAGGCTTATGCTTTTTAACATGCATAGCCTGAATTGGAGGGTATCTCTCAGAATAGTACTGATCTGGTTCTTCCTCCAACTTTGCAACCTCATTAGGTTGCAAGTCTTCCTCAAAGTCTCCTTCTAGCAAGAAATTATTGTCATCAGAAGGGCAATACAACTCCTCTGGAGGAGCTGATGGTATAATAACATTTTCTCTTGAAGCCTGCCATCTTTCTAACCTCCTTCTCTTTGAGCCTGAAAGTTTAGCTTTCTCAGTTTCCTGCTGCTTATACAGACTACCTTTAATTAAGTTCCATAAAGAAAACACTAGGCTAATGCCTTGTCCCATTTTTATTCTGGGATATACTCACCACAACCTTTCTATTTAATGAGAGCTCGCCAAACAAACAGCAGTGTCCTTCACGGGTTCCCTGTATCTCAAGTCCCACGTCCGGGCGCCAATCTGCCCGGGCCAGCCAGCAGAGTCGAACGGTTCTTGAGTTGGGCGTGAGGATTAAAATTAATAAAATAAACACACAGCACACAGGAAACTTTAATTAAAGGTCCAGACTCAACAGCCACGGCAAAAGGGAGACTGCTGCAGCAAGCAGTGTCAGCAGCAAGCCTCAAGTCTCTGCCTCCAACTCTGTCTCCAACCTTCTGACCTCTTTATTTTGTGAGGAATTACTTTTTTCCAGTAAAACATCTCAGAACAATAGGTTAATTTGCACAAGGAGCTAGAGGAAGAGGTGTGACCCTCACAAGCTATCCCACCTGCTGTCACAAACAAAAGGAGATGGACTTGCAAGTTTTCTGCCATTAGTAAAGGCCTGCTAAAAGCTATCTCTCCTCCGAGATTTAAATATCAAAGCCGGCCGCTTGGAGTCACAGCTCCCGACACTATATCCTGTGCTTTCTTGGCAGTAGTTGATTTCGTTTGATTGGATTTCTCCTTCTAGTATCTTCGGTGTGGTTGGTTTCCTGTGTAGATATTGTTTCAGTTTAATTTTGTTCTGGAATATTTTGTTTTCTCCACTTATGCTGACTGAAAGTGTTGTTGGGTATAGTAGTCTGGTTTGAAATCTGTGTTCTCTTAGCATCTGCATGACATTTGCCCAGGCCCTTCTGGCTTTCATACTTTCTGTTGAGTAGTCTGTTGTGACCCTGGTAGGTTTACCTTTGTATGCTACTTGGCTTTTTCTTATGCTACTTTTAATATTTTTCTATGTTCTTTAGATTTAGTGTTTTGAATATTATGTGACACGAGGAGTTTCTTTTCTGTTCTAGTCTATTTGCTGTTCTGTAGGCTCCTTGTATGTTCAGAGACATTTTTTCTTCAGGTTGGGAATATATTCTATCATTTTCTTGAAAATAATTTCTGGACCTTGGAGCCTGGAATATTCCTTTTCATCTATTCCTATTATTTTTAGATTTAGTCTTTTCATGGTGTCCTTGATTTTTTGGATGTTTTGTGTTTGAAATATTTCTATATTATTATTTTTTCTTTGAGAGATGCAACAATTCCTGCAATTGTATCTTCTGCACTTGAGATTCGCTATTCCATCTCTTATATTCAGTTAGTGATGCTTACCTTTGTGGTTTCTGATTTTTTTTCTCAAAGTTTTCCAGCTACAGGGTTTTCTCTGTTTGTGATTTCTTAACTAATTCAAATTCTGTTTTCATGTCTTGCACCATTTCCTTCACCTGTTTTAAAGTGGATTCCTGTCTTTCCATGATGGCATCAATTTTTTGTTTGGTTCATTTCCTTTTTAATTGTCCCTATTTGTGTGGCTATATTTGCCTGCACTGCTTTGAGACTTTTGTTTCTTTCCTCATTTTTTCTTTTTTTTTTAATTTTTTATATAAATTACAGTTTATTCACATGGTATCACAGCCGTAGCCACCTCCATCATTCCATCCCAATACAAGTTTTCCTCCTTTATAACCTCTCATGCTCCTCTCCAATTCCACTGATAGGGGAGTTCCTTCTACCCTTCGATCTGACCCTAGCTTCTCAGGTCTTAACAGGACTAGATACACTCTCTTCTACTGTAGCCTGGTAAGGTTGTTCTCCCCTCAGTGGGAGGTGATCAAAGAGCCAGCCACTGAGTTCATGTCAGAGACAGTCCCAGTTCCCATTACTAGGGAACTCACTTGGAGACTGAGTTGCCATGGGCTACATCTCTGCAGGGGTTCTAGGCTATCTCTGTGCATGGTCCATGGTTGGAGTATCAGTCTCAGAAAGACCCCTGTGCCCAGAGCTTTTGGTTCTGTTCCTCTCCTAGTGAATCTCCTCTCATATTCAGGTCTTCTATCTTCCCTTTCTTACATAAGATTCCCTGTATTCTGCCCAAAATTTGGCGATGACTCTCAGTATCTGTTTGCTACCCTGCTGATTAGAGTCCCTCAGTGGCCCTCTATGGTAGGCTCTGATCCTGTTCCCTGTTTTTTTTTTTTTTTCCCTCTTCAGATGTCCATCCTGTTTGTCTTTCTGAGTGAGGATTGATCATCTTACCCAGGATCTTCCTTCTTGCTTAGCTTCTTTAAAAGTATAGATTTTAGTATGTTTATCCTATATTATATTATCAAGATCCACATATAAGTGAGTATATTTCCATGTGTGTCTTTCTGTTTCTGGGATACCTCACTCTGGATGATCTTTTTTTACTTACCACAATTTGCCTGTGAATTTCATGTTTTCCTTGTGTTTAAATGCTGAGTCGTATTCCATTGTGTAAATGTTCCACAATTTCTGTATCAATTTCTCCTTTGAGAGATATTTGGGTTGTTTCCAGATTCTGGCTATTACAAATAACACTGCTATGAGCATGGTTGAACAAATGTACTTGTTGTGTACTTGTGTATATTTTTTTAAATATGCATAGGAGTGCTATAGCTGGGTATTGAGGATATAGTATTCCTACTTGTCTGAGAAAGTACCAGATTGATTTTTAAAGTGGTTGTACAAGTTTATATTCCCACCAGTAAGGGAGGAAGAAGGTTACCCTTTCTCCACATTCTCTCCAACCATGTATTGTCTCTTGAGTTTTTGATCTTAACCATTCAGATGGATGTAAGGTGAATTCTCAGGGGCATTTTGAGTTGCATTTCCTTGATGACTAAAGATGTTGAGCATTTCCTTAAGTGTTTCTCTGTCATTTGATATTCTCTATTGAGAATTCTCTGTTTAGCTCTGTACCCTATTTTTAATTAGATTACTTGATTTGTTGCTTTTAACTTTTGATTTCTTTATATATTTTGGATATTTGCCCCCTTTCAGATATACAGTTGGTGAAGATCTTTTTCCTGTCTGTAACTTTTTGTTTTGTTTTGTGGACAGTGTCCTTTGTGTTACAGAAGCTTTTCAGCTTCATGAGGTCCCATTTATTGATTGTTGCTCTTAGAGCTCATGCTGTTGATTTTCTGTTCAAGAATTTGTCTGGTGTGTCAATGAGCTCACTGCACTTCGACACTATTTCTTTCAACAGATTTCTTTGATCCACTTGGGCTTTAGTTTTGTGCAATGTGATGAATATGGATATATTTGCATTTTTCTTCAGGTAGATATCCAGTTGGACCAGCACCATTTGTTGGAGATGCTGTCTTTTATCTAATGTATTGCTTTGGCTTCCTTATCAAAAATCAAGTATCCATAGGTGTGTGGGTTTATTTCTGGGTCTTCTGCTCAATTCCACTGATCCACTATTCTGTTTCTATGCCAGTACCATGCAGTTTTTATTACTATTGCTCTATAGTACAGCTTGAGGTCAGGGATGGAGATACCTCCAGAAGATATATTGTTGTACAGGATTGTTTTAACAATTCTGGGTTTTTTGTTTTTCTATATGAAGTTGAGAATTGTTCTTTCAAGGTCTGTAAAGAATTCAGTTGGTCAAAGAGCAGGAGGGGGGAACAGCCTTATCAGACCATGAAAGAATAAAGCCCTAGCATAATGCTGGCAACACTATTTTGCAAGACTGGAGCAGTGCAGGGTCAGAGGCAAGGCGGGGCAGATGCTCGACAGCAGGATATCTGCGGTTGGGCGCCTGAAACATCCGTCTTCCTGCCTTCTCTGTTCCGGCTACGTGACTCAGTTCACGTCCGTCTTCCCTCCTTCTCTATTTTGAATATGTGACCTAACTATGGCTTTGTTCAAACCGCCCAATCAGCTCCCTGTAACTATGCTTCTCGCTTCTGTAACCGTGCTTCTTGCTCCCGAGCCCTATAAAAACCCGTCACCCCAACCGAGAGGCGCGCAAGTCCTCCGAGAGACTTTGTCGCCCCGGGTACCCGTGTATCGAAATAAACCTCTGCGGCTTGCATCCGAAGGCTGGTTTCGCTGTTCCTTGGGAAGCAGGGTCTCCCCTTCTAGAGAGGCTCGACCTGGAGTCTTTCAACCACAGATGACAGTGCAGCCACTCCTGATGAGATCTGATAGACTAAGACAGAAGGAAGGAGAAGAGGACCTCCCCTATCAGTGGACTTGGGGAGGGGCATGGGTAAAGAAGGGAGAGAGAGGGTGGGATCGGGAAGGGAAGAGGGAGGGGCTTATGGGGGGATACAAAGTGAATAAAGTGTAATTAATAAAAGTAAAAAAAATAAAAAATAATTCAGTTGGTATTTTGATGGGAATTGCATTGAATCTTTTTTTATTTAACTTTTATTAATTATACTTTATTCATTTTGTATCCCCCCATAAGCTCTTCCCTCCTCCCCTCCCGGTCCCACCCTCCCCCCTCTTTTCTACATGCATGCCCCTGCCCATGTCCACTGATTGGGTCTTTAGATTGCTTTTGGCAGTATGCCCATTTTCACCATGTTGATCCTAAGGATCCATGAACATGGGAGATCTTTCCATCTTTTGATATCTTCTTCAATTTATTTCTACAGACACTTATTTTTTTTTTCAAACAGGTCTTTCCTCTGCTTTGTTATAGTCACACCAAGGTACTTTATGTTATTAGTGGCTATTGCGAAGGAAGTAGTTTCTCTAATAACTTTCTCAGCCCTTTTGAGTTTCATGTACAAGAGAGCTACTTTTTTTTTTTTTTTGGAGTAAAATTTGTATCCAGCCACTTTGCTAAAGGTGTTTATCAGCTAAAGGAGTTCTTTGTTTGAATTTTTGAGGTCATTCATGTTTACTATCATATCATCTCCAAATAGGGATACTTTGTCTTCTTCCTGATTTGTAGCTTGTTTCTTCAAGTTCCTGTAATAACTTGATAAACATAGATTTAAAATAATTTTCCAGTGTTTCCAATGAATTAAAATATTCATTGATTTTTGGACTTTCTGGTAAAGCCATGATGTCCTGATTTTTGTTGGATGCATTCTTATGCCAGCCTCTAACCATCTCTTGGTCAGGTACATTAGCTGTCTGTTCCTGGTTCCAGTCATTCAGACTGAGTTTGTCTGTCTCTGGAGTCTGGAGTTTTCTTCAGAAAGATGAGAGAGGTCCACTGGTTTTAGATGGGTTGCTTGTGTTTCAGGTTCACCTAAGAGATTAAGTCTCTGTCATATATGAGCAAGCACAGGAGTGTTCTTGGCAGTGTGACTGCCTAAAAGGGTGGATGTAAGAGAGGAGTGTAAATACAGGTTGTGGTGCAGGCATAGTTTACAGGGGCAGTGATTGTGTGTAGGAGCCTTGAATGACACCTTGTCCCACAGGCCTGCCTAGGTAATGTGCTCTAAGCACTCAGATTTCTCTGGGCTTCACCATCTTGGCTCCAGGCATCATTTGCTAGAATTGTTTGGTTGGACTCCACTTGGAGACCCTCAGTGAGAGACCCATTGAGCAGGTGTGTCAATTTTGAGAACACTGTCCCAGGGATCCCTATGCAGCCAACAGTGGGGGTGAGGCTGGGAAGGATCAGATGTCTTGTGGCTTAGGTTAGAGGGATCCTAGATCTGGAGCACTGTAAGTCCTCTCTCACAGATGCACATACACCCAGGTGTGTGGAAAGCACAGAGGGACTGTGAACGCACTTGTAGACATAGTAGTAAGCTAAAAGGGCCCACAGTTTTCTACCCTTAGATTTGGGTACTCTGTTTGCCATTACAGTAAGGAGGCCTCTTATCTTCGATTATGCACTCCCTGTTGTTGCCAGCAAGGTCAATACTTCACACTCTCAGACCCCAGAGACATCCAGAGGGAAGGGAGAATGCATCCAATCTATTCCAGCTCATGGGTTGTCCAGTCTAGCCCAGGAAGTCTCAAAGATGATACTCTTGCTTCAGCTACCCATCCACTCACCAGTTTTAGCGTTTCAGATACTCTGCCTTTCAGAAACAGTGCTCATTGATCACTGCCATCTTGCAGTCCTCAGAAGTAAACAATTTTAAGCATTAAAAAAAAAATAATACCAGCACAAACATTTTTCCAAAATGGCAGGACTTCAGATACTTGGCATTATTTAAATAATCATGTTAATGCATGTCAATATCTAGCACTATAGAATAATGTTTTCATCTATTTTTTTCTTTTATAATTATTATTATTATTTATTAAAATCTATTCAATTTTTATCTCAGCTGTGACCCCCTTGCTCATTTCCTCTCTATCCCACCCTCCCTCCCTCTTCTCTCCCTATGCCCCTTCCTTTGTCTTCTGATAATGGAGGTCCTCTTCCCATTCTATTTTACCTTAGCCTTTCGTGTCTCATCAGGACTGGTTGCACTGTGTTCTGTGACCTGGGAAGGCTGCACCTACCAGGGAGAAGTCATCAGAGAGATTACTCCTGAGTTCATGCCAGAGAAAGCCCCTGCTCCCTTCATTAGGAACCCTACTTGGGGGCTGGTCTATGGGCTACCTCTGAAAGAATGATACCCCAACCAAGGACAATGCATGTTTTCACTTATTTTATTTCCCTAACACTGGCAAAAAAATTACAGAAAAGCAACACAATCAATGAAAATCACTGTATTCCACTTATCTGACTAGCAGACTCTTAAGTAATTTAAAAATTTAACACTCTTTTGTGATGTCAAAAGTTTGACAAAGCTTTTAGAAAGTTCAAACAGAAAAGAAGATAAAGTAAAAGTATAAAATTCAGCTTTACTTTTCTCAGTAACAGCTCTTAGTATTTCAGTGGAAAAGTTTTTGCTGTATACTATATTCTCTTGATGAATATCATTAAAATCATCTACTTATCTCCAAGAAAATTGTTTATGAGTGGATTTTAATTTAGGTATGTGGAACTGAAATTGTTTGGTTAATGTACACCCATTAAAACTTAAGGATTTCTATCAACTATACTAAGATAAAACTGGATTAGAATCAGAATGTCTTCACTTTCTTGGGCACAATCAGATATTTAAAAATTCATTACTCTGTCACAGGTCAGCATAAACATGAATTCTGATATTACCTACAATCTTTATTATCTTCCCAGACAGGTATTGATCCTTTAAGGACTTCTGTAGATGTCTTCACGATTGTATGCTCCAATCAATTTCCTCTTATTTTTTGTCATTGAAATGAATCAAATTGTAGTTTACCCTGGTACTAGTGATTTTTCAACATGTTATGGCTATCTTTGCAAAATACCTTGAATATTTTTTTTTAATTTTTCAAAAAAAATTTTGAAATTGGTGTTTATATTATTGATCAGATGTTGGGGGTTGGTCTGATGCTTGTATTTTAATGTTAATTACTGGACCTCAAGGTCTGGTTATTACCTGGATAAACCTATCCTTGTTGTGTGAACATGCCTAAGACATTATACCTGACTTATTGATTAAAGGCCAAAAACATGGGTAGGACAGAATGGGGCAGGCATAATTAATGTTTCTGGGTTTGGGGAACAGGAGAATCATGGGAAAGAGAAGGATGAACTGAAGGAGGAATATAGGAGAAAGGAGGATGCCATGATGGGTTAGCATAGAAAACAATCCATGTGGACTTGGAGGAAGGAGTCAAATAATGACATGTAAAGGACCAGATGAAGAATAAAAATATGTATTTATAAGATTATGGACATAAAATAGCTCATATGAGGATGGTTAAGGAGGATGGCATTGAATGGGGTCTGGGAAGTGGATGGTGAGTTTATTGAGACAATATAGGTAAAATATCTGCCCAGCCCAAGGTAAATAAGTCAATTATAAATTTTAACTGGGGTCTGGGTCTTATTAATTATGAATGTAGCTTAAAATACCTCCAAAGTAATTATAGAGCAAATAATAAATATCATGTAGTCCAATACCTTTTTATCTTTCAACAACAATCAGACAAAAAGATTGTTATGCTGTTAAATATTACCTGTTAACTCATTGGAAGTGAGATAATTTGCTAAGATAGTGTTTCCTAGTATTTTTTTTTTAAGTTTGCCTTGGTCTTCTTGAACATTTCCTATGCAACAAACTCATTTACATTCTTACACTGACTTTCTGTATTTAAAGTTTGGGTAGAAGTTTTACAATTAAGCTACCTAGACATTTGAGTCTTCTAATAAGTTATGAAGAAAACCACATTATTTTGTTGAAGTGGATATACTGTTAGGTATCTCACTAGAAGATGAAGCTACACACCAAAAACATATACACAGAGGGCCAAGGCCAGATAAGTACAGACACCCTGATTATTTGTTCAGTGTCTATGAGCCCTAATGAGACAAGATTAGTTCATTTGTGTGTTTTCTTATGGTGTCCTTTACACCTATGCCTACTACAATCCTTCCTCCTCTTCTACAGGATTCCCTGAGCTCTGCCTAATGTTTGTCAATGGGTCTTTGCATTTACTTCCATCATTTTCTAGATGAAGGCTCTCTTATGATGATTATGCTAAGCTCTGTTCTATGAGTATCAGAGTTTCATTAAGATTTTTTTTCTGTTTAGGTTTGGTTCTTGTCTAGGTCTCTGGGCTATCAATATTCTGGTTACTGGCTTTTCAGGCATGGTCAGGGATGGGCTCCCTATCATGGCATGGGTCTCAAGCTGGACCAGTCATAGGTTTGCCGCTTCCACAAGTTCTGCACCATCTTTATCCTAGCACACATTTTAGGCAAGACAATTTGTATGTCACAGGTTTTTTGGTGGGTTTTTTTCCCCAATCCCTTCAATAGAAGCCTTGCTTGCTTACATAAGATGCCAATTCAGGCTCCGTATCTTCCATTACTAGAAATCTTAACTAGGGTCACCTTTGTAGCTTCTGGGGAATTGTTATTGCAAGCCAGATTCACAATGTCCCTGGCAGTGAGAAATGTAGCCAATGGTTCTGTCTATAAGTGAGATATTTTCAGAGACCTCTGCTAACTAAAACAGGGATTCTTATATAGCACAAAAGGATTTCAGTGTAAATAACTACAGAATAAAATAGGAATTTATTTTAAAATGAATAGATATAAGTGTAGATGTTGAGAAAGAGAGTAAGAGGAACTTAAAAAAAGGCTATTTATGTCTCAAAAACAAGGCTGGTTGTGGAATTCTTAAAAGAGTTCCAATTAAGAATGTTAAATGTCTAGATAAAGGGTGTCCTCTTTAATCTCCATGTCCCCTGCTATTAGGTGTCTTAGCTAGGGTACCCCTCTTATCCTTCCAGAGACCTCTTTTGATTTAGGTCCACAGCTTGTCATAAACATACTCGCACCTATCATTTCTCTATTCTCAGGCCTTCTGCCATCCTGCCCCTACTCTCCCCAGGTCTGATCTCCATGCTTATTTTTCTCTGTGCTCCCTCTTCTACATCTTTCCCAATCTTCAACCATTACCTCTCTTTATTCTATTTCCCCTCTGAGTGATATTTAGATGCCCTCCTGTCCTCCTTGTTACTTATCTTCTTGGGGTCTGTGCATTGTAGTATGTCTATCCTATACTTCATGGCTAAAATCTGCTTATAAGTGAGTACATACCATGTGTTTCTTTCTAGGTCTGTGCTATTCCACTCAGGATGATCTTTTATAGTGCCACCCATTTTCCTGCAAATGTCATGATTTCCTTGTTTTTAATGGCTTAGTGTTATTCCATTGTGTAAATGCACCACTAATGGACAAAAGTGATAACCAGCACAACCACAAAAACCTCAATTCAAAACTTACTTTGCCTACAAGGTCTTCAGAGACAAATATAGAACAGACAAAGCAGAGACTGAAGGAATGTACAACCAATGATGGGCACAATTCTAAGACCCATCCTTTGGAAAAAAGTCAACCCCCATCACTATTAATGTCACTCTGATATGCTTGCAAACAGGAGCCTACCAAAGTTGTCCTACAAGAAGTTCCACCCAGCAACTGTTTAAAACAGATACTGAGACTCACAGCTAAATATTGGGAGACACATAAGGAGTCTATTGGAAAAAAGGGAGAGGATAAATGGAACTAGAGGTGAGAAAAGCTCCACAAGAAAATTATCAAAGCAAATCAACCAAGGCCCAGTGGAGCCTAAGGAGTCTGAAGCACCAAACAAAGACAATGCATGATCTGGACCTCTACATGTAAGTATCTGAAGGGTAGCTTAAGCTTCATGTGGGCCTACTAGTTAGGGGAGTAGGGGATATTGCTGGGCTGAACTATGTTGTCTGCTTCTTTATCACTTCTGATAGGACTGCCATACCAGGCCACAGGGGAGGAAGATGAACTCAGTCCTCATGATACTAGATGATCTTGGGTGTGTGCCCCTATTCTGAGGAATAGTGGAGAGGAGTTGCAGAAAAGAGGGTGTAACTTGGAGGAGAGGAGGAAAAGGCTTATGACCAAGATGTAAATTGAAATATTAACAATGGAAAAAAATAAATGTATATATCTTGAGTGGCTTTTAGAACATATTGTTTGAAGTGCTTAATGATTACAATGCTTTATATATTCATTTTAATCTATGGAATTTTCATCATCAAATGAGATTGTGAAGTATTTTATAAAATGCATTGTACATGTTAACAGCATGATAAGGTTAAAAATGCCTCCCAAATGATCAAAGGGATCATTATCATGTTCATGTTATAATGGGTTTAAAGCATATAATTGGCCTGTAATCATGTTTCTGAGATTATCAGAAAATATATTATTTTCCTTTATTGGAAGTTTGGAAATTCTTCACAAAACACCTAGATACTGGGTTCAGGCACTCATTTCCCTTCATATGTACACTTAATATTCCCTGTATTTTTATCGCACTTCAAGAATAAATTTTCCCAAGAAACAGTTTGCCTTGAAAAAAATAGAATATCATATTTTACTAAGACTTATCATCTATCTGAATTACTAAATCTGCCACTGAGAGAACTTATTCCATGCAAATACATAGTGAGAATTAAAAAAGAATTATAATCATCAAATAAATCAGTAAAATATTGAAAATGCAGATAATCAAAACCAGGGCTGAATTTAATGGAAGAAAACAATTTAAAAATAGGTGAAACAAAAAATGATTATTTTAAAAGATTAACATTATTGAAAAAACTTGAGCCAAAGTAATGAGAAAAGTCTATCCAAATCATAAAAATTAGAGATGAAATAGAAGATATTGCAGCAGACACTGAAAAAAAATCAGGAAATCATAAGAAAATAATTTGAAAATTTATATTCCATTCTTTAGCATACCTTCGAGTGAAAATTTGGAGGATGACCAACACTAAAGTAATTTTGAAAAGTCATGGAAACCATATAGTATAAACCTAATATATATAAAAGAAATTTAAATGTATTTATAGTTTAATGGAGGAAACAATATCACAAGTAAACATTATATATTACCAAGTAAAATACTCAGTGCAAGGAATGGGATAGATATTATTCAGACATTGGTTAAGAAAGTCCCATGTAAT
Organism: Psammomys obesus; assembly: GCF_907164565.1. Classification (NCBI taxonomy): domain Eukaryota; kingdom Metazoa; phylum Chordata; class Mammalia; order Rodentia; family Muridae; genus Psammomys; species Psammomys obesus. The sequence goes on along the minus strand of NW_026590571.1, from coordinate 827,682 downwards.
TACATAACCCAAACATTACAGGCTATTGACCAAGATATTTGTTACCCTCCTCAAAGGGAACATAAGAAATAATTGCTGAAGAGACCATTCATTTATTTCATTAAACATGGAGAAATTGGCTAGTGTCCAAATAGAATCTTTCATCCTAATGCTGGAAAGTACTATGTATCTTACTACTTGAAAAGAAAATGAAACATCAGTCTCAGCCAGATATAAATTATCTTCCCACAAAATATAATGACATAGTAGTGGCCCACATGTTGCAACAGTAACAAAGCACTTTTGGAAATAGATTTAAGACCCATTCCATAAGATAGAACCACACCTGACAATGTTAAAACTATTTAATACAGTCTCAGTATTACTTAAGTTGACTGTAGTTCTTTTTAGAAAGTTGAGACTTCCTAGACATTTCCCAGTCTACTTTAACATGTCTATGGTGTCCCTTTCCTGCTATATTTAAGCAAGTTTGTTGCTGATACTTTATGGTGTAGGTTCTTCTAATTCTCACAGGAAACAACCGGATTCTCTATATCTTACAGTATTTCCACCCCCTTTTCTACAATGATACCTTCTCCTTCAGTAGTGAAATTTTACTCTCCATGAATCTTTGAGCTGAACCCCGTGAGTATGAATTTTGATTGGTAGTGATATTCTGTAATGGTCCTGTATGTAGTAAATAAAAGATTCCTCAATAAGCGGTAAGGGCTACACTTGTCTGTGTTTGTAAGTATAAATGTTTAGAAAGTGATTAAGGATTGTATTGGTTTATTAAAGTGGTCATTGTAGATTTTCCTCCAAAATCCATAACTTTACTAGCCCTATATAGTTGAGCAGGTTTATAGTACAAGGTGTGATTTTCCTTTGGTTGAGTAAGCCTTAGGACAAAATTAGAGAGCTGTTGGTTACCACAAAGGTATATATAAACTATTGGGATAACTGTGCCATGTTAGTCAATGTTGGAGTTCATAATCATCATAGCTAGAAAAGACTCTGTTGCTCCCTTTCTTTGTAAGATTGTATGATGCCTATGGTACTGTGAAAGCTAGTCCTCATAGAAGAAACTTTCAAATCATTTCCATCTCAGAGGCCTTTAATCCATGATGTCATTTAGAAATCAGGACTTGTCTTCTACCAATAAGGAGGAACCAAGAGTAATAAATTGTGTGTAAAGTTTTGAAAGTCTCTTGGACTGACTGTCTTACAACCAAAAGAAGGGCTTCTCATGCCTGATACTGTGGGTCTTGATACATGGGTTCTTTTTCTGAATGGCAAAATCAACCCAAGTGGGAAAAAATTTAAACTATATATGTATATTCATATACCAACTTATGTACAATTTTAGGTACTTAACTGTATGATTCCTTATAATGTTTTGACCTTTTTATGGTTATTTTAATCTTCACTCTACTTTTGAGTTTCTCTCTCCCCGATAAGATCTTACCCAGAGTCCCATTTCTCCCATCATATCACTTGTATCTGTATCTGGCTATTCTCTTCTCTATCCCTCCCTCCAAACCCTGCAATGTTCTTTTAATTATCCTTGTTTTTGTTTTTACTACACAGTATGTACTCACATCAGTAGACTGGGTGCTGGGAGCCTCAGGTGAAAGAGAATGTATGATGGCTGAATTTCCAACTTTGTATTTCCTTTTTCAGTGTGATCTTTCCTACTTCCATTCATTACCTTCAAATTTCATTCTTCTATTCCTCTTTATAGCTAAATAATATACCATAGTGTTTATATGGCACATTTTCATTATCTGTTTACTGGTCATAGAATTTTTTGTTTCCAATTTTAGCTATTCTAAGTAGAAACACAAGGAACATAACCAAGCAAGTATTTGTGGAGTATGATTCTTTTGTCAAGGAATGGTATTTCTGGGTCAAATATTATTTTATCATTTAGAGAATTCTCAATGCTGGTTTCTAGAACAGCTGCAAAAAAAAAATCTATAATCTCACCAAGAGTTAATTAGGATTCCTCTTTTCTTTATTTAATTCTTATTTTATATTAATTATATTTTATTCACTTTGCACTCCAGCTATAATGCCTTCTCTCATTCCCTCCTAATCCTACCTTCCCACCCTTGTCACTTTGCATGCCCTCTCCAAGTCCACTGAAAGGGGAGGTCCTCCTCCACATCCTTTTGATCCTAGTCTATTAGGTCTCATAAGGACTGGCTGCATTGTCTTCCTCTGTGGCCTGTTAATGCTCTTCCCACATCAGGGGGAGGTGATCAAAGAGCCAGCCAATTGCTGGAAAAACATTTTTCCAGCCTTTTATGCTGCGGTAGTCTTTATCTTTGTTACAGAGGTGTGTTTCTTGGATGCAGCAGAATGTTGGAACCTGTTTCTGCCACAATTCTCTTATTCTGTGTCTTTTTATTGGAGTATTGAGTCCACTGATGTTGATAGAAAATAGTGACCAATGAATGTTAGTTCCTTTTATTGTGGAGTTGGTGATGATACTGTGTTTCTAGGTTTGTTTTCTTTTAATTTTTTGTCGTGAAGTTATTAATACCCTGTGTTTTATTGGATGTAGTTGATTTTGTTGGATTAGCATTTTCCTTCTAGTATCTTCTGTAGGGCTGGGATGCTGTGTACATATTGTTTAAGTTTAGTTCGGTCATGGAATATTTTGTTCTCTCCATCTATGTTGACTGAAAGCTTTGCTGGGTATAGTAGTCTGGGTTGGCATCTGTGGTCCCTTTGAGTCTGCATGGCATCTGCCCAGACCCTTCTGGCTTTCAGTTTCTGTTGAGAAGTCTGGTGTGATTCTGATTGGTCTACCTTTATATGTTACTTGGTCTTTTTTCCTTGCTCCTTTTAATATTTTTCTTTGTTCTGTAGATTTAGTGTTTTGACTATTATGTGACATGAGCAGTTTCTTTTCTGGTCTAGTCTATTTGGTGTTCTATTGACCTCTTGTATGTTTATTTCTTTAAGTTGGGAAATTTTTTTCTTCTATGACTTTTTTTGAAAATATTTTCTGGACCTTGGAACCTGAAATCTACATTTTCGTCTCTTCCTATTATTCTTAGATTTTGTCTTTTCATGGCATCCTTGATTTCTTAGATGATTTGTGTTTGGAACTTTTCCAATTTTACTTTTCCTTTGAGAGACAGGATTGATCTGTCTGTCTCTAGTGTCTGGAGTATTCTTCAGGAAGATGTGAGACATCCACTGGTTTGAAAGTGGTTGTTGAGAAATTTCGCAGGCACATTTGTGCAAGTGTGGGCATGTGCTTGGAAGTGTACCTCATAGGAGAGGGTACTAGAACATGTAGATGCCTGGAAGGGTGGAGCTTAAGCATGGGAGACAGTTCAGGTGCTGGTGTTGTTTGAAGGTGGCATGCACATGCGCAGGTGTCCTGAATACCTCAGTGGCCTACCTGCCTGTCATACTGTTTACTTGGTATTCAGATCTGTCTGGTCTCCAGGAATTGTTTGCCTGTTCTCTACTGGTAGAGCCACCGAACAGGGGTTGCAATGTTGAGAATGTTGTCTGAAGGATCCCTATGTTGCCCACAGAGGGGTTGTGGGTGGGCGGGAACCGATATCTGGCTGCTAGTGTTGAGGGACCTTGCATTTGGGTCTCTGCAAGCACTCAACTTGAAGGCACATCACCTGCTCACAGGCCGAATTGGAAAACACAAGGTTCCCCCTGTTCTCTACTCTCAGATTTGGGCCTGTAGGGACAAATGAGAGTGGAGCAGATCCAATAGGTAAGTGGTGTCCACTGTTTGGTCACAGGGCAGGGAGGCCTGCACTTGGGGTGGCTACCTCTGCCCTCTCAGTCAGCAGCCCTGGGAGGCCAGTCTGTGCTGTGCTGTTTCCGTTGAGAGGCTCTTGTTTGGGGCAACCACTGCTGCCTCTGTGGAACAGGGAGGCCTGTGCTTGGTGGAAAGGGAAGTGCAGGTGGTTTGAATATTCGCCACTTTCAGTCTTTAAGTTTGATGTTCTGGTGTCAGCTGCCCCTACATGCACCAATTCCCATGTTTTGGATCCTGTGCCCCTCAGATATGGTGCATGCTGTTAGCTGCCATCTTGGACTCCCCCAGAACAGTTATTATCAATCAAAAAATATAGCAAAAATGTTGGCATGCATTTTATAAAAGGGAAAACTTTAATCACTATTGTGATGGTGCTGAGTGATGACGATACCCTGGATAAAGTCCTTCAAACTTAAGATAGAAATAGCCTATACTATTCCTGGATATGTACTAGATAGACCATAAATAAAAATTCCAATGATGATTTTCATATTAGTGTTTGTTGCAACACATTACACACAATAATTAAGAAATAAAAACAGTCAGGATATTTGTGAATTGAAGAGTAGACCTAGAAAATGTTAAACATATAACCAATATAATTTTATGTAGCCATAAGGAAAAATAAAATCATGAAAATATGGAAAAATAAAACATATGTAAGTTGAAAATCAATATACTTAGAAAAGAAAGTCAGACTCAGAATTGAGACAAACACTGGGTGGTTTCTTTTATATATAAAATTGTGTCAGTAGGGTTCATTAAAGCAGAAAGGCAGACATGAAAACTGATGGAGAGAGTTTATGAGTGGAATAAATGAGTTTTAGAAAGAGTAATGGGATTATGTGACATGAAAAAAGAAGGGAAGACTATTTGGGAGAAGGAAGTAGACAAGTAAGAAATAAATAGAGTATATGGATGAGCAGTAAAGGAAATTTATAAGTAAGAAAATTATAATAACACATAAGTATCTATATATCATAATGAAATCCATTAATTTGTACAACTGTAGCTCTGGTTTTGTACAGAAGATATGTCTAATACTGGGACCCTCAACACTTCATCATTAGTATGAGAATGGACCATGAGGACCCATCTCATCTTGAGAATCTACTGGTAGTTAATGGCTTATCAATGAGGGAATGCCAATTTATTCACTGAATTAGCCCCCTGTAAATTAACCCAGCTTAAGAAATATCTTCCATTTTCAGGGAATTCTATTATAAATCAGTTAGTTACACAAAAATGGAAGGCATACAACTAAGAGAGAGACTTGTTAAGAAAGACTAACCTAGATACAAAACCTTGTTCTTACTAGATGTGCTAGAGCAATGGTAGCTCAAAGCTTATAAGAGTGGACAACCAGTGGTCTGAGATGAGTCCCATACCAAGAAAGGAAGCCTTTGCTAAAACTGTTTGGATGTCCAGGAATCAGAATCTGGATGTCAGAGAGACTTAGAATAAAACATGACAGATAGATAGATAGATAGATAGATAGATAGATAGATAGATAGATAGATGTCAGTGAAATGATTCCCAATGATATTCTTCTATACTTACATATTGGTGCCTACTACATTCATCATCAGAGGTACTTCCTTTTTTGCAGCTTATAGGGGCAGATTCAGGGACTCACAGCCAAGCATTAGGAAGAGCTTGGGGAATGTTACAAGTGAAGGGAGAAATAGTTGTAAGGGCTAGAGGGATTGAGCACACCATGAGAATATTAAAATTAACTTAGACAGGCACTTGCTTCCTCACAGAGACTGAGGCAGCTATCCCAGAGCCTGAATGGACATGTGCTATCTTCTCAGAAAAATATGTTGTAGTTGTTTAGCTTGAGATTTTTGTGGGATTCCTAATGGTGAGAGTGGCTTGCTTATGGGGACCTCATCCCCCTACTCAGTTTGTGTCTATTCTTATTGCACCTTTTCTTATTGTGTCTATTCTTATTGCTTTGTTTAGGTGCTATCAGTGGGAGGCCTGCTTCTTCCTGAATGAAAATGAATGTGGAGTGTTTCTGGTGTATGGGGGGTGAGAGTAGCAGAGGGAGGGGAAGCTGTGGTTAGGATGTATTGTAAACAAAATGTTGGACCAAACATTCATACACCCTCACAACATGGAGAAGTAGAACTGGTGCCTGTAGTCTCTTTCATCTAAGAAGGTAATCTGCAAGCTACAGAAAACAATGTTGACACCACCTCTGTTGGTTTAAATAAGTTTAGCCAACTACAATTAAATGTTTGCCTTCATAAAAACTGCTTTGTTCATGGTGTCTCTTCACAGCAATAAAACCTTAACTAACAGTAAAGTTCCTGCCAGAGACTGAAAATTTTCTGTGATAGGCCTGACCATGCTTTATTTGAAGGAAAATGTACTTTGGGACTGTATGATATTGCTGTGACAGGCCTAAATATATTTTTTTGAAGGAACTTGGGGCTTTGGATTAAGAAATCAGTAAAATGCTTTAAGCAGTGCTTAATGGGCTGTACTAGTAGGAACTTGTCAGACAGTGGTGCTAAGGGTGATTTGAAAAGCATAAGAGGCCAGGCTCAAAGGTTTCAGGGAAGAAGAACTTTAGTATGTTGTCTGGAGATCATTCTTCTGACATTTTGGTGAAGAATGTGGATGCTTTTTGTTCTTATCCAAAAAGTCTGTCTAAGGCTAACATGAAGAGAGTTAGATTTAATGCATTGGCAAAGACTATCTCAGAACAAACTGTTTTAGACTCTTTTCTATGGTTCACCTTTATTAAAAGTGTTTTTACCAAGTGTAGCAAACTTAGAAAGAAAAAAATAGTAAATGTATGTTTCAAGTATTAAAGTACACCAGTGGAATGATGCTAAATCCTATATTCAAGGATATTAAATGGAATTAAGGGCGTGGTGACATCTTGGCAAGATCCTGCTCAGCTAAGCTTATTGTTTGTGTGTTATGGATGTTTTGGTTTATGATATGTAAACGGGTTTTTTGTTAAAATTCCAAGTTGGTGATTTTAAGTTGTCCACACCTGTTAAGCGCCTCTTTCCGAACATGGTCTTTGTCAGGTGGAATTCGTTGAATTCTGAGAATTTTGAGGGACATAAAAATGACAGCCCAGAGGAAGGAAGTGCAGCTCCTCGGAGGAGGACTGCTTATTGCTGATTCATCCTGCTTCTGCATTTGCTGTTTGCTTATTTGCTGGTTACCTGAACTTCTGGATTTCTAAATGATTGATATCAGTATTGCCCCAAAGTATCCTACTACCCTACCTAGCTGGAAGTAACAGGGAGAGCTCTGCCCCCTGTTCCCACTAACTTTCTTTCCATCCTACCCAGTGTTTTGGGGTTGGAAGGGTGATAGAAGCATTTAATAACCTTAAATAAAGTTAAAAAATCAAGGACAACAGGTGGTGCTCAAATTGGCTTAGGTACAATGGGTAAATTTGCTTCTAATGTAGTGGAGGAATCATCAGGTTTTGATGGGTTAGCAATATTTAGGGAGTTGGTAAAACAGAGGTTACTGTCATTCGGTGGTCTCCTGTTTTGCTTCCAGAAGGGGCTTCCTAGTTCTGCTTCATAGTCTTTATATATTCCATGTGGGAAAGGTTGGGAGAAAAGTTGAAAACTCAGAGAGTTCATTTGATTTTCTGGTGTTAGAAAGAATTGCAGACCTAGCTATGCACCTAGAGAGTTTGCAAATAGAGGTTGAAGTGCTTGGAAAGCAAGAAGTGCCAGTGGAAAGAGAACAAAAGGATTTAGGCCTTATGTCTGAGAGTTGAAAGTTTCCTAAAAATGAAAGAGGATATAGTAAATTAAGCTGAAAGGGAGATTGCCACACAGTCCTGTTGCACACACTTTTTTTGCCAAATTCCCAGAGCACTTGCATAAGCCAAGAGTGCAGGAAGAGCAGGAGGTAGTACAGGGAAAACAGGCTACTGTCAAGTCAAGTGTACCACAAGAGGAGTCGTTTGGGGGCTACAAAAGTACCATAAGCTTTCCCATTCTTTATGCAACATATGCCTGCTACTGATGGTGGTGAAGCTTATGATGAGAGGACATGGTGTCCAAAAGAAATGCTGGATTTAAAGCATTTTAAAGAGTCCATTGTAAAGTATGGAAAATAATCATGTTTCCTTAAGTATATGTTAAGCAAATGGGCTACTCAAAATATTTTCATCCTCCAAGATTGGAAGGGATTGGTGTCATCTGTGTTATAAGCTGGTCAGCAGTTACAATGGTATCATGGTAGAGAAATGAAGCCACAAATACAGAACAACAAAATATAACAAGGTAAATGAATGTTGATAAGGATCAGCTGCTTGGTGAAGGGTGCTATTCTGATTTACAAAAACAAATTTGATCTGATGATGTAGTAATTGAACAATGTCATGGTGCAGCATTAAGAGTATCGAGATATAGTTGGGGAGCCTGGTAACACAACCACCTCATTTACTAAGGTAATTTAAGGCCCTAGAAAAGCCTTCACCAACTTCTTACAGAGGTTTGTTTTAGTTCTAAGTTTTTATGCCTATCTTGGAGCACAAGAATGCAAATAGTGAGTGTAAAATGGCACTTAGACGATTAAAAGCACAAGGAGCTCCAGCAGGTGAATGGATGAGAGACAATTGATATTGGCTTTCAGTAGCATCATGCCAATATCATAGGACAAGCTATAGCTAGAAGTCTCAGTTGTCAAAATACCTAGTGATTTAATTGCAGTGAATTTGGCCATTTACAAAGAAACTGTAAGGTTAAACACTTTTGAGCACAAAATAGGAGGTGTGTTAAATCTGAGGAATACAGTACATTTATTCATAGATCTGAACAAGCAGATTCAGGCTACAATGGAATACCATGGTTCCCAGGGTTTTGTAGCCATTGTGTCAAAGGAAAGCATTGGTCTAGGGATTGCCTTTCTAAGAGGGACATACAAGACAACCTCTTGCCATTGGGAAACAAATGGAGTGGCCTGTTAGCTAGAGGACCCATGGCAGACCATATGACCAGTCTTCTACTGGACAGCCAGAAAATAACTGGCAGGCAGGAGAACTGAAACTAAGACTTTCAGATTTGATACACACTACTGAAGTTAGCACAGCTTTGGAACTGGCTACAGATAAACCTCTTACCCTATCCACAAGAATTGAATGTAACAAATTAACTACAGGTGTTTATGGTTCTTTGCCTTCAGAAACAGTAGGGATGATTTTAGGAGATCATTTTCAAATATTTACTGCATAACCAGGTATTGTAGATGGAGATTGCAAGGAAGTAATTCAAATAATGGCATATGTAAAAGAGAAGTTACAAATTAATTCAGGGGATAGATTGTTCGGCAGTTACTGTTTCCCTACATCGAGGGCAAAACTTCTCTGGTAGAAATAATAGGCTCTTTGGACAAGTACTGAAAAATGTGTTCTGTGAAACAGTGGTCAATGCATAGACCTAAATTAATGGTGTAATTGAATAGTGTTGAAAGAGAAGGTTTGGTAGATACAGGAGATGACATCACCATCCTCTCCCAAAATTCGTGTAATCCAAAATGGCTATTTCCGAAGGTTTGTACACAGTTTATAGGAACTGGTAAATTATCTCAAGCTGTGCCCCCTTTCCAAGCACAGAACATCACTGGGATTGTGTTTCCAAATTTATAAGAGGGGCCACTGCTGAAACACCAACAGCCTTGCCCTTAAAGTGCCTATCAGATAGATCTGTGTGGCAAGAGCAGTGGCCCCTAACAAAAGAAAAATTGCAGGCACTTGAACAACTGGTACAAGAGCAGCTGGAGGCTCAAAATGGAATTCCTGTGTTTGTTCTAAAACTGAAATCAGGAAAATGGAGGATGATAACAGACTTAAAAGTAGTCAATAGAGTAATTCAACCAATGAATCCAATACAGCGTGGATTTCCTTTACCTTCTTTATTACCTACATCATGTCTTCATGTCCTGTGATAATAATTGACTTGAAAGATTGCTTTTTCACAATAGCCTTGCTTGATCAGGATAGGGGAAGGTTTGTTTTATCAGTCCATTCTCTGAAAATACTCATCCAATAAAGAGATACCACTGGCGCTTGTTGCCACAGGGAATGTTAAATAGTCCAACTTTATGTCAATATTTTCTTTAAAAACTGCTAGAAATAATTATTAGTAATTTCCTCAATCTATCATTTATCATTTCATGGATGATATTTGTTGGCTGATTCTAATGCAGATACTTTAGAAAAAAATTGTTTAAGGAAACACAAATAAGTCTGCTATGCAGGGGGTTATAGACTGCTCCAGAAAAAAATACAAAGAAGAGATTCACTTAGCTATTTGGGTTATAAAATAGGTCAACACAAATTTTGACCACAAAAGGTAAAGATTCATAGGGACAGATTGCAAGCTTTTAATGATTTTCAAAAACTAATGGGAGACATTAATTGGCTGAGGCCTATGATTGGATTAAGTACTTATGAGTTAAGTAAATTATTTTAACCTTACAAGGGGATTCCAATTTAAACAGTTGAAGATGTCTAACAACTGAAGCAGAAAATGTTTATTCTGGTAGAACAAAGATTGCAAGATGAATATGTGAATCACATTGATCCTAAACTTGATTGTATTTTGGTCATTTTACCTTCAACTCATTCTCCTACTGGGACCATTATGCAAAGAGAAGATAGTTTTATGGAATGGATTTTATTAGCACATAAACAAAGTAAAAAAAAAAAAAAGGACATACACAGAAAAGTTTTCTGAATTACTTATAAAGCTAGAATAGGACTATGTCAATTTTCAGGAATGGACCTGGCTGAAATTGTAGTGCCTCTTACTAAAACTGAGATTATGTTATTGTGGATAATCAAAGAATATTGGCAAAAAGCTTGTAATAACCACTTGGGAGAAATTAATAACAAATTTCTTAAAAGCAAATGTATACAGTTTATAAGAACTAAATGGATTCTTCCATGTATTGTAAAGGGGAGCACCAATGTTCTATGGGAATGGCAGGTCATACATCAGACAAAATAAACAATGTCATTAAAAGCACATAATCTTCAGTTCAATAATCTGAATTATATGTGATACTTATGGTATTAGATTTTTCTGTACTTCTTAATATAATTACTGGCTCTAAATAAGCAGAAAGAATTATTTTGCAAATCAAACTGCTGAATTTATTCCTGATAACTCAGAAATAACTTTGTTGTTTATTCCTGATAAACTGAACTGGTGTTTTTTATGCAGTTGCAGCAGGTCATCAGAAGTGGAAACTAGCCATTATATAATATTATTTTGTCTGATATAGATTTGACAGGTCCATTTCCATTAGGAAATGAGGAAATTTGACAAATTACTAATGGGAAATGTGTTAAAAGCCTCGAAATATACTGAAAAACAATATGTTAAAAGTAAAGGTTTAAAGAAAAAGAAATTTCTGTCGCTTGGCAACAAACCAAAGAAATGATGATGATGATGATGATGATGATGATGATGATGATGATGATAATAATAATAATAATGTGTTCTACATGTTGTCTGTATGAGCAAACTCCATTACCCGCTGTGAGTAACCCGAGGGGTACCAAAAGAAATAAAATCTCGCAGATGTATGTGTTTCATTTTGCAGAATTTGGAAAACAAAGGTAGGCACACCAAACCATAAGTACAAATTCAGGGTTCCCATGGGCAACTACTTTAAGTTCCGAAAAGGCTAATTGTATAATTACACATTTGTTAGAGACAATTATGGGGATACCTGCACAAATTAAGAATGATAAAGGTCCAACATATGTGTCCAGTAAGATGAAGCAATTCTATTTATATTATAATATTATGTATAATATAATAAATACAATATAATAAATATAAAATAATATAATATATTATAATTATATAATATATAATTATAATATATTATAATAATATATAATATAATTATAATATAATATGGTATACCACACAATCCTACAGGGGAGGCAGTTGTATAAAGAGCTAATTATACTTTAAAAGAGATGCTTATTAAAAAGAAAGGGTGAGTAAAGATCCCCAGGCACAGTCTAAATAAAGGTTGGTAAACTCTTAATTTTCTTAATTTTGATGAAAAAGGAACAAGAGCAGGTGAGAGACAGTGGGTTAGAGAAATACTGCAGACTAAGAATAACCCATTTACTATAAGGGCATGTTGACAGCAGAACGGAAACCTGCAATAGTTTTGAGATAGGGACATTGTCATGGTTATGTTTCCAAAGGGAATGAAAAAGTATGGTTATCAACAAAATTATAAAGAGTATATTTGACCAGAAATGACCTCCTACTAGCTGAGACTTGGAAGTTTTGCATGGTAAGTGAATCTTGTTGGCTGCCTGGTCGTCATAATTCAAAAATGTACCTATAATATTATCTCTAAAAGTTTGTGTTTCAGAGCAAAAGACCAGAAAACAATGAAAATAAAGCAAGTAGCCCAGCTTATTTCTGCCTCACAGACTGCCTCAGTTACTGTTTCCCCAAGAATCTACACCAAGGTCAACTTCTAAAGGGCTAGCCCAAATGATTGAGACAACAGAGACTGGACAGAACACACTGAGACTGGACAGAAAACATTTAGACTGGGCAGAAAACTCAGAGACTATACCAAAACCACAGAAATGGAAAGAAAAAGACACAGCTCGCTTTTTCAGGGCTTGGAAAATATCCTACATTTTTTTACCATTTTTAAATTTTTTATTAATTACACTTTATTCATTTTGTATCCCCCATAAGTCCCTCCCTCCTCCCTCCCGATCCCACCCTCCCTCCCGTTTCTGCATGCATGCCATTCCTCAAGTCCACTGATAGGGGAAGTTCTCCTCTCCTTTCTGATCTTAGTCTATCAGTTCTCATCAAAAGTGGCTGCATTGTCCTCTTCTGTGGCCTGGTAGGGTTACTCCCCCCTCAGGGGGAGGTGATCAAAGAGCAGGCCAATCAGATTATGTCAGAGGCAGTCCCTCTTCCCATTACTAGGTAACCCATTTGGACACTAACCTGCCATGTGCTACATCTGTGCAGGGGTTCTAGGTTATCTCCATGAATAGTCCTTGGTTGGAGTATGAGTCTCTGGGAAGTTCCCTGTGTTCAAATTTTCTTGTTCTGTTGCTCTCCTTGTGGAGACCCTGTCCTCTCCAGCTCTTACTATTTCCCACTTCTTACATAAAATTCCATTCACTCTGCCTCACAGTTGGCCATCAGGCTCAGCATCTGCTTTGATAGTCTGCAAGGCACAGGCTTTCAGAGGCCCTCTGTGGTAGGTTCTGAGTTTGTTTCCTGTTTTCTTCCTCTGGCTTTCAGAGGACTTCTGTAGCAGGTTTCTAGGTTGTTCCCTGTTTTCTTCTTCTTCTGATGTCCATCCTCTTTGCCTTTCAGGTGATGATTGAACATTTTCATTAGGGTCCTCTCTCTTGCTTGGTTTATTTAGATGCATAGATTTTAGTGGGTTTGTCCTATGTTGTATGTCTATATCAGTGAGTATATATCCTGTGTGTCTTTTTGCTTCTGGGACAACTCACTCAGGATGATCCTTTCCAGGTCCCACCGTTTACCTTCAAATTTCATGATTTCCTTATTTTTCATTGCTGAGTAATACTCCATTATATAGATGTACCACAATTTCTGCATCCATTCTTCAGTTGAGGGGCATCTGGGCTGTTTCCAGCTTCTGGTTATTACAAATAAAGCTGCTATAAACATGGTTGAGCATATATCCCTTTTGTGTACTTGAGCAAACTTTGGGTATATACCTAGCAGTGGTATAGCTGGGTCTTGAGGAAGCACTATTCCTAATTTTCTTAGAAAGCGCCAGATAGATTTCCAGAGTGGTTGTACCAGTTTACATTCCCACCAGAATTGGAGGAGTGTTCCCCTTTCTCCACAACCTCTCCAGCATGTGTTGTCATTTGAGTTTTTCATCTTGGCCATTCTGATGGGTGTAACATGATATATCAGGGTCATTTAGATTTGCATTGCCCTGATGACTAGTGAGGATGAGCATTTCTTTAAGTGTTTCTCTGCCATTCGATATTCCTCTGTCGAGAATTCTCTCTTTAGCTCTGTTCCCCATTTTTTAATTGGATTACTTGGTTTTCTGCTTTTCAGCTTCTTTAGTTCTTTGTATATACTAGATATTAGGCCTCTGTCAGATAAAGGGTTAGTGAAGATTCTTTCCCAATCTGTAGGCAGTCATTTTCTTTTGATGACAGTGTCCTTTGCTTTACAGAAGCTTTTCAGTTTCATGAGGTCCCATTCATTGATTGTTGCTCTTAGAGCCTGTGCTGTTGGTGTACTGTTCAGGAAGTTTTCTCCTGTACCAATAAGTTCTATGTTGTTCCCCACTTTTTTTTCTAGCCGATTTAATGTGTCTGGTTTTATGTTGAGGTCTTTGATCCACTTGGGCTTCAGTTTTGTGCAGGATGATAAGTATATATCTATTTTCATTTTTCTACATGTAGACATCCAGTTGGACCAGCACCATTTGTTGAAGATGCTATCTTTTTTCCATTGTATGGTTTTGGCATCTTTGTCAAAGATCAGGTGTCCATCAGTGGGTGGGTTTATTTCTGGGTCCTCTGTTCTGTTCCATTGATACACCATTCTGTTTCTATGCCAGTACCATGCAGTTTTTAAAACTGTTGCTCTATAGTACAAATTAAGATCAGGGATGGAGATATCTCCAGAAGATCTTTTATTGTAGAAGATTGTTTTAGCAATTCTCGGTTTCTTGTTATTCCATATGAAGTTGAGAATTTTTCTTTCCAGGTCTGTAAAGAATTGTGTTGGTAATTTGATGGGAATTGCATTGGATCTGTAGATTGCTTTTGGTAAAATGGCCATTTTTACTATGTTAATCCTGCCAAACCATGAGCATGGGAGATCTTTCCATCTTCTCATATCCTCTACTAATTCTTTCTTCAGAGACTTGAATTTTTTTTATCATACAAGTCTTTGACTTCCTTGGTTAGGGTTACTCCGAGGTACATTATGTCATTTGTGGCTATTGTGGAGGTTGATGTTTCCCTAATTTCTTTCTCAGCCCTTTTGTCTTTTGTATACAGGAGTGCTACTGATTTTTTTTTTTTTTGAGTTAATTTTGTATCCGGCCACTTGCTGAAGGTGTTTATCAGTTGTAGGAGTTCCCTGGTGGAATTTTTTGGGGTCAGTCACGTATACTATCATATCATCTTCAAATAGTTATAATTTGACTTCTTCTTTTCCAATCCGTATCCCCTTGATCTCCTTCAACTGTCTTATTGCTCTAACAAGGACTTCCAGCACTATGTTGAAGAGTTATGGGGAGAGTGGGCAGCCTTGTCTTGTCCCTGATTTCAGTGGGATTCCTTTAAGTTTCTCTCTGTTCAGTTTGATGTTGGCTATAGGCTTGCTGTATATCGACTTCACTATGTTTAGATATGTGCCTTGTATCTGTGATCTCTCCAATATTTTAAATATGAATGAATATTGGATTAGGTCAAATGCTTTTTCAGCATCTAGGGAGATTATCATGTGGTTTTTTTTCTTTTAGTTTGTTAATATGGTGGATCACATTGATGGATTTCCATATGTTGAACCACCCCTGCATACTTGGGATGAAGCCTAATTGGTCATAATGGATAATATCTTTGATGTGTTCTTGTATTCGGTTTGCAAGTATTTTGTTAAGTATTTTTGCATCAATGTTCATAAGGGAGATTGGCCTGAAATTCTCTTTCTTTGTTGAGTCTTTGTGAAGTTTAAGTACCAAGGTGACTGTGGCTTCATAGAATGAGTTTGGTAATGTTCCTTCTGTTTCTATTTTGTGGAATAGTTTGAAGAGAATTGGTGTTAGCTCTTCTTTGAAGGTCTGGTAGAATTCTGTGCTGAAGCCATCTGGTCCTGAGCTTTTTTTGGGCGGGAGACTTTTGATGACCACTTGTATTTCTTTGGGGAATATAGGACTATTTAGTTGATTTACCTGCTCCTGGTTCAGCTTTGATAAGTCAAATCGATCAAGAAAATTGTCCATTTCGTTTAGATTTTCAAATTTTGTGGCATATAGACTTTTGAAGTAAGTCCTAATGATTGTTTGGATTTCCTTATTGTCTGTAGATATGTCCCCCTTTTCATTTCTGATTTTGTTGATTTGGGTGGTGTCTCCCTGCCTTTTAGTTAGCTTGGCTAAGGGTTTGTCAATGTTGTTGATTTTCTCAACCAGCTCTTGTTTTCATTGATTCTTTGAATTGTTTTATTTGTTTCTAATTGATTGATTTCAGCCCTGAGTTTGATTATTTCCAGACGTCTACTCCTTCTTGGTGTGTCTGCTTCTTCTTTTTCTAGGGTTTTTAAGTGAGCCATTAAGTTGCTTGAATGAGCTGTCTTGAATTTCTTCTTGAAGGCACTTTGTGCTATGAACTTTCCTCTTAGCACTGCTTTCATTGTGTCCCACAGGTTTAGGTATGTTGTGTCTTCATTTTCATTGATTTCTAGAAAGACTTTAATTTCTTTCTTCATTTCTTCCCTGACCCAGCTGTCATTTAGTAACAAGTTGTTCAGTTTCCATGTGTGTGTAGGCTTTTGCTATTTCTGTTATTGTTGAGGTCCAGCTTCATTCCAAGGTGATCAGACAAGATCCAATGGATTATTTCAATCTTCTTGTATCTGTTGAGGCTTACTTTATGACCAAATGTATGGTTTATTTTGGAGAAGGTTCCATGAGGTGCTGAGAAGGTAATTTCTTTTGTGTTTGGGTGTAAAGTTCTGTCAATGTCTGTTAGGTCCATTTGATTCATGACCTCTGTCAGAGACATTGTTTCTTTGATTAATTTCTGTTTTGTTGACCTGTCCTTTGTTGAGAGTGGGGTGTTGAAGTCTCCCACTATTAATGTGTGGGGATCTATATGTGGTTTAAATTTTATCAATGTTTGTTTTACAAATGTGGGTGCTCTTGTATTTGGGGCATAGATGTTCAGGATTGTGATGTTTTCCTGGTGGAATTTTCCCTTGATGTGTATGAAGTGTCCTTCCCCATCTGTTTTGATTAATTTTGGTTGAAAGTCTATTTTATCAGCTATTAGAATGGCTACTCCTGCTTGTTTCTTTGGTCTGTTTGCTTGGAAAGTCGTCTTCCAAACTTTTACCCTCAGGTAATGTCTATCTTTGTGCCTTAGGTGTGTTTCTTGTATGCAACAGATTGCTGGGTTTTGTTTACGTATTCATTCTGTTAATCGGTGTCTTTTTATTGGAGAGTTGAGTCTTTTGATGTTGAGAGAGATTAATGACCAGTGGCTGTTAGATCCTTTGAATTTGATGTTGGCTGTGGTCATAAGGTTGTGTTCTTGGTTCTTGGTTGCTTTTTTTTTTTTTTTTTTTTTTTTTTTTTTTTTTTGT
>NW_026590571.1:743625-810446 GCF_907164565.1 Psammomys obesus | reverse complement strand
TTTTTTTTTTTTTTTTTTTTTTTTTTTTTTTTTTACTGTAGTAAGGTTAGTTCCTGTGTTTTCTTGAAAGAAGCTAATTTTCTTGGGTTGTATTTTCCCTTCTAGTGTCTTCTGTAATGCTGGATTTGTTTGTAGGTATTGTTGAAATATGTTTTTGTCATTGAATATCTTGTTTTCTCCATCTATGAGGACTGAAAGTTTTGCTGGGTATATTAGCCTGGGCTGACATCTGTGTTCTCTTAGGATCTGCATAATATCTGTCCAGGCCCTTCTTGCTTTCATACTCTGTTGAAAATTCAGGTGTGATTCTAATGGGTTTGCCATTACATATTACTTGGCCTTTTTCCCTTGCAGCTTTTCGTATTTTTTATTTTTTTCTGTATACTTAATTTTTTGATTATTATGTGGCCTGAGGATTTTCTTTTCTGCTCAAATTTGTTGGGTGTTTTGTAGGCCTCATGTATTCTTATTGGCCTCTCCTTTAACTTGGGGAAATTTTCTTCAATGATTTTGTTGAAAATATTTTCTGGGACTTGGAGAAGGGAGTCTTCTTTTTCCTTTATACCTATTATTCTTAGGTTTTGTCTTTTCATATTGTCTTGGATATTTTGGACGGTCTATGTGAGGAATTTTTTGGATTTAACATTTTCTTTGACAGATACCTCTATTTCTTCCATTGTATCTTCTACACCTGAGAGTCTTTCTTCCATCTCTTGTAGTCTGTTGGTTATGCTTACCTCTGTAGTTCCTGTTTTCTCTCCTAGATTCTTTTTTTCCATTATTTCCTCCATTTGTGTTTTCTTTAATTTTTCCAGTTCTATCTTCAAATCTTGAATTGTTTTGTTTACTTCCTTCACCTGACTGATTATACTTTCCTGTTTTTCTTTTAGTTCCTTAAACTCTGTTTCTTGTATTTCATTCAGTGCTTTAAGCATTTCTTTTCTGAAGGCCATAAACTGTTTGGCTGCAACTTCCTCTATTTCTTTACAGATAGCAATATTTTGTTTGAGTTTATCTTCCTCTATGTCTTTACATATCTTATTTTTTCCTCTGTTATCATCTTCATGAGCATAGTTGTTAGGTTATCTTCTTGGATTTCAGTTATGCTGAGGTGTCCAGGGCTACTTGCCCCTGGGTAACTGGGTGTTGGAGAAGCCATATTGCTCTGACTTTTGTTGCTTGAGCTTTTACGCTGGCCTCTACCCATTGTTCTATCTTAGGTGTTTGGTGTTATTTTCTGATGGTTCTTGGGGATCCTGTGGTAGAGAGAATCTCCTCGGCAGAAAGCTCGTTTTTCCTGAAGGAAGTCTTCTCAGCTTTTTGTGTATAGTCCCTGGATGGCTGGCGTTTTTTTCAGGAGTTGCTGCTGCTCACCTCAGGGAATTAGAGACCTGAGTGGTAACTGTGGTTTGTTAGTTGAGAGGATTCTCCTCTCACTCAGGGCAGTACTGAAGACAGCTACTCTGTTTCTGGATTTCTTGCTGTAAATTTAATGATCAGCTGCTGTTACCCAGTTGGACATCTGGTGCGCAGCAACTGTTTGTGCCTGTGTTTGGAGCACAGCTGAGTGATGTCGGCTCGGCCCTGCCGGTCTGCTAGTCTTTTTCCAGGTAAGGATTGGGTGATTTAAGTCAGTACAGTTCCCTCCTTCCCTGTGGATTCTCTGGAGACAGGGACTCTCAGTCTCTTTTTTTGCCCTGGTGCTTACTGTTCAGTCTCTGCCAGCTGGCTGGCTGCAGAAACTGCCTGTGTCTGGAGCACAGCTGAGTGATGGCAGCTCAGTCTCCACCAGCTGTCTGGTGCACAGAAACTGCCTGTGTCTGCCTTTCCAGCCTTTGGGAGCCTGGGTGTCTGCCTAAACTGGGTAATTTTCCCAAGATCTTTTCGGGGTGGGGGTGTCGGCTAAGTGCTCTGAGATCAGACCAACCGTTTCCCTCCCTGTGTGTTTGCACCAGACAGTGAAACTCATTCACTGGTGCCCTGGTGCCTGCCCACAGTTCTATCTCAGGCAGAGTATCAGGCACGCAGGCAGGCAGGGCTCTGTGCCTGTGCCGGAGCCTGGGTCCCCGGCTCTGGCTCCGGGCTGGCTCCTGGGGCACCCATGGAATCCGAGTCTTTTCCAAGGGATGTCTGGGTGACCTAAGGTTGGTCCCAATCGTTTCCTGTACCGTGGGGTTATCTCTCGACTGAAAATTCCAGTCTATGATAGTGTGGTGCACATGGTTCAGTCTGTGACCTTTACCAGAGACACTGGCTTGTGGCTCGGGGCTGGGGCTGGGGCTGTGGCTGGCGGCTGGCAGCCAAGTGTCTGGCGGAACCTGGATCTCTTCCATGGTTTAGCTGGGTGAGTTAAAAGCTGATTGAATCCCCCACCGTGGGGTATCCTCTCACCTGGGAAACACAATGACTGTGTTTTATGGCCACTAGTTCTGCTTGCTGGTCACTGTGCTCATCCTGCTGCTGCTGTTCAGAATGAGAGTCCTCCCAGCACCGCCATCTTGCCCCGCCTCCCCCCTACTTTTTTTAAAGATACACAAAAAGAGGTTTTCCCCCAGAAAAAAATCAACAACAACAACAAAAAAAATAATTAAGAACACTATGACCCAATTAAGAGGTGAGGTGGGTATTTTTTGGTCATTTGGAGGGTTACAGATTGGTCAACCCAAGGAAGAAAAAAAAAAGAAAAAAACAAAACAAAACAAAAACAAAGTAAAGTTTAAAATCAGTGATCTCCTTCATTTAAACATTTTAATTCTTATAATTTATTACAGTTTATTCAATTTCTACCCCAGCTGTGGCTCCCTCCTTCATCTTCTCCCAAGCCCATCCTTCCTACCTTTTCTACCCTTATGCCTTTTCCCTAGTCCTCTGAAAGGGCAGGCTCTCCTCCCCTTCTACTTGACCTGAGCCTATCAGGTCTCATCAGGACTGGTTGCATTGTCTTCCTCTGTGGCCTAACAAGGCCACAACCCCAGGAGGAGGTTATCAGTGAGCCTGCCACTGAGTTCATGCCAGAAAAATCCCTGCTTTCCTTACTATGGACTCCTCTTGGAGTCTTTCTAACTCTCCCTTCTTTTATAAGATTTTCTGCATTCTGCCCAAAGTTTGGCTATGAGCCTCAGCCTCTGCTTCAATACCTCGATCAGTAGAGTCTTTCAGAGGACCTCTGTGGTAGGCTCCTGTCCTGTTTTCTGTCTTCTACTTCCGATGTCTATCTCATTTGCCGTCTGAATGAGAATTGAGCATCTTTCCTAGCATCTTCCCTTGCTGTTCAGCTTCTTTAGGAGTATAGATTTTAGTATGTTTATCCTGTATTATTTGACCAATATACACTTATGAGTGAGTATATACTATACGTGTCTTTCTGCTTCTGTGTTACCTCACTCAGGATGATCTTTTCTAGTTCCCACCATTTGCCTGCAAATTTTATGGTTTCATTGTTTTTAATTGCTGAGTAGTATTCCACTGTGTAAATGTACCACAATTTCTGTATCCCATTCCTCTGTAGTGAGACATCTAGGTTGTTTCCAGCATGTGACTATTATGAATAGAGCTGCTATAAACATTGTTGAGCAAATGTCCTTATTGTATACTTGAGCATATTTTGGATATATGACTATAAATGGTATAGCTGGATCTTGAGTTAGTACTATTCCTAGTTTTCTGAGAAAGCAGGCGATTGATTTCCAAAGTTGTTGTACAAGTTTATATTCCCACCAGAAATGGAAGAGGGTTTGCCTTCCTCTCCATCCTCTCCATGATATGTTGCCACTTGAGGTTTTGATCTTAGCCATTATAATTTCAGGGTTATTTTGATTTGCATTACCCTGATGATTAAGAACTTTGAAAATTTCTTGAAGTGTTTCTCTGCCATTGGCTTTTCCTCTATTGAGAATTCTCTGTCTAGCTTTGTACCACATTTTGTAATTGCATTACTTGGTTTGTTGCTGTTTAACTTCTTAAGTTCTTTATATATTCTGGATATTAGCCCTATATCAGATATAGATATGGTAAAGATCCTTATCCAATCCATAGGCTCTTGTTTTATTCTGATAAGAGTGTCCTTGGCTTTACAAAACATTTTCAGTTTCATGAGGTCCCATTTATTGATTGTTGCTCTTAGAACCTTTGCTGTTGGTGTTCTGTTCAGGAAGTTGTCTCCTGTGCCAATGAGTTCTAGGCTCTTCCATGCTTTTTCTTCTAACAAGTTTAGTGTATCTGGTTTTATGTTGAGGTCTTTAACCCACTTGGACTTTAACTTTGTGCAGGGTGATAAGTGTGGTTCTGTTTACATTTTTTTTCTACATGAAGACTGCCAGTTATACAAGCACCATTTGTTGAATAAGCTATCTTTTTCCCATTGTATTGTTTTAGGTTCTTTGTCAAAAATCAAGTATCCATAGGTGAGTGGATTTATTTTTGGGTCTAACATATGATTCCATTGATCCTCCAGTCTGTTTCTCTGCCAGTACCATGCAGTTTTAATTACTGTTGCTCTACAGTACAGCTTCAGATCAGGGATAAAAATACCTCCTGAAGATCTGTGATTGTACAAGATTGCTTTAAAAATTTGGGGTTTTTTTTTTGTTGTTGTTTTGTTTTTCCATATGAAATTATGAATTATTCTAATGTTCTTTAAATAATTGCATTGTTATTTTGATGGGAATTGTATTAAATCTGTAGATTGCTTTTGGTAGGATGGCCATTTTCCCTATGTTAATCCTGCTGATCCATGTGCATGGGTGATTTTTCCATCTTCTGATATCTTCTTCAATAAATTTCTTCAGAGACTTCAATTTTTTTTTTTTTAATATGTGTCTTTCACTTGCTTGGTTAGAGTCACACCAAGGTACTTAATGTTATCTGTCATTATTCTAAAGGGTGTTATTTCCCTAATTTCTTTCTCAGCCCTTTTATCCTTTGTATACAGGAGGGCTACTGATTTTTTCTTTTCTTTTTTTTTTTTTTTTGTATACAGATACTTTGCTGAAGGCTTTTAGTGATTTCTTTCTTTATCTCCTCTATCTTTCTTTTTCTCTTATCTTTCTCTCTCTTGGCCAGTATTAGGGAAAAAGAAAAAAGGGGGGGGGCATATAGGATTATGTTTGGAGCAGTGCCTCTGGCAGCTGCTTTGATATTTAAATCTCAGCTGAGAGACCACCTTTACCGGACCTTCTCTAAAGGCAGGGTAGAATTTGCAAGTCCATCTCCTTTTGTTTGTGACAGCAGGTGGGATAGCTTGTGAGGATCACACCTCTTCCTCAGGCTCCTCGTGGAAATTAAACCATTGTTCTGGGATGTTTTACTGGCTAAAAGTAACTCCTCAAAAATAAAGAGGTCAGAGGGCTGGAGGCAGAGACTTGAGACTTGCTGCTTGCACTGCTTGCTGCGGCAGCCTGCCTTTTGCTGTGGCTGTCGAGTCTGGACCTTTAAAAAGTTTCCTGTGTGCTGTGTGTTTCTTTTATTAATTTTAATCCTCACTCCCGACTCAAGAACTGTTCGACTCTGCTGGCTGGCTCCGGCAGGATTACAGGATAAATCACAGATTACCTAACCTACTAGTGTCAAATGTTATGTATTGGTATGAATTATTGTATATTGATAGAAATTTAAGGCTAGTTTTTCAACTTTTTTTTAATGAATTGTACATATGCAGCTTATCTAAAAATGTGGTGTAAAATTCTCGTCTTATGAAAACTATTGCAAACTGTTCAGGATAATTAGAAATGCAAATTTGTAGTTAGCAATCTATAAATACTTTTACTTATACTCTTATTAGTTACTAATTTAGTCAATTACAGAAATAAACTTACTTAATCTCTTGTGTATATTTTCAAGTTTAAGTAGATAGTACATAGCTAGAGACAAGCAAAGTTGCTGTATAGATAGATATGATTATGCACTATATAAAGGAAGATAAACAGGTGATCTTCAAACTCTTTAGAGCTCTATAGATAAGGCATTTAAAACTATTTTAAAAATAAAAGGCTTTTCTGACAGAGCCATATCTGCTCCTGGCAGGACCTCTTATCTACTTCAAAAAGATGATGGAATCAAAGAAACAAATGTGACAAGACAGTCACTGGAGAAAAAAATAAAACTGTCCTTTAACTGCTGATAGCTGGCTGTCTGGGCAAATTGTGACTAAGTGGCAGTCCTTCAAAATTCCTGTTTCACAGAAAAGCCTGTCAGATATTCTGGGCAAGTAGACTGAAGATTGACTGCCCCAACAACATAGAGAAACCTCTGGTAACTGTCCAGACAGTCAACTGTCTCTCTCATTTGTACATTTGTACAGTTCTGGAAGCTGTTTGTTCAATGCTTCTTATATGTTTATGCACTATCATTTCCTTTTAGAGTCTCTGATTAATTTGAAGTCTAGATAGTCCTAGTTTTACTACATTTAGGCTTAATAAAATTGCTTCTGTCTAAAAAAAAAACTCTCTTAAGATCTAGATAGATAAAGAACTCAAGAAATTAGACACTAACAAACCAAATAATCCAATTAAAAAGGGAGAATTTTCAAAAGAATATGAAATGGCAGAGAAACACTTAAGGAAATGTTCAGCATTCTTAGCCATCAGGGAAAGGCAAATAAAAACAACTCTCAGACCTCTCAGAATGGCTAACATCAGAAACTCAAATGACAACACATGCTGTTTTCATGTGAGGATGTGGGGAAAGGGGAATCCTCTTCCATTGCTGGTGGGAGTGCAAACTTGTACAACCACTTAGGAAATCAATCTTGTGCTTTCTCAGAAAATTGGGAACAGCACTACCATAAGATCCAGCTATACCACTCCTGGGCATATATCCAAATAATGCCCTACCATTCAATAAAGACCTCTGCTCAACCATGTTGATAGCAGCTTTATTTGTAATAGCCAGAATCCAGAAACAACCTAGATGTTCCTCAATGAAGGAATGGATACAGAAATTGTGGTATATCTACACAATGGAATAATACTGAGCTATTAAAAACAAGGAAATCATGAAATTTGCAGGCATATGGATGGAAAAAGAAGATATCATCCTGAGTGAGGTAACACAGAAACAGAAAGACAGACATAAAACTCACTAATAAGTGGTTATTAGCCTTATAATATGGGACTACCATCTACAGACCTAAAGAAGCTAAACACTAAGGAGGACCTTGGGAAGGATACTTAAATCTCATTCAGAATGTCCAACAGGATAGATCCAGAAAGCAGTGGAAGAAAGGAAACAGGATGGGATTCTACTGTAGAGGGCCCTCTGAAGAGATTCACCCAACAAAAGATCAAAGCAGATGCTAAGACAGAGGGCCAAACTTCTGGCAGATAGCAGGGAGTCTAATGGAGGAAGAAGGGGTGGGATTAGAAGGACATGGAACAGACAGAATCCCCACATGGAGACCAACAAAAATAAAAGACCTGAGCCCATGGGATACTGCAGAGAGAGATGCACCAACAGAGAACCATACATGGAGCATACCTAGATCCCCTGCTCAGATGTACCCAATTGGCAGCTCAGTCTCCATGTGGTTCTCTGAGGGAGGGGATCAGGGGCTGCCTCTCTCATGAACTCAGTTGTCTGCCCTCTGAGCACTCACCCCTGATGATGCAGCCTTGATAGGCCACAGAGGAAGAGGATCCAAGCAGTCCTGATGAGACTTATCAAGCTATGTGCAAATGGCAATAATGGAGAGCGCCCCCCTTTCAGTGGACTATAGGAAAGTGATGAGGGGAAGAGGGTGATAGTGTGGGGCTGGGTGAGTTGAAAGCAAGGAGCTTCAGTCAGGATATATAATGAATAAATTGTGAAGAAAAAAATAAAATAATAAAAATAAAACTAGATAAATATTTTTAAGTTGCTAGACAGGAAAGTAATTTATATACAGAACTTAGGATTCAGCAGTATAGGATAGATACATGATTGCCAAATACAAATGGATTGCACATTCTTATTGTATATACTTTGCTTTTGTTAGAGAAAATGCCAATGTTTAAAGATGAAAGGAGAAATGTTGTGGCTGTTTTGGTTTATGGTATGTAAATAAGTTTTTGTTAAAATTCCAATTTGGAGATTTTAGTTTGCCCATACCTGTTAAGTGTCTTATATGGAGCATGGTCTCTGCCATGTAGAAATAGAAGAATTCTGAGGAATTTGATGGGTATAATGATGACAACCCAGAAGAAAGAAGCACAGCTGCTTGGAGGAAAACTGCTTGCTGCTGGTTCAAAATGTCACTGCATTGGCTGTTTGCTGATTTGTTGGTTACCTGGACTTCTGAATTTCTGAATGACTGATATTGGTATTGTCTCCATAGTATCCTACAACCTTACCCAGCCAGATGTAGCAGAGAGATCTCTATGCTCAGTCCTCACTAACCTTCCTTCCCTCCTACCCAGTGTTGGGGGGTTAGAAGGGAGATAGAAGCATTTAATAACCATAAATAAAGTAGGTTTTTCAAAAAATCAAAGACAACATTTGTGCATGTGCAGTTTAACAAGGGATAGTTGTATCATTTTAGGCATTATTATGACTTGATTATCGATTTTATTTGGACATAAGGAGATTTGATGTGTATAAAATTTGGAAGGAATAAATTGTGATGGCTATTCTTGATTATATCTAGAATGACCTGTAATCTGGATATGGAGAGCACAAGTTTGTTCCAGATCTTGAGGCACAGTGGCCAGGCTTATAAAGATCTTGTGATCTTTTTCTTTATGCATTTTATTTGTTTCCTCTATTATCCCCTTCATAAGCGTAGATGTAAGGTCGTCTTCTTGAATTTCAGTTATGCTGGGGTGTCCTGGGCTGCTTGCCCCTGGATAACTGGGTTCTGGAGATGCCATATTGCTCTGTCTTTTGTTGGTTGAGCTTTTATGCTGACCTCTACCCATTGGGCTATCTTAGGTGTGGACTGTTAATTTCTGGTGGTTCCTGGAATCCTGTGGTGGGGAGAATCCCCTTGGCAGGAAGATGATTTTTCCTGAAGGAGGCCTCCTTCGCTTTTTGGATATGGTCACTGAATGGCCAGGGTTTCTCAGGAATTGCCACAGCTCACCTAGGGATATAGACCTGAGTGGTAACTGTGGTCTTTGTTAGTCAGGGAGGCTTTCCTCTCACCCATAGAAGTCATTGAGACAGCTGCCCTGCTGCTGAGTATCTAGTACTGAATTTAATTAGCTGCTGCTGTTTTTACACTGTTTTCCATGCACAACACTCTTGAAGAACCCGGAAGCCACGTGGTTTGGTCAGTTTTGTTATGCATAACTGGTTCTCCCTTGAAGCAGTATCTGGGGGCTGATCTGGGAAGGGGATCCCAGGATTCTAAAGGTCTGAAGTTGGAGCTCTGTGCCCCAGTACCCAAGCTGTAATCAGTGGCAGGTGAGCTCAGCTCTCATTGGTACAGCAGGAGCCTAGAGCCTGCGGGAAGCCAGAAACATTTCTGAGCTGGGTGAACTGAGGTTCGACTAGATGTTTACCCCCACTGTGGGGCTTCCTCCCAAGAGGGAAACCCTGTCTGTGGTGTTTGAGGTCCACAGATCCTTCTGAAGTGGAGCATAGAGCACGTATACAGTGGTGACTCCAAGCTGACGACTGGGCACCTGCAGAAACCCGGGAACTTTTCCCAAAAACTTTTCTGTGTGTATGGAGGGGCAGTCATCAAATTTATACAACCACTCTGGAAATCAATCTGGTGCTTTCTCAAACAATTAAGAATAGCACTTTTTCAAGATCCAACTATACCACTCCTAGGCATATATCCAAAATGTGCTCAAGTACACAACAATGACATTTATTCAACCATGTTTGTAGAAGCATTATTTTATAGTCAGGATTTGGAAACAACCCAGATGTCCATCAACGGAGGAATAGATACAGAAATTATGGTACATCTACGCAACGGAAGATTACTCAGCAATAAAAAACAAGGAAATCATGAAATTTGAAGGTAAATGGTGGGAACTGGAAAAGATCATCCTGTGTGAGGTATCCCAGAAGTAGAAAGACACATGGGGTATATACTCACTCATAAGTGGATATTAGACCTATAATATAGGATAAACATGTTAAATGTGTACACCTAAAGAAGCTAATCAAGGGGAGCCAAGATGGCGGCGCTGGGAGAGCACTGCGTCTGAGAAGCAGGACAGCACTCTCCGTGCAGCGACCAAGAGACTGAACTCTGGGCCCTAAAACTACAGCAATGGATCTTGTTTCCCAGGTGAGGGGAGGCTCCCACGGCGTGGGAATCAGTCGGGTCCACTCACGGCTGCCCAGCCAGAACCCGGAAGAAATCCCAGGTAACGCGGGCTTTGGGTCTCCGGGCTGGAGCCGCAAGCCTGCTTGTCCCGATGACTTTCCCAGGCTGATCAGTGGGCGCAAGGGTGCCTGAGACTGAGAGTCCCAGTCGCAAGAAAACCCCACCGGGAAGGAAAGTTGCGAGTCTGAACACGGGTCACCCAGTCTTTCCCTGGAAGATCTCACAGACTGCAGGTACCCACCGCCATCACAACTGAGCTCCCGCCACACGGAGAGCTGCGCGCCCAGCTCACCAGTATAGAAGAGCTGTGCACTCCATTGCAACAGAGACTGACAACACCTGTCTGGAGAGGGCTCCACAGGGAAGGAAGAAACCGTGCTGCTGGGGTCACCTAGGCTTTGCCTGGGGAGAGTCTAGCAGACCGCAGATCGCAAACAGGCAAGTACGCTCAGCCATCACAGATTCGGGCCCAAGCAGAGAGCACAGGGTTATTGGGAACCCAGCTCCCGCAGAGTATCAGGCGGGCACATGCTCTGCCAGCCCAGAGGCCAGCTTTGTACCAACTACTCCTTACAGACAGAACTGTGTGCCCCAAGACACCAGAGTCTTAGAGTCACTCTCTGGAGAAACCCTCACAAGGAACAAGGAACGAAGCAAAGGGGACAGAGTTAGGCAACCCAGTATATCCCCGGAAAAGGTCCCACAGACTGACCCAACCCAGGGAAATGCTGTGCCCCAGATAGCCTGCTGTTACCAGGAGAGCAGTACTCAACCGCCACAGATTATCTCTTGGGTTCTGGGGCACAGAGCCCCAACCTCAGACCTACAAAAGACCAGGAACCCTGAGATCAACCCCCAGATACTGCTCCAAGGGCCAACCAGTTATTCCTAACAAAACCTACCAAAAAAACAGGACACACAGGTTACAGCAGCTGATCACTAAATTTACAGCAAGAAACCCAGAAGGAGGGCAGCTGTCTCCAGGACTTCTCCCGGTGAGAGGAGAGCCCTCTTGACTAATCAGGACCACAGTTACCACCCAGGTCTCTATGCCTGAGGTGAGCTGTAGCAACTCCTGAAAAACACCGGCCATCCAGTGACTATACCCAAAAAGCTGAGAAGGCTTCCTTCAGGAAAAAACATCTTCCTGCCAAAGGGATTCTCTCCACTACAAGAGTCCAGGAACAACCAGAAACTAACTTCAAACAACTAAGATAGCCCAATGGGTAGAGGACAGCGTAAAAGTTCAACCAACAAAAGCCAGAGCAATATGGCATCTCCAGAACCCAGTTATCCAGGGGCAAATAGCCCTAGACAACCCAGCATAATTGAAATTCGAGGAGATGACCTAACATCTATGCTCACGAAGAAGATAACAGAGAAAACAAATAAAATACGAAAAGAAATAGCAGAAGCTGCAGCCAAACAGTTTGTGGCCTTTAGAGAAGAAATGCTGAAATCACTGAATGAAATAAAAGAATCAGTGGATTGTTCAAACAAACAGCTGAAGGAATTGATGGAAAAACATGAAAATACAGTCAGACAGGTGAAGGAAACCAACAAAATCGCTCAAGACCTGACAATAGAATTGGAAAAATAAAAAAAAAAAAACACAAATAGAAGAAATTGTGGAGAGAAAGAACATAAGGAAGAAAGCAGGAACTACAGAGGTTAGCATAACCAATAGGCTACAAGAAATGGAAGAAAGAATCTCAGGTATGGAAGATACAATGGAAGAAATAAATGTAAAGTTAAATCGAAAAAATTCCTGACACAGACCGTCCAAGAAATTAAAGACAACATAAAAAGACAAAACCTAAGAATAATAGGAATAGAGGAAAAAGAAGATTCCCTGCACCAAGGCCCAGAAAATATTTATAACAAAATCATTGAAGAAAATTTCTCCAACTAAAAGGAGAGGCTAATAAGAATACATGAGGCCTACAGAACACCCAACAAATTTGAGCAGAAAAGAAAATCCTCCTGCCACATAATAATCAAAACTGTAAGTATACAGAATAAAGGAAAAATACTAAAAGCTGCAAGAGAAAAAGGCCAAGTAACATATAATGGCAAACCCATTAGAATCACAACAGACTTTTCAAAAGAGACTATGAAAACCAGAAGGGCCTGGACGGATATCATGCAGACCATAAGAGAACACAGATGTCAGCCCAGGCTACTATACCCAGCAAAACTCTCAGTCCTCATAGACAGAGAAAACAAGATATTCAATGACAAAAACAAATTTCAACAATACCTACAAACAAATCCAGCATTAAAGAAGACACTAGAAGGGAAAATACAACCCAAGAAAACTAGCTACATTCAAGAAAACACAGGAAATAAATAACCCCACTACAGTAAAACAAAAAGCAACCAAGCACACAACCGTATGACCACAGCCAACATCAAATTCAAAGGATCTAACAGCCACTGGTCATTAATCTCTCTCAATATTAATGGACATAATTATCCCATAAAAAGACACAGACTAACAGAATGGATGCGTAAACAAAACCCAGCAATCTGTTGTATACAACACAACTAAGTCACAAAGATAGACATTACCTGAGGGTAAAGGGATGGAAGACGGCTTTCCAAGCAAATGGATCCAAGAAACAAGCAGGAGTAGCCATTCTAATATCTGATAAAATAGACTTTCAACCAAAATTAATAAAAAGAGATGGTGAAGGACACTTCCTACTCATCAAGGGAAAATTCCACCAAGAAGAAATCACAATCCTGAACATCTATGCCCCAAATACAAGGGCACCCACATTTGTGAAAGAAACATTGATAAAACTTAAACCACACATACATCCCCACACACTAATAGTGGGAGACTTCAACACCCCACTCTCAACAAAGGACAGGTCAACTAAACAGAAATTAAACAAAGAAACAATATCTCTAACGGAGGTCATGAATCAAATGGACCTAACAGATTTACAGAACTTTACACCCAAACACAAAAGAATTTACCTTCTTCTCAGCACCTCATGGAACCTTCTCCAAAACAGACCACATAGTTGGTCACAAAGCAAGCCTCAACAGATACAAGGAGATTGAAATAACCCCTTGTATCCTGTCTGATCACGATTGAATAAAGCTGGACCTCAATAAAACAGAAATAGCAAAAAGCCTACGCATACATGGAAACTGAACAACTTGCTACTAAATGACAGCTGGGTCAGGGAAGAAATAAAGAAAGAAATAAAAATCTTCCTAGAAGTCAATGAAAATGAAGACACAACATACCTAAACCTGTGGGACACAATGAAAGCAGTGCTAAGAGAAAATTTCATAGCACAAAGTGCTTCAAGAAGAAATTCAAGACAGCTCATTCAAGCAACTTAATTGCTCACTTAAAAACCCTAGAAAAAGAAGAAGTAGACACACCAAGAAGGAGTAGACGTCTGGAAATAATCAAACTCAGGGCTGAAATCAATCAATTAGAAACAAATAAAACAATTCAAAGAATCAATGAAAACAGTAGCTGGTTCTTTGAGAAAATCAACAAGATCGACAAACCCTTAGCCAAGCTAACTAAAAGGCAGAGAGAAACCACTCAAATCAACAAAATCAGAAATGAAAAGGGGGACATAATTACAGACACTGAGGAAATCCAAACAATCATTAGGACTTACTTCAAAGGTGTATATGCCACTAAATTTGAAAATCTAAACGAAATGGACAATTTTCTTGATCGATTTGACTTACCAAAGCTGAATCAGGACCAGGTAAATCAATTAAATAATCCTATATTCCCCAAAGAAATAGAAGCAGTCATCAAAAGTCTCCCAACCAAAAAGAGCCCAGGACCAGATGGCTTCAGCACAGAATTCTACCAGACCTTTAAAGAAGAGCTAACACCAATTCTCTTCAAACAATTCCACAAAATAGAAACAGAAGGAACATTACCAAACTCATTCTATGAAGCCACAGTCACCTTGGTACCTAAACCTCACAAAGACTCAACAAAGAAAGAGAATTTCAGGCCAATCTCCCTTATGAACATTGATGCAAAAATACTTAACAAAATACTTGCAAACCAAATCCAAGAACATATCAAAGATATTATCCACTATGACCAAGTAGGTAGGCTTCATCCCAGGTATGCAGGGGTTTTCAACATACAGAAATTCATCAATGTGATCCACCATATTAACAAACTGAAAGAAAAAATCCACATGATTATCTCCCTAAATGCTGAAAAATCATTAGAAAAAATCCAACATTCATTCATGTTTAAAGTATTGGAGTGATCAGGGATACAAGGCATATATCTAAACATAATAATGGTGATATACAGCAAGCCTATAGCCAACATCAAACTGAATGGAGAGAAACTTAAAGCAATCCCACTGAAATCAGGGACAAGACAAGGCTGCCCACTCTCCCCATATCTCTTCAACATAGTGCTGGAAGTCTTTGCTAGAGCAATAAGACAGTTGAAGGAGATCAAAGGGATACAAATTGGAAAGGAAGAAGTCAAATTATCACTATTTGCAGATGATATTATAGTATACATGAGTGACCCCAAAAACTCCACCAGGGAACTCCTACAGCTGATAAACACCTTCAGCAAAGTGGCCGGATACAAAATTAACTCAAAAAAATCAGTAGCCCTCCTGTATACAAAAGACAAAAGGGCTGAGAAAGAAATTAGGGAAACAACACCCTTCACAATAGCCACAAATGACATAAGGTTCCTCAGAGTAACCCTAACCAAGGAAGTCAAAGACTTGTATGAAAAAAATTTCAAGTCACTGAAGAAAGAATTAGAAGAAGATATCAGATAATGGAAAGATCTCCCATGCTCATGGCTTGGCAGGATTAACATAGTAAAAATGGCCATCTTACCAAAAGCAATCTACAGATTCAATGCAATTCCCATCAAATTAACAACACAATTCTTTACCTGGAAAGAGAAATTCTCAACTTCATATGGAATAACAAGAAACCCAGAATTGCTAAAACAATCCTCTACAATAAAAGATCTTCTGGAGGTATCTTCATTCCTGATCTTAAGTTGTACTATAGAGTCACAGTTTTAAAAACTGCATGGTACTGGCATAGAAACAGAATGGTGTATCAATGGAACAGAACAGAGGACCCAGAAATAAACCCACACACTTATGGACACCTGATCTTTGACAAATACGCCAAAATCATACAATGGAAAAAAGATAACATCTTCAACACATGGTGCTGGTCCAACTGGATGTTTACATGTAGAAAAATAAAAATAGATCCATACTTATCACCCTGCACAAAACTGAAGTCCAAGTGGATCAAAGACCACAACAGAAAACCATACACATTAAATCGGCTAGAAAAAAAAAAAAAGTGGGGAATACCCTTAGAACCATTGTTACAAGAGAAAACTTCCTGAACAGAACACCAACAGCACAGGCTCTAAGAGCAACAATCAATAAATGGGACCTCATGAAACTGAAAAGCTTCTGCAAAGCAAAGGAAACCGTCATCAAAACAAAGCGACTGCCTACAGATTGGGAAAGAATCTTCACCAACCCTTTATCTGACAGAGGACTCACATTCAGTATATATAAAGAACTAAAGAGGCTTAAAATCAGCAAACCAAGTACTCCACTTAAAAAATGGGGAACAGAGATAAACAGAGAATTCTCTGTAGAGCAATATCGAATGGCAGAGAAGCACTTAAAGAAATGCTCAACCTCATTAGCCATTAGGGAAATGCAAATCAAAACAACCCTGAGATTTCACCTTACACCCATGAGAATGGCAAAGATCAAAAACTCAAGTGACAACACATGCTGGAGAGGTTGTGGAGAAAGGGGAACCCTCCTCCACTGTTGGTGGGAATGCAAACTTGTACAACCACTCTGGAAATCAATCTGGTGCTTTCTCAGACAACTAGGAATAGCGCTTCCCCAAGATCCAGCCATACCACTGCTAGGTATATATCCAAAAGAGGCTCAAGTACACAAAAAGGACATTTGCTCAACCATGTTTGTAGCAGCTTTATTTGTAATAGCCAGAAGCTGGAAACAGCCCAGATGCCCCTCAACTGAAGAATGGATGCAGAAATTGTGGTACATCTATACAATGGAGTATTATTACTCAGCAATGAAAAATAAGGAAATCATGAAATTTGCAGGTAAATGGTGGGACCTGGAAAGGATCATCCTGAGTGAGTTGTCCCAGAAGCAAAAAGACACACATGGTATATACTCACTTGTATAATCATACAAGGTAGGATAAACCCACTAAAATGTGTACATCTAAACAAACTAAGCAAAAGAGAGGACCCTAACTAAAATGCTCAATTCCCATCCTGAAAGGCAAAGAGGATGGACATCAGAAGAAGAAGAAAACAGGAAATAACCTAGGAACCTGCCACAGAGGGCCTCTGAAAGCCTCTGCCCTGCAGACTATCAAAGCAGATGCTGAGCCTGATGGCCAACTGTTGGGCAGAGTGAATGGAATTTTATGTAAAAAGTGGGAAATAGTAAGAGCTGGAGAGGACAGGGTCTCCACAAGGAGAGCAACAGAACAAGAAAATTTGAACACAGGGAACTTCCCAGAGATTCACACTCCAACCAAGGACTATTTATGGAGATAACCTAGAACCCCTGCACAGATGTAGCCCATGTCAGTTCAGTGTCCAAGTGGGTTACATAGTAATGCGAAAAGGGACTGCCTCTGACATAATCTGATTGGCCTGCTCTTTGATCACCTCCCCCTGAGGGGGGAGCAGCCTTACCAGGCCACAGTAGAGAACAATGCAGCCACTTTTGATGAGAACTGATAAACTAAGACCAGAAAGGAGAGGAGAACCTCCCCTATTAGTGGATTTGGGGAGTGGCATGCATGCAGAAAGGGGAGGGAGGGGAGGAGTGAGGGGCTTATGGGTATACAAAATGAATAAAGTGTAATTAATAAAAATATTAAAAAAGAAGCTAATCAAGAAGCAGGACTCTGCCTAAGAATCTCAATCCTCATTCAGAAAGGCAAAGAAGATGGACATCAGAAGAGGTAGAAAACAGGGAACAGGACAGGAGCCTACCACAGAGGGCCTTTGAAAGACTCTGCCCTGCAGTGTATCAGAGAAGATCCTTATAGTTTAGTTTTGGACAGAGTGCAGGAAATCTTATTAAAGAAGTGGGAAATAGTAAGACCTGGAGAGGACAGGAGCTCCACAAGGAGAGTAACAGAACCAAGAATTCTGGGCACAGGGGTCTTTTCTGAGACTGATACTCAAACCAAGGGCCATGCATGGAGATAGTCTAGAATCTCTCCTCAGATGTAGCCCATGGCAATTCAGTGTCCAATTGGGTTCCGTAGTAATGAGAGCAGGTAATGTCAGAGATATGAACTGACTGGCCTGTTCTTTGATCACCTCCTTCTGTGGGGGGAGAAGCCTTACAAGGCCACAGAAGAAGACAATGCAGCCACTCCTCATGAGACCTCGTAGAGTAGGATCAGAAGGAAGGGGAGGAGGATGTCTCCTATCAGTGGAGTTGTGGACGGGCATTGGTAAAGAAGACGGAGGGAGAGTGGGATTGGGAGGCGAGGAAAGAGGGAGCTACAGGGGGATACAAAGTTAATAAATTGTAATTAATAAAAATAAAATTTAAAATATTGTAAAAAATATTTAAAGAAAAAAAATTGCCCTGGTATTGTGGTAATTATCTTTAGTTCCCAGAGACAAGAGCAAGCAGATTTGATTTCAAGCCCAGCCTGGTACATACCAATTTCTAGGTAAAATAAAGCTTAGGTCCAGGTTTGAAGATACATGTCTTTTAATCCCATCCATCAGGAGACAGAGGCATGCAGATCTCTGAGTTCAAGGTCAGTCTACAGAGCAAGTTTCAGGACAGCCAAGCTCAGGCAAGTGAAGAAAATCATAGAAAATAGAAAGCTGGTAAAGACATAATAGAAAAAGTATGCCATGTTCCAGTCCCAGCAAGCAGCAGTTCTGCACAGCTTCAACCATGTGGAACCTGCTTTGGAGTCAAGAATAGAAGGGGTTACTGTGAAAACTGATGATATTTATCTGGAGCTAAAAAAAATAAAATATAAAAGCAGTGATTGATACCAGCATCACTAAGGTGAAATCTTCTGGAATTTGTTTTCCAAGAGCACAAAGAAAATGTGTTCTAAAGATAGACCTTGTGCTGGCAGCCCAAACAGTTGATGGGGAATAATCACCTAGGTGGCACTGGTTTTGAAGGCATGAAGGGATCATGAAGAACACTTGACACTTGGTACTTTGAAAGCTCAGGAAAAGCATTGGTGAAGATATAGACACAGTGCTGGTTGAAGTACCGGGAGTGAAGAGGTCATGTAAAGAAGTTGAAGCCTGGCACTAGGAAGAGAACCTATAAGAGTCTATTGGTGAAAATAGAGCCTGTTTTCAGGGGAAGACCCCACCATACTGCAGATGACAGTATTATAGGATGACCAGCAAGTACAGTATCAGCAGTGGAGTAGAGTCAGACAGAGCCTACAGTGCGACAGAAGGCAGAACTGGAGAAGTGACCCAAGCCCTTTGGGGGAGTCCAGGAGATAATGTTTGGATCTCCAACACTGGAACAAGAAACTGTAAAGTTGAAGTTGTCTCTGAGTTTTCAAGATGTTAGGGATGTCAGTCAGAGCCACTGGATACCCGCTGAAGGAAGCTGCTAACAGGGATTGTAACCAGCCTAAGTGAAACAATTGTTTTGCAGTCAACAAGCTGAATGGAATTGGACATCAGAAATGGAAATGCAGAGTTTGCAGTTTGCCCAGCTGTTTTTTGTTCCCCAGTGTTTTCTCACTATGATGTTTTAGAATGATAATGTATATCCTGTGATGTTAAAAATATGTGATCTACTTTTTCACTTTGATTTCATAAGATAATACTCTTAAGAAATAGCATGAATTTCAGAAAAGACTTTGAACTTTGGACTTTTAAACATTGTTGAGTCTGTGATAGATTATGGGAATTTTTGAAACTGAACTAAATGCATTTTGCATTATGTTACGGCTGCCAGCCTATGAAGATCAGGGAGAGGAATGTATTGTTTTAATAGGTTTGGGCCCATAGATGTATGTGTTTGAATGCTTGTGCCACAGAGAATGACACTACTAAGTGTTGTGTCCTTTTTGGAGTAAGTGTGACCTTGTTGGAGAGGGTGTGTCACTGTTGGGGTGGCCTTTGAAGTCTCTTATGCTTAAGCTTTTCATATTATAGAATTGCAGTTTCCTCTTGGCTGCCT
The DNA here is from genome assembly GCF_907164565.1 of Psammomys obesus. NCBI lineage: Eukaryota > Metazoa > Chordata > Mammalia > Rodentia > Muridae > Psammomys > Psammomys obesus. The sequence goes on along the minus strand of NW_026590571.1, from coordinate 790,943 downwards.
GCAGAATATAGTGTCTTCCTGGCTACCTTTGGGTCAAGGTGTAGACCTCTTGGCTCCTCTGGCACTACGTCGACCTAAATGCTGTCATGTTTTCAACTATGATAATGCACTTAACTTTTAAAATTGTAAGACAGCTCCAAATATATATTGGCCTTTATTACAGTTGTTTTGGTCATGGTGTCTCGGCACAGAAATAAACCTTAAGTAAGACACCAACCCTATAACCTGTTCTGCCTGCAAAATATTCTAAGGCAATGGTGGCATAGAACATGTGGGAGAATTCAACACATATTTTATTTGACTTAAGGACCACTGAATAAGATTGAACCCATTCCCAGCATTATTTAGGTGACCAAGAGCTAGAAACTAAATTGCCTAAGGACTTATGGTAAAATCAATACTACTGTTCTAAAAAAGTATCAATAAAATGAATTCCTCATATTAAAAAAGAAGGATTAAAGTAAGACACAGAGAGAAAAGGAGATAGGTATGAAAATAACCAGAATTTATTGTAAACATGTACAAAACTCTCGAAGAACAAAACATATCAAAATACTAAATAAATAGAGTTATAAGAAATTGAAGCACATTCTTTATCCATTAGTACCTTTTCTTTATTCTACATATATGTATTTTGGAATGACCTATGAGCGAAGACATATAATATACTGATATACTTAAAATGTTTTCTTTCCAATTTACCTTTTATAAATATGTAATGATTTTTTTGTTTACTGGTAGAAAGAAAATACAGCCCCATTAGCCTGTATATTTTTATATTTATTTATTCCATACAGCATGACCATTCATATTTTCAAAACTCAAATATTCACTTGATTTTTGCTATAAAGTTGTGGTACAGAACTTGAAGGTCTTACAACTTAAACAGTTCAAAGTCTTAATTACTTTATAAGTGACTTTTATACGAAATACATTTGAATTAGTTAAAAAAAAAACACATGAGTTCATTGTCAACACCATTTTGGGAGGTGCGATAGTGATAGTAGTATTTGCTTGAGGAACTTGGCATCTTGATAGAAAGAATCATACCACAAATTTTCAGAGTAAGTAAAAGAAAAAGTTTTACAGATTTAGAGAGAATGGAAAGAATTCTGATTGCATGTAAAGGCTGTATAGGTAATATATAAATGAAGAATTCTGTGCATTTTCCAGATGTAGGATCCAGTGTAGTCAAAGTAATTTAAGGAAAACAAACAAACAAACAAACAAACAACAAAAAACAAGCTACAAGTATCAAAGTACTGAATTTCATGCACACTATGGAGATGTTGTAACCCCAAACAGCATGATATTGACATAAAAATAGACACAGACATAGGGCCCTTCAACATACAGCTGTTAATCTACAGTCAACTGATTCTCAATAATGACACTCAAAATATCAATTCTAGAACAGAAAACATCTTTACTAAATGTAGTTTTGATAATATGATATGCACAGTAAGAGAATTAAAATTTGATCCCTATCTCATGTATGCAATAATGAAGAAAAATTTAAATGAAAGACTTGTAAATGTAATATCTAAATTTCTGAAATGATCAGAAGAAAAATGTAACAATATATACACTTCAACTCACAATAACTTTTCAAGAGATGGTAAATTAAAAGCATAGAGAAAAAATCAAAAATTGAAAACTAAAAATACATCACAGTAAAATGTTTCTGCACAACAAAGAAAATAATAACAAGACACAAATGTATAGAATGGGAGAATATTCTTCCAAAGTATTTGTATAAAATTGTTCTCTACAATTCTTAAGTAACAAGAAGATTCACAACAAAATAATGCATGTAATCTGGCTTAAAAATGGAAAATTATCTCACTGCACACTTCTTAACAAAATTTAAAATCTCCTCTATCTTGAGTAAAATACAAATTAAATTTTCAATTAAACTTATTTTACCACTGAAAGTATGGCTAATAATAGTAGTAGTGGTGTTAGTAGTAATAATGATAGAATAATAATGATAACAATAGTAAAAAAAAATAACTACTACTACTAGTAATGCCCACTCAAGAGTGAGAAATACTGCCTGGCATTCAAAACCTGGACAGTTTCCTGAGGTTAGTGAGGTCATGAAACTTAGACAAAAAAAGACTACTACAATTTGATAGACCAGTATAATCCATTGTTATATTTGAAATCTTCTTCTTACACCCAGGGATAAATGTGTAGTACCAACCTTCATCAAAGAAGCCTTTTTTTTTTTTTTTTTTTTTTTTACGACAAATAGAGATCATCATGGAAAAACATAACTGGACACAATGAAGAGATCAACAATTCATGAGGATCCCAGCCTGAGTGGATCCATGTACATCACAAGCTCCTCATTTATGGTTCAGAGAATTTTCTTGAAGAATGGAGAGGTAAGAGTGTAAGAGCCAGTATAGTAGGAAGTCTGCTATGAATGTCTGTTTTAAAACTGGCTACATAGTGGCCATATCTATAGACACATTAATGAGGAAGGAACAAAATTTAGTGAGGTCCCAATCCTAGACAAAGAAATATGGCCAATTCTTGACAGCTGGGAAAAAGGAGAATTAGCCTTTCCCAGCAATCAGATACCTTATTGCTTGTCCAATATGGAGTATTCAGCTCTGAAACCATAAACACACAAACAACAGAAGTGTACTCAGCATGTTATATTTACATGCAGTTTGGTAAAGTGATAAAATTCTATTTAAATATTTTTAAGGGAAAATATTCTAAAAAAGTCTTTAAAATAAATGCGAGCAAGGATGTGGATAAAAATGAATGCTTACACACTGATGGTGAGAATATATACTAGTGTAGCCACTACAGAGTACAGTATGGATGTTTTCTAAAATACTAAGAATAGATTCAACATATGTTCTAGCCATTGTATTCCTTAGTATATACTTCTATTTAAAGGGAATGAAATCAACAGAGGTACTTACAAACAGATGTTAGAATATTATTCAGCCATAAGGTACTGACATTAACCAGAAAATAAATAGATTGATCATCTTACCCCGGGTCCTCTTTCTTGTTTATCTTCTTTAGGTGTATAGATTTCATTATGTTTATCATATCTTATAGGTCTATATAAGTGAGTATATATCATGTGTGTCTTTTTCCTTCTGGGATACCTCGCTCAAAATGATGTTTTCTAGATCCCACCATTTGCCTGCAAATTTCATGATTTCCTCGTTTTTGATTGCTGAATAGTATTCCATTGTGTAAAAATACCACAATTTCTGTATCCATTCCTCCATTGATGGACATCTGGGTTGTTTCCAGGTTCTGGCTATTACAAATAAAGCTTCTACAAACATGGTTGAGCAAATGTTCTTGTAAGATGATCAATCCTCACTTAGAAAGACAAATGGAATGTGCATTGGACATAGGAGAAAACAAGTAACAAGACAGGAGCCTAGAGCAGATGGCATCTGAAAGACTCTACCTAGCAGTGAATCAAAACAGATACTAAGACTCATAACCAAACCTTCTGCACAGTGCAGGGAATCATATGGAAGAAGGGAGAGTTAGTATGACGTGGAAAGGATAGGAGCTCCACAAGGACCAAATATATCTGAGTATAGGGGTATTTTCTGAGACTGACACTCCACCAAGGACCATGTATGGATATAACCTAGAACCTCTGTTCAGATGTAGCTTGTGGCAGCTCAGTAACCAATTGGTTTTCCATAGTAAGGGAAACTATTTCTGACAGGAAATCAATAGCAGGCTCTTTGACCTCCCAACTCGCCAAGGGAGAAGCAGTCCTGCTAGCCCACAGAGGAAGACTTTGCAGCCAGTCCTGAAGATACCTGATAAAATAGGGTCAGATGAAAGAGGCAGAGGTCTTCCCCAATCAGTGGACTTGGAAAGGGATAGGAAGGAGATAACGGAGGGAGGGAGGAGATGAGGGAGGGAGGGAGGGGGGGAGGGAGGAGATGAGGGAGGGAGGGAGGGATTGGAAGGGAATAAGGGAGCAGGATACAGCTGGGATACAGAGTTAATAAATGTAACTAATAATAAAAAATAAAAATTAAAAAAAAGAAAAAAGAAAAATACACACACACACACACACACACACACACATGGAACCTAATAACATTAGCAAAATAAACCAGATAGGGAAAAGGAACTATGCATCTTCTCCTTCATGTGTTCAAATTTTTAACTCACTTTAAATATAGAATGATGGTGATTAGAAATTAGAATGTTGTCTTTGTTTTTAATAGCTAAATAATATTCTGGTTTGTAAATGTATCATATTTTCTCTATCCATTCTTTGGTTGAGGGACATTTAGGTTGTTTCAGTCTCTGGCATTTATGAATAAAGCTACAGGAAACATAGCTGAACAAATTTTCTTCTGGTATAGTGGAACATCTTCTGGGTACCTGCCCAGGAGAGATATAGTTGGTCTTGAGGTAAACCAATTCCCAGTTTTCTCAGAAATTGCCAGATTGTTTTCCAAAGTATTTATATAAGTTTGTACTCCCACCAACAATGGAGAAGTGTTCCCCTTGCTCCACATCCTCACCAGTAAGAGCTGTTGCTTGAAGTGGTTTTGTTGTTGTTTTGTTCTGTCTTTGTTTTTTATTCTCAGGGTTGTTTTGATTTTCATTTCCCTGATGACTAAGGGCACTGAATATAATTTTTTGGTTGCTTTTGTCCATTAGAAATTCCTTTCTTGAGAATTCTCTGTTTAGCTCTGTATCTAGTAAATAAATTAATGGGAAAATTATCATTTCTAAACTAAACAAGACACACATATCTGTGTATTCATTCTACATACTCATTCATCCCAAATATTCTACACCAAAATTTTGAATTATATTTAGTTTGGGTATTTGTTTGAACTTGCTAGGTAACTGTTTTAAAGATGAATATGCAGGTATGCTTCTGTGATTAAAATATTTCTGTTCATCAGATAATTAAACTTTATTTCTTATGATTGAAAATGAAGTTATTTTTAAGAAGTCATTTTATTTCCACTAGGAAATACATAGATCTTGTAAATTTGGAAAAAAAGAAATTGGAATGGATTAGGTGGGCAAAAAGTGATAAGGTTGGATTTATTAGTCCATGCTGAACATATTTGAGAAAATACAATGTTTATTACAATTTATATGTACAGGGAATTTACCCATTAATCAAAAATAAAGTAACTGTTGAAAATCCCTAAAGATATGTGGAATGGGATACCATGAAACTATAAAAAAGTATTGATTGCTGATACACACATCAACAACAAATCTTAAATGCCTTGTCTCAAATGAAAGCTGGTAAGTGGACAAAATGCTGACATAACATATAATTTGATTTATACAGAATTCTGGGGAAGTAGCTACAATGAAATAATAAAGAGATATAATAGGCTTGCCATAGGATGGAGAGATAAATACTCTGAGACACAAAATTCAATAAAATGAAGGTTTCATGGAAATCTTTTTTTAACTTTTTTATTTTATTTTTTAAATATTACTTACAGTTTATTAGCTTTGTATCCAAGCTGTCAATCCCACCCACCTCTCTTATCTCCTATCTGCCCCTTTCCAATACACAGATAGGGAATTCTCCTTCTCTTCCATATGACCCGAGCTTATCAGGTTTCTTTAGGACTGGCAGAAATGTCCACCTCTGTGTTCTAGCAAGGCAGCTTCTCCCTGGGAGGGGGGGATTCAAAGAGCCAACTATTGAGTTCATGTCAGAGACAGTCCCTGTTCCCCTTGGATACCCACTTCGATAGTGAGCTACCAAGGGCTGCATCTGAGCAGAGGTTCTAGGTTATATCTGTGTATGGCCCTTGGTTGGAGATACAGTCTCATAAAAGACCCCTATGCTCAGATATATTAGGTCCTTGTGGAGCTCCTGTCCTCTCCAGGACATACTAACTCCCCCTTCTTTCATATGATTCTGTGATGTCTGGTGATTGTTGCACAAATATACACACTTGAGGGGGTTTCAAGATGGCAGCAACCAACAAATATCGTATTGGAAGGGCACAGGATCTGAAACTTCAAAATTGATGAGTGGAGAGGCAGCTAAAGTCAGAATATCATCACTGAGGATTCCTGGGCAAGAGGGGACAAACAGGAGCTGAGACCTTTTGGATCCAGGTGACTCACAGAAGTCTCCTAGGACTGAGAGTGGTGAATATTAAACACCCCCCCCCGCACTTCCCCTTAATCAGCCTTCCTCCTCCTTCTTCGGTGGAAGTGGCCCAGAGTGACCACTTTTCCAAGCTTGACTAAGTAACTGAGAGAGCAGAAGCTGGTACTTTTGGGCAGCTGTTGGGGCTCTCTTGTTCAGGGGAAGCTGTAGGGTTTCCCCAGGGCCTCCAAGTGAGCATCTGTACCGGCATCCCAGTTCTATGACAGGTGGCTGTGTGGACATTCCAGGGACCACCTTACATGTTTTCCAGTTCTGCAGGTGGCTGTACAGGCTTCCCAGGGCATCCCAGCAGGAAGCTGTACCAGCCTACCATGCAGGTGGAGGAAGTGGGCAACAGTGTAGCAGCTAGCCTTAAAAGGAGTGTCCATGCTCCCTGACTGAGAAAACAGAAGTGGCCAACCCAAGTAAGGGTCTCTGTGCACAGCAATCAAACAGTGGAAACCACTGAGGTGATGGAGCCCCTTTACTCTCATTTGCATCTACAGGCCAAAATGTGAGAATAGAGAACAGGAGGGAACCCCTGTGTTTTCCGATTAGGCCAGACAGCAAGTGAGTGCATGCAAAGCCCCAGATCCAAGGTACTTACACACTAGCAGCCAGACATTAGATCCCTCACATCCACACACCCTATGTGGGCAACATTGGAAATTCTTGGGACACTATTATCAACTTGAAGCCCCTGTTCTGTGGGTTTACCAGTGGAGTCCAGGCAAAATAATTCCTGGAGCCCAGACAGATCTGAATACCAGGAGGACAATACTACAGGACTGCAGGCCACTGAGGTATTCAGGGAGCTTGAGCTTGGACATATCACCCCCACGACCTCCTGTGCTTAAGCACCACTTTCCAGGAATCTACAAGCTCTAGCACCTGGTCCTTGAAAGCACATGTCCATACAAACACCCTCACTTGTACACTTGCACCTGGGACAGTCCTCCCTAAGCTCCAACTGAAACACCAACATCTATGCTGAAACCAGTGGACAGTGACGGACTTAGGTCACCTGGAAAAGGTCCTGCAGACCGACCTGCCTACCAGCCCAGAGACCTGCTCTGCCACCAACTAGCCTCCTGCTACTCCCAGGAGAGCAATACTCACCTGCCACTGATTAAAGCTTGGGTATTGGGGCACTGAGCTCCAACCTCAGACCTACAGAAGCCTGGGATCCCCGAGATCAACCCCCAAATACTTCTCCAAGGGGCAACCAGTTATCCATAACAAAACTGACCAAACCACGAGGCACTCAGGTTACAGCAGCAGCTCATTAAATTTACAGCAAGAAACCCAGAAGCAGGGCAGCTGTATCCAGGACTTCTCTAGCTCAGAGGAGAGCCCTCTTGACTAACAAAGACCACAGTTACCAGTCAGATCTATATGCCTGAGGTAAGCTTTGGCAATTCCTGAAAAAGACGGGCCATTCAATGACCATACCTAAAAAATGGAGGAGGCTTCCTTCAGGAAAAACCATCTTCCTGCCAAGGGGATTCTCTCCACCACAGGATTCCAGGAATCACTAGAAACTAACACGCAGCACCAAGATAACCCAATTGGTAGAGGCAAGCATAAAAGCTCAAACAAAAGTCAGAGTAATATGGCATCACCAGAACCGAGATATCCAGGGGCAAGCACCCCTGTACACCCCAGCATAATTGAAATTCAAGAAGATGACCTAACATCTATGCTTATAAAGAGGATAATAAAGGAAACAAATGAAATGAGTAAAGACCTAAGAAGATAAAGCCAAACAGATCATGGCCATCGGAAAAGAAAGAGAGGAAGATAAAGACAGATTATGGTCATCCATAAAGAAATACAGGAAGTTGCAGCCAAACAGTTTGTGGCCTTTAGAAAATAAATACTTAAATCACTGAAAGAAATAAAAGAGGATTGTTTAAACAAACAGCTGAAGAAATTGAAGGAAAAACAGGAAAATACAGTCAGACGCGTGAAGGAAATCAATAAAACGGCTCAAGATCTGAAGATAGAACTGGAAAAATTAAAGAAAAGAAAAGGGGAGGAAATTGTGGAGAGAAAGAACTTAGGGAGAAAAACAGGAACTACAGAGGTAAGCATAACCAATAGACTATAAGAGATGGAAGAAAAAAAATCTCAGGTGTGGATGATATAATGGAAGAAATTCAATGTATCCATCAAAGAAAATATTAAATCTAAAAAATTCCTGACACACAACGTCCAAGAAATTCAAGACAACATAGAAAGACAAAACCTAAGAATAATAGGAATACAGGAAAAAGAAGATTCCCTCCTCTAAGGCCGAGAACATATTTTGAACAAAATCATTGAAGAAAATTTCCCCAACTTAAAGGAGAGGCCGATAAGAGTACAAGAGGCCTATAGAACACCCAACAAATTAGACCAAAAAAGAAAATCCTCCTGCCACATAGTAATTAAAACAGTAAGTATACAGAACAAAGAAAAGATACTAAAAGCTGCAAGGGAAAGGGCCAAGTAACATAAAATGGCAAACCCATCAGAATCAAACCTGACTTCTCAACAGAGACTATGAAAGCCAGAAGGGCCTGAACGGATATCATGCAGGCCTTAAGAAAACACAGATGTCAGACTTGGCTACAATATCCATCAAAACTCTCAGTCCTCATAGACAAAGAAAACAATATTCAATGACAAAACAAATTTCAACAATATCTACACAAAAATCATGCATTATAGAAGTCACTAGAAGGAAAAATACAACCCAAGAAAACTAGCTACTTTCAAGAAAACACAAGATATAATTAAACTCACTACAATAAAACAAAAAGTAGCCAAGCACACAAACACACTACCACAGCCAACAACAAAATAAAAGAATCTAACAGCCACTGGTCATTAATCTATCTCAACATCAATAGACTCAATTCTCCAATAAAAAGACACAGACTAATATAATGGATGCATAAACAAGACCTAGCAATCTGTTGCATACAAGAAACACACCTAAGTCACAAAGATAGAAATTACCTGAGAGTAAAGCACTGGAAGACAGTTTTCCAAGCAAATTGGATCCAAGAAACAAGCAGGAGTAGGCATTTTAATATCTGATAAAATAGACTTTCAACCAAAATTAATCAAAAGAGATGAGGAAGGACACTTCATACTCATCAAGGGAAAATTCCACCAGGAAGACATCACAATCCTGAACTTCTATGCCCCAAACACAAAGGCACACATATGTGTAAATGAAACATTGATAAAAAATAAACCACACATGGATCCCCACACATTAATAGTGGGAGACTTCAACACCTACTATCAGCATAGGACAGGTGAACAAAACAGAAATTAAACAAAGAAACAATGCCTCTAACAGAGGCCATAAATCAAATGGACCTAAAGACATTTACAGAACCTTACACCCAAACACAAAAGAATTTACCACCTTCTAAGCACCTCATGGAACCTTCTCCAAACTAGAGCACATGGTTTGTCACAAAGTGAGCCTCCACAGATACAAAAAGATTGAAATAATCCCGTGTATACTGTCTGACCACCGTGGACTAAAGCTGGATCTGAAAGACAACAGAAATAACAAAAAACCTACCCACACGTGGAAACTGAACAACTTGCTACTCATTAACAGCTGAGTCAGGGAAGAAATAAAGATAAAAATTAAAGCCTTCCTAGAATTCAATGAAAAAGAAGGCACAACATACCAACCTTATGGGACACACTGAAAGCAGTGCTAAGAGAAAGTTCATAGCACTAAGTGCCTTCAAGAAGAAATTTGAGACATCTCATTCAAGCAACTTAATGGCTCACCTAAAAATCGTAGACAAAAAAAGAAGTAGAAACACCAAAAAGGAGTACACACCTGTGAATAATCAAACTCAGGGCAGAAATCAATAAACTAAAATCAAATAAAACAACTCAAAGAATCAATGAAACCAATAGCTGGTTCTTTGAGAAAATCAACAAGATAGACAAACCTTTAGCCCAACTAACTAAAAGGCAAATGGACACCATCCAAATCAAGAAAATCAGAAATGAAAAGGGGGAGCTAACTACAGACACTGAGGAGATCCAAACAATCAATAGGAGTTATTTCAAAAGTCTGTGTGCCACAAAATTTGAAAATCTAAATGAAATGGACAATTTTCTTGATCAATTCCACTTACCAAAGCTGAATCAAGACGAGGTAAATCAATTAAATAGTCCTATATCCCCTAAGAAAATAGAAGTGGTCATTGAAAGTCTCCCATCCAAAAAAAAACCCAGGACCAGATGGTTTCAACACAGAATTCTACCAGAACTTCAAAGAAGAGCTATCTCTAGTTCTCTTCAAACTATTCCACAAAATAGAAATGGAAGGAACACTACCAAACTCATTCTATGAAGCCATTGTCACCTCAGTACGTAAACCTTAAAAAGACCCAACAAAGAAAGAGAATTTCAGGCCAATCTCCCTTATGAACATTGATGCAAAAATACTTAACAAAATACTTGCAAACCAAATACAAGAATATATTAAAGACATAATTCACCATGACCAAGTTGGCTTCATTCCTGGGATGCAAGGGGGTTCAATATATGGAAATCCATCAATATGATCCACCGCATTAAAAACTGACAGAAAAAAAATCACATGATAATCTCTTTAGATGCTGAAAAAGCATTTGACAAAATCCAACATCCATTTATTTTAAAATATTAGAGAGATCAGTGATACAAGGTACATATCTAAACATAGTGAAGGCAATATACAGAAAGCATATAGCCAACATCAAACTAAATGGAGAGAAACTTAAAGGAATCCCACTGAAATAAGGGACAAGGCAAGGCTACCTACTCTCTCCATATCTCTTCAACATAGTTTTTGAAGTCCTGGCTTGAGCAATAAGAAAACTGAAGAAGATCAAGGGGATAAAAATCGGAAAGAAAGAAGTCAAAGTATCACTATTTGCAGATGATATGATAGTATGCCTGAGTGTCTCAAAAAAAATCTACCAGGGAACTCCTACAGATGATAAACACCTTCAACAAAGTGGCTGGATACAAAATTAACTAAAAAAAAAAAATCAGTAGCCCTCCTGTATACAAAAGACAAAAGGGCTGAGAAAGAAATTAGGGAAATAACACCCTTTACAATAGCTACAAAGGACATAAAGTACCTTGGTGTAACCCTAACCAAGGCAGTCAAATACTTGTATGAAAAAAATTTCAAGTCTCTGAAGAAAGAATCAGAAGAAGATATGAGAAGTTGGAAAGATCTCCCATGCTCATGAAACTGTAGGATTAACACAGTGTAAATGGCCATCTTGCCAAAAAAACAATCTACAGATTCAATGCAACTCCTATCAACATACCAACACAGAATTTTACAGATCTTGAAAGAAAATTTCTAAATTTCATATGGGATAACAAGAAACCCAGAATTGCCAAAACAATCCTCTACAATAAAAAGATCTTCTGGAGGTATCTTCGTTCCTGATCTCAAGCTGTATTATATAGCAACAGTAATAAAAACTGCATGGTACTGGCATAGAAACAGACTGGTGGTTCAGTGGACCCGAACAGAAGACTCAGAAATAAACCCAAACACTTTTGGACACCTGATATTTGACAAAGATGTAAAAACATTACAATGGACAAAAGCATCTTCAACAAATGGTGCTGGTTTAACTGGATGTCTACATGTAGAAAAATGCGAATAGATCCATACTTATCACCCTGCACAAAAATAATTCCACGTGGATCAAAGACCTCAACATAAAACCAGAAATATTAAACCACTTAGAAGAAAAAGTGGGGAATACCCTTGAACTCATTGGTACTTGAGACAACTCCCTGAACAGAACACCAACAGCACAGACTCTAAGATCAACAATCAATTAATGGGACCTCATGAAACTGAAAAACATCTGTAAAGCAAAGGACACCATCATCTAAACAAAATGAATGCCTACAGATTGGGAAAAAATTTTCACCAACCCTCTATCTTACAGAGGGCTAATATCCAGTATATATATATATATATATATATATATATATATATATATATATATATGAAAATAAAGTTAAAAAGTAACACATCAAGTAGTCCTATTATAAAAAGGGGGAACAGAGCTAAACAGAGAATAGAGAAATATAGAGGAATATCGAATGGCAGAGAAACACTTAAAGAAATGTTCAACGTCATTAGCCATCAGGGAAATGCAAATCAAAACGACCCTGAGATTTCACCTTATAATGATCAGAATAGCCAAGACCAACAACTCAAGAGACAACACATGCTGGAGAGGTTGTGGAGACAGGGGAATCCTCCTCCAACTGCTGGTGGGAATGTAAAATTGTAGCACTGTGGAAATCAATCTGACACTTTCTCAGACAACTAGCAATAGTGCTTCCTCAATATCCAGCTATACCACTCCTAGGCATATATCCAAAAGAGGGTCAGGTACACAATAAGGACATTTGATCAACCATGTTATAGAAGCTTTATTTATAATAGCCAGAACCTGGAAACAACCCAGATGCCCCTCAACTGAAGAATGGATACAGAAATTGTGGTAAATCTACACAATGGAATATTACTCAGGAATGAAAAACAAGGAAATCATGAAATTTGCAGGTAAATAGCAGGAACTGTAAAGGATCATCCTGAGTGAGCTATCCCAGAAGCTGAAGGACACACATGGTATATACTCACTCATATATACATATAATATAGAATAAACCTACTAAAATCTGTGCACCTAAAAAAAACTAATCAAGAGGGAGGACTCTGGTTAATATGATCAATCCCCATCCTGAAAGGCAAAGAGGATGGACATCCCAGAAGAAGAAGAAAACAGGGAACAAGTTAGGAGCCTTCCACAGAGGGCCTCTGAAAGGCTATACCCTGCAGGCTATCAAAGTAAATGTTGAGAATTATGAACAACTATTGGTCAGAGTGAATGATATCTTATTAAAGAAGTGGGAAATAGTAAGATCTGGAGAGGACAGGAGGTCCATAAGGAGAGCAACAGAACCAAAAATTTGAGCACAGGGTTCTTCCCTGAGACTCATACTGTAACCAAGTACCATTCATGGAGATAACCTAGAACCCCTGCACAGATGTAGCCATTGGCAATTCAGTGTCCAAGTGGGTTCCATAGTAATGGGAACAGGGACTGCCTCTGACATGACCTGATTGGCCTGCTCTTTGATCACATCCCTCTGAGGGGGGAGTAGCCTTACCAGGCTACAGATGATGATGATGCAGCCACTCCTGATGAGATCTCATAGACTAGAATCAGAAGGAATGAGAGGAAGACCTCCCTTATCAGTGGACTCGGGAAGGGACATGAGTGGAAAAGGGGGAGGGTAGGTAGGAGAGGAGGTAGGAGTTTATGGGGAGATACAAAGTGAATAAAGTGTAATTAATAAAAATTAAAAAAAGAGAGAGAATAAAAGATTGAGTGCCAAAAAAAACATAAAACAACAACAACAACAACAAAAACAGCTAGGAAAAAAGGTGAAGTAACCTATAAAGGTAAACCTATCAGAATCATACCATACTTCCTAACAGAAATATGAAAGCCAGAATGTCCTGGGCAGATGTCATGCAGACTCTAAGTGACCATAGATGCCAACCCAGACTACTATACCCAGCAAAGCTTTCAACCAACATTGATGAGGAAACAAAATATTCCATGACAAACTATAATTAAAAAAAAATATCTACACAGCTACGAGCCCTACATATGATACTAGAATGAAAACTCCAATCCAACACATACAACTACACCCAAGAAAACACAGGATGTAGATAACTTCACAACAAATAATTGAAAGAAAAGAAGTATTGAAACACAGTAAAACAAACAACTCCACAATAAAATGAATTAACATTCATTGGTCACTATTATCTATCAACATAAATGGACTTAACTCTCCAATAAAAATACAGAAACCAACAGAATGATTGCAGAAACAGGATCCCACTTGCTGCAATGAATAAACACACTTCCTTAATAAGGATAAACACTACCTTGTTGAAGTGAGTAAAGGGATGGAAAATGTTTTTCAAGCAAATGGACCCAGAAAACAAGCAGGGGTAGTTATCCTAATATCTAATAAAATAGACTTTCAATTAAAATTAATCAAAAGATAGGAGGAGAGCCACTTCGTTCTCATCAAAGGAAAACTCTACAAGGAAGACATCATAATTCTGAACATCTCTGCCCCAAATATAAGAGCACCTGCATTTGTAAACGGAAGATTATTGCAACTTAAATCATACATCAATTCCAACACCTTAATTATTTGAGAGTTCAACAACCCATTCTCACCAAGGGACAGATCATCTAGACAGGAGCTAAATAGGGAAATAATGGCACTCATAAATGTCCTAAACCAAATGGACCTAAAAGATGTCTACAGAATTTTTCATCCAAACACAAAAGAGTAAACCTTCATTTCAGCACCTCATGGAACCTTCTCCAAAACAGATCATATTGTTCATGACAAAAGAAGACTCAACAGATACAAGAACATTGAAATAAAACCATGTATCCTATCTGACAATCATGGACTAAAGCTGGACCTCAACAACAGAAATAGCAAAAAGCCTACACTCACATGGAAATTGAATAACTCTCTACTCAATGACAGCTGGATCAGGAAAGAAATAAAAACAGAAATTAAAGGCTTCCTAGAATTCAATGAAAATGAAGGCACAACATACCCAAACTTACAGGACACAATGAAAGCAGTGCTAAGAGGAAAATTCATATCTTCAGTGCCTTCAAGAAGAAATTTAAAACATCTTATATAAGCAAATTAATGGCTTACCTAAAAGCCCTAGAAAAAAGAAGCAAACACACCCAAGAGTAGACTACTGGAAATAATCAAACTCATGGCTCAAATCAAATGATTAGAAACAAATAAAACAATTCAAGGAATCCAAGAAAACAAGAGCTCGTTCATTGTGAAAATCAACAAGATAGACAAACCGTTAGTCAAACTAAAAGGCAGAAAGAAATTATACAAATCATCAGAATCAGAAACAAAAAGGGGACATAACAACAGACACTGAGGAAATACAAACAATCATTAGGTCTCACTAAAAAAGCCTATATGCCACAAAATTTGAAAATCCAAATAAAACGAACAATTTTTGCATAGATTACATCTACCAAAATTAAATCAAGATGGGGTAAATAGATTGAATAGACCTATGTCCCCCAAGGAAATAGAAGCAATCATCAAAAGTCTCCCTTCCAAAAAATAAAAACAAACAAACAAAAAACCAAAAACAAAACAAACAAACAAACAAACAAAAAAACAGGGCAAGGTGGTTTCAGTGCAGAATTCTACCAGTCCTTCAAAGAAGAGCTATCTTCCATTCTCTTCAAACTGTTACACAAAATAGAAACAGAAGGAACATTACCAAACTCATTCTATGAAGACACAGTTACCTTCATACCTAAACCACACAATGACCCAACAAAAAATGAGAACTTCAGACCTTTCTCTCTTATGAACGTTAATGCAAAAATAAGCAATAAAACTTGCAAACTGAATCCAAGGAAACATCATATATATCATTCAACATGACCAATTATGTTTCATCCCAAGCATGGAAGGGTGGTTCAAAATATGGAAATTCATCCACTACATAAACAAACTGAAGGAGAAATACCACAAGATCATCTCCATAGATGCCAAAAAACATTTGAGAAAATCTAGCACCTGTTCATGTTTAAAGCCTTGAAGAGATAAAGGATACAAGACGCATACCTATAATATTAAAGACAATGTGCAGCAAGCCATTAGCCAACAAGAAACTAAATGGAGAGAAAGTTAAATCAATCCCACTGAAATCAGGCACAGAGCGAGTCTGGCCACTCTCTCAGTATCTATTCAACATAGTACTTGAAGTCCTAGATAGAGAAATAGGAAAACTAAAGGAGATCAAGATGATACAAATTAGAAAGGAAAAAGTCAAAGAATCACTATTGGAGAATGATATTGTAGTATACATGAGCAGTCCCAAAAATTCAACCAAAGAACTCTTTCAGCTGATAAACGCCTTCAGCAAAGTGGCCGGATACAAAATTAACTCAAGAAAATCAGAAGCCCTCCTGAATGTGAAAGACAAAAGGACCAAGAAAGAAATTAGGGAAATGACACCCTTCATACTAGCCACTAATAACATATGGTACGTTCATGTGTCTCTAATCAAGCAAGTGAAAGACATATTTGAAAAGTCTATAAAGAAAGAAATTGAAGAAGATATCAGAACATGAAAAAATCTCCCATGCTTAAGCATTGGTAGGATTAACATAGTAAAAATAGACATCCTGCCAAAAGCAATTTGCAGATTGAATGCAATTCCCTTCAAAGTACCATCCAAATTTTTACAGACCTTGAAAGAATAATTCCCCATTTCATTTAGAAAAACAAAAAACCCAGAATTGCCCAAATGATCCTGTAGAAAAACAAATCATTGGAGGTATCTCCATCCCTGTTCTCAAGCTGTACTACAGAGCAACAGTAATAAAAACTCCATGGTACTGGCATAGAAACAGAATGGTGGATCAACAGAATTGAATATAAGACTCACAAATAAATTCATACAACTATGGATACCTGATTTTTTGCAAAGAAGGCAAAATCATAAAATGGCTAAAAGGGAGCAACTTCAACAAATGGTGATGATCTAACTGGATATCTACATGTATAAAATGCAAATAGATCCATATTTATCACCCTGCACAAAAAAACATAATGGATCAAAGACTTCAACATAAAACCATGCACACTAAATCTGTTAGAAGAAAAATTGAGGAAGAGCCTAGAAATCATTGGCACAACAGACAAATTCCTGAACAGAACATCAACAGGACAGGCACTAAGATCAACAAAGAATAAATGGGAACTCATGGAACTGAAAAGATTCTGTAAAGCAAAGAACACTATCATCAGAACAAAATTACAGCCTACAGACTAGGAAAGGACCTTCACCAACCCTATATCTGACAGAAGGCTAATATCCAGAATATATAAAGAATTCAATAAGTTAAAAAGCAAGAAATCATGTAATCCAAATAAAAATGGGGTAGAGAGCTAAACAGAGAATTCTCTGTAAAGGAATATTGAGTGTCATAGAAACATTATAAGAAATGTTTAAGTCTTTAGTCATCAGGAAATGTAAATCAAAACAACCATGAGATTTCACTTTATACCCACCAAAATGGCTAAGATCAAAATCTCAAGTGACAATACAAGTCTGAGCGGATGTGGAGAAAACGAAATCCTCCTCCATTGCTGGTGGAAATATAAACTTGTACAACTGCTTTGGAAATCAATCTGGTGCTTTCTCAGGCAATTAGGAATAGTGCATCCTAAAGATCCAGCTATCCCTTTCCTAGGCATATATCCAAAAGATGCTCAAGTATACAAATGGACATTTGCCCAACCATGTTCATAGCAGCTTTATTCATAATTGTGAGAATATGAAAACAACTGGGATTTCTCTCAACAGAGAAATGGATACAGAAATTGTGGTACTTTTACACAGCAGAATATTACTCAGCAGTTAAAAAACAAGGAAATCATGAAACTTGAAGGCAAATGGTGGGACCTAGAAAAGATCATCCTGGGTGAGGTATCACAGAAGAAGACATACAATGTAGACATATATATGGTATAGACATTCATTATAGGGTAAACATAATAAAATCTACACTATTTTTTGTTTGGTTTTGTTTTGGTTTAGTTTGGTTTGGTTTTTGTTTTGTTTTGTTACTTACAGTTTATTAATTTTTTTATCCAAGCTGTATCCTGCTCCATCATCCCTTCCCAATCCCTTCCTCCCTCCCTCATCTTCTCCCTACACCTTTCCAAGTCCACTGATAGAAGAGGACCTCCTCCACTTTCATTTGACCCTAGCTTATCAGGTATCTTTAGGCCTCGCTGCAAAGTCCTCCTCTGTGGCGTAGCAGGGCTACTCCTCCCTCAGGTGAGGGTGGAGAGGTCAAAGTGCCAGCCATTGAGTTCATGTCAGGAATAGTCCCTGTACCCCTTACTAGGATACTGAGCTACCATGGGCTACAACTGGGCAGTAGTTCTAGGTTTTATCCATACATGATCGTTGGTTGGAGATACAGTCTCACAAAGGTCCCTGTGCCCAGATATATTTGGTTCTTATGGAGCTCTTTTCCTCTCCAGGTCATACTAACTTCCCCTTCTTTCATATGATTCCCTGTACTCTGCAGAAGGTTTGGTTATGAGTCTCAGTATCTGCTGTGATACATTGCTAGGTAGAAAATTTCAGAGGCCCTTCATGGTAGGCTCCTGTCTTGTTACTTGTTTTTTCCTACATCCAATGTCCATCTCATTCATCTTTTAAGTGAGGATTCATCATCTTACCCAGCATCCTCTTTCTTTTTTATCTTTTTTAGTTGTGTAGATTTCAGTATGTTTATCCTATCTTATAGGTCTAGTTTCCACTTACAAGTGAGTCTATACCATGTGTGTCTTTCTGTTTTGGGGATACCTCACTCAGGATGATCGTTTCTAGGTCCCACCATTTGCCTCAAAAGTCATGATTTCCTTGTTTTTAATTGCTGAATAGTATTCCATTGTGTAAAACTACCTCTATTTCTGTATCCATTCCTCAAATGAGGGACATCTGGGTTGTTTTCAGGTTCTGGCTATTACAAATAAAGCTGCTACAAAAATGGTTGAGCAAATATCCTTGCTGTGTACTTGAGTATCTTTTGGATATATGCCTAGGGGTGGTATAGCTGGATTTTGAGGAGGCTCTATTCCTTTCTTTAAGATTTATTTATTTATTTTTTATGTGTATGAGTGCTCTGATATCATATAGAACCTCATGCCAGAAGAGGGCATCAGATCCCAACATAGATGGTTGTGAGCCACCGTGTGGTTGCTGGGAATTGAACTCAGAACCTCTGGAAGAGCAGGCATTGCTCTTAACCACTGAGCCATCTCTCCAGCTCCCTGAGGCGCTCTTCCTAATTGTCTGAGAAAGCCTCAGATTGCCTTCCAAAGTTGTTGTACAAGGTTATATTCCCACCAGCAGTGGAGGAGGCTTCCCGTTTCCCCACAACCTCTCCAGCATGGACAAAAGCTGGACCTCAACAACAATAGAAATAGCAAAAAGCTTACTCCCACATGGAAACTGAACAACTTGCTGCTCAATGACAGCTGGGTTAAGGATGAAATAAAGAAAGAAATTAAAGATTTCCTAGAATTCAATGAAAATGAAGGTACAACATACCCTAATTTATGGGATACAATGAAAGCAGTGCACAGAGGAAAATTCATAGCACTAAGTACCTTTAAGAAGAAATTTATAACATCTCATACAAGCAACTTAATGGTCCAACTAAAAGCCGTAGAATTAAAGAAGCAAATACACCCAAGAGTAACACACAGCTTGAACGAATCAAACTCAGGGCTGAAATCAATACATTAGAAACAGATAAAACTATTCAAAGAATCAATGAAACCAAGAGCTGTTCTTTGAGAAAATCAACAAGATAGACAAACCCTTAGCCAAACTAACTAAAAGGCAGAGAGAAACTATCCAAATCAACAAAATCAGAAATAAAAAGGGAGACATAAATATAGACAGTGATTAAATCCAAACAATTATTAGTTCGTACTACAAAAGCCTATCTGCCACAAAATTTGAAAATCTAAAAGAAATGGCAATTTTCCTGATAGATTCTTTTTACCAAAATTATGTCAAGATCAGGTAGAAAGATTGAATAGTCCTATATCCCCCAAGGAAATAGAAGCACTCGCCAACAGTCTCCCTTCCAAAAAAATATCCGAGGGCCAGATGGATTCAGTGCAGAATTTTACCAGACCTTCAAAGAAGTGCTAACTACAAATCTCTTCAAATTATTCCACAAAGTAGAAAGAGAAGGAAAATACCAAACTCATTCTATGAAGCCACCATCACCTTGATACCTAAACCATACAAAGACCCAACAAAGAAAAGAGAACTGCAGACCTATTTCTATTATGAACATTGATGCAAAAAATAAACAATAACATACTTGAAAACAGAATCCAAGAACACATGAAATGTATCATCTACTATGACCATGTAGGCTTTATCCCAATCATGTAAGGGTGGTTCAACATAAGGAAATCTATCAATGTAATCAATCATATAAACAAACTGAAGGAGAAAAACCATATGATCATCTCCTTGAATGCAGAAAAATCATTTGACAAAATCCAACACCCATTCATGTTTAAAGTCTTGGAAAGACCAGGGATACAAGGCACATACCTAAACATAGTAAAGGCAATATTCAGCAAGCCTGTAGCCAACATCAGACTCAATGGAGAGAAACTTAAATCAATCACACTGAAATCAGGGACAAGGGAAGGCTGCCCACTCTCTCCATATCTCTGCAACATAGTACTTGTATTCCTAGGTAGAACAATAAGACAACTAAAGGAGATCAAGGGGATACAAATCGGAAAGGAAATCTGTACTCCTAAAGAAGCTAAGCAAGAAGTAGGGCCCTGGGTAAGATGATCAATCCTCACTCAGAAAGGCAAACAGGATGGACATTGGAAGAGGGAGAAAAGAGGAAACAGTCAGAAGCCTTACTGCAGAGGACTTCTGAAAGACTCTATCCAGCAGTGTATCAAAGCAGATGCTGGAGCTCACAACCAAAATTTGTGCAGAGTGTAGGGAATCTTATGAAAGAAAAGGGAGAGAGAAATACCTGTCGAGGACAGGAGCTCCACAAGGACAGCAACAGAATAAAAAAATCTGAGGCCAGATGTCTTTGTTGAGACTGATTCTCCAATCAAGGACAATGCATGGAAATAAACTAGAACCCCTGTACAGATGTAGCCCCTGACAGTTTATTATGCAAATGGGTCTCCTAATAAGGGAAGCAGGGAATGTCTCTGACATTAACTCTGTCTGGTTCTTTGATTACCTCTCTCTTAGAGGGGAACAGTCTTACCAGGCCTCAAAGGAAGACAATGCAACTATTCTTGATGTGACCTGATAGGCTACAGTATAATGAATGGGGAGGAGGACCACTCCTATCAGTGGACTTGGACAGGGGGATGGCAGGAAATGAGGGATGGGATGGAGGGAGGAATTGGGAGGAAATGAAGGAGGGTGCTACAGCTGGGATATATAATGAATAAACTGTAATCAATATAAAAATTACATTTAAAATTAAAAAATATGCACACTTACCTAATACTCAGAAAACTTCTTCAACCTCTCTAATTTATGCAAGGTATAAAATTTAATAATAACTAAAGTATTATTTAAAAATGTGTCTGGAATATCCCAAAACTATGACAAAAACCTTTGAATTACTTTTCACTGGCTTTAGTTTATTTTACTGAGGAAATTGAACTAGACAGGCTTATTTACACACAAAAGCCTGGAAAGAAGACAAATGAAAGAATATTCTCAGTTTTGTTAAAGAAAAAGAAATGTGTGGGAAGGATGAATAGTAAGAATCCCCTTTATGTTCTACAAGCCTTATTTCATATGTAACATCTTTTATTCCGGGGTCCTTTCTTTGACACTCAGTGTGGAATGACCACCTGTTCATGATGAAGCTGTAGCTCCTTCTGTTTCTAATCTGTCTATATTTTCCCAGTAGTTCTCAGCATGATTCCTGCTACTCTGTCATGGGAATTCTCTTTGTTTTCCCAATCATTCTAATCATGGCTGACAATACCACAACTTTTTTGAGAGGAATTGCTTCAACTTGAGGTTGCCCAGGCTTTGTGCTTGGAAACAGCTGTTTCTTCCCTTCTAATAGTCATGAGTAGTTTTCTTTGATCACTATTCACTCCTCTTAATATCCTCAGCAGCTGGAGCATGAAGTCTAAGATAAATAACCACAGTCCTTAGCCCCAGTGCATCCTCACTGGAAGAATGATGAGACTGACAACACTAACCCAGGGTTAAACAGTTGGATAAAGGGTTTATCCTTCATGACCAAATGTATACT
Organism: Psammomys obesus; assembly: GCF_907164565.1. NCBI lineage: Eukaryota > Metazoa > Chordata > Mammalia > Rodentia > Muridae > Psammomys > Psammomys obesus. The sequence continues at coordinate 768,794 of NW_026590571.1, read as the reverse complement.
ATTTGTTTTTTAAAGATTTTTTTTTTTTTGTTTTTTAATATCATTATGCAGGAGTTTCTAGGTAGTATTTATGAAGAAGAAGAAGCTTTGTTAGGAAACCCTGAACTTAAGTTTGCCTGCAATTCCTTCCAAGGAAGCTTTCCTTGTGCTAGCCCATGTTCTGTTCCATTGCCCCAACCGACTGTTGCACATCTGCTTACAGGGGGGAATGTATAATTTTGACAGTTTAAAAGACAAGATTAGTTGAAGCTATGTAGAAATTAAGAGTAACAGCATAGAAACAATAAACATTTCTATATTTTCTTCACATTTTGTGATTTTTTTCTTTCATATTTCTCCACAGGAGAAATCTACTAGGAAACTTCCCATGGTGAAAAAACATGGTGCTGTTGGCATGAGTAGAATGCTAAAGAATGCTCTTCTGCTAAACCTGGCTTAAGTGTGAATGATGGCCATGCCTTGAATGGTCCAAGCAAGGAAGGAGAAATGTGAACCCTAAAGTAAGTCTTCACCAACCCTTCTCATTGTCTCTAATTTTTCATATGAATGATGTTGGATATGCTATTCAATCAGATGAAATGTGTAAGGTGTGTTATATTTGCAAGCCCTGAGCTTGCCCTAACTAAATACTGCATAGAAGTAGCTCTAGCAAAAATGTTGACAATCTGGAACTGACATGTTTTAAAAGATGCATACACTGTAGCATAGATAAGCTATGTAACAATTACTGATATATCTGTTGGAAATATGACAGATAGAGCACATTGCATTTTTTTGCAATTGCATTTACTTAGCAGAAAATTGATCAAAGCTCTATTTATCAACCAAATATTTCATGAGAGTTTCCATATATTTATTAGTATAAAATTTCTGAAACTAAACTGATCTGGATTGTTTTTATTTTGTGCAAGTGGACAATAAAACAGGAACAATTGGAAGCTATGAAAAAATGGCTAATGTAGTAGCGGGGATGGGGTGGGGAGCACTGTGCTTGGTTGTGGCATTTCTAAGAAACACACACTTCTGCAATGAAAATCACACCCTCACATTCATACCCACAGTGCTTTGGATTCATGTAAATGACACTACTGGCAAGCACAGCTCTTCTCTTTCTGAATTCCTGCTGTATCATTCTGGTTATTTGGAAATGTGTGCTTGCTGCTGCAGTAATGTTACATGAGTCCTGGAATGTGGGATTTCAGCATGTGTGTTTGTGTGTGTGTGTGTGTGTGTGTGTATGTATGTGTGTGTCACACTGACCATTTCTTTGGCAATCTACTTTAGTTAATGGGTGAACTCTGAATTGTGCTATCCAAATAGAAGAAAATAAAATCACAACTGGATGTGCTCTTAGCATCAGGATTCTTCATGCAAGTATACCCATGTTGTCTTAGTGATGGCTCCCCAAAATTTCTGAAAGCTGAGAAAATTCTGTTAGCCCATATCAGTATGAGTTGGAACACAGGGTCATCTGTGACTTCAGAAATATTTACAAAGCAGTTAAAACATGGTCCTAGAAGACTCCTTCTTTGGACATAGCCCGACCCAAGACTTGATGTAATGAAATGTATGTCTTTATTCTCTTCCCTTAGGACACAGCAAATGTTGATGCTCTGTTTCTGCAAGAATATAGTTGTGTTTCGTCCACTTCCATATGTCAGACATGTATGCAGAAGTGTAGTCTGCAAGGGGGTACTGCTGAATGTCCTGAAAATACTTTAGTAACAGAATATCTTGAGCCTGGCTTAGCACTTCAGCCTGCCAAGTGCAGTGGAGACATGAATGTAATTGTGGAGAAAGCATGAAATTTCTTTTTTTCTTTAAGTTTTTAAGAATTTATTACAATTTATTCACATTATATCCCAGCTGTAGCCACCTCTCTAATCCTCCGAAATCCTGCTTCCCTCCCTCTTCTCTTCCCATGCCCTTTCCACAGTGCCCTTATAGGAGAGGTCCTCCACTCCTTCCATCTTACCCGAATGTCTGCATTGTCTTCCTCTGTGGCCTGGTAAGGCTGGACGCCTTCTCAGGGGGAGGTAATCAAAGAGCCAGCCACTGAGTTCTTGTCAGAGACAACCATTGTTCCATTTACTAGGAAGCCAATTTGGAGACTGAACTGTCATGGGCTATATCTGTGCAGGGGTTCTAGAATATATAAATGAATGGACATTGGTTGGAGTATCAGTCTCAGAAAAGAACCATGTGCCCAGAATTTTTTATTGTGTTGCTCTCCTTGAGGAGCCCCAGTCCTTCCAGGTCTTTCATCTCCCTCCTCTTTGATAAGATTCCCTGCACTCTGCCCAAAGATTGGCTATGAGTTTCAGCATCTGCTTTAATACCCTGCTGGGTAGAGTCTCTTAAAGGCCCTCTGTGGTAGGCTGCTGCCTTGTTCCTTATTTTCACCCTCTTTGGATGTCTATCCCATTTGCCTTCCTGAGTGAGGATTGATCATCTTACCCAGGGGGCTCCTTGTTGCTTAGCTTCTTTAGGTGTACACATTTTAGTATGATTATCCTACATTTTATGTATAATATCCACTTATAAGTGTGGATATAGCATGAGCATCTTTCTGCTTCTGGAATATCTCACTCAGAATAATATTTTCTAGTTCCCACCATTTGCCTGCAAATTTCATGGTTTCTTTGTTTTTAATTGCTGAGTAGTATTCCATTGTGTAAATGTACCACAATTCTGTACACATTCTTCAGTTAAGGGACATTTGTGTTGTTTCCAGAATCTACTATTACAAATAAAGCTGCTATGTACATGGTTGAGCAAATGTCCTTGTTGTATACATGAGCATATTTTGGATTTAAGCCTAGGAATGGTGTAGCTGGATCTTGAGATAGCACTAATCCTAATTGTCTGCAAAAGTGCCAGATTGATTTCCAAAGTGTTTTTACAAGATTACATTCCCACCAGCAATGGAGGGGGGTTCCCCTTTCTCCACATCCTCTACAGCATGTGTTGTCACTTGAGTTTTCAAACAGCTATTCTGATGGGTGTAAGGTGAAATCTCAGGATAGTTTTGATTTGCGTTTCCCTGAAGACTAAGGAAGTTGAACATTCCTTTAAGTGTTTCTCTGCCATTGGATATTCCTCTATTGAGAATTCTCTGTTTTTCTCTGTACCCCATTTTTTAAATTGGATCACTTGTTTTGTTGCTGTATAACTTAGAGCCTGTGCTGTAGAGGGTAATCTCTTCTTTTTAAGAAAGCAAGCCCACTCACATAACTTGTATTTTTGTTTTGATAATGTCACCCACCCTCACTCTGGCACATTGGGCTTTGTGATGTGTGCTCCTGTTCAAATGTGTAATTATTTTGCTTTTCCCTAGAGAAGATGTGCTTGCCATTTGGTCAGGCCCATTCACCTGGGAGGTTGGCTTTTTGGAGGGAAAATACCATGGCTGTAACATTGTTATTTTATACTCTGAAGCTTTTTCATGATATTCATTTTTTAATTTTTTTTAAAATTTTTTAAATTTTTCGTTATATTTTTAATTTTTATTTTTATTAATTACACTTTATTCACTTTGTATCCCCAGTAAACCTCTCCCTCCTCCCCTCACAACTCCACCCTCCCTCCCCCTTTTCCAAGCATGCTCCTCCCCAAGACCGCTGTTAGGGGAAGCCTTCCTCTCCTTCCTTTTGATCCTAGCCCATCAGGTCTCATCAAGAATGGCTGCATTGTCTTCCTCTGTGGCGTGGAAAGGCTGCTCCTTCTTCAGAGGGAAGTAGTCAAAATACAGACTAATCAGTTCATGTCAGAGACAGTCCCTGTTCCCATTACTATGGAACCCATTTGGATACTGAGATACCATGGGCTATATCTGAACAGCTGTTCTAGGTTATCTCCATGCATGGTACTTGGTTGGAGTATCAATCTCAGAAAAGACCCCTGTGCCCAGATGTTTTGCTTCTGTTGTTCTCCTTGTAGAGTTCCTTGTCCTCTCCAGGACTTACTATTTTCCACTTATTTCATGAGATTCCCTGCACTCTGCCCAAAGGTTGGCTATAAGTTTCAGCTTCTGCTTTGATACCCTACAGTGTAGAGCCTTTCAGAGGCCTTCTGTGTCAGGCTCTTGTCCTGTTCCCTGTTTTCTCCTTCTTCTGATGTCTATACTGTTTGCCTTTCTGAATGGGAATTGAGCATTTTAGCCAGAGTCCTCCTTCTTAGTTTCTTTAGGTGTACAAATTTTAGTAGGTTTATCCTATATTATATCTCTAATATCCACTTATGAGTGAGTATATACCCTGTGTGTCTTTCTGTTTCTGGGATACCTCACTCAGGATAATCTTTTTCAGTTCCCACCATTTACCTGCAAATTTCCACTCTCTGAAGAAAGAATTAGAAGAAGATATCAGAAGATGGAAAGATCTCCCATGCCCTTGGTTGGAAGGATTAATATAGTAATAATGGCCATCTTAACAAAAGCAATCTACAGATTCAATGCAATTCCCATCAATTTACCCACACAATTCTTTACAAACCTTGAAAGAAAAATTCTCAACTTCATTTGGAATAACAAGAAACCAAGAATTGTTAAAACAATCCTCTACAGTAAAAGATCTTCTGGAGGTATCTCCATTCCTGATCTCAATCTGTACTATAGAGCAACAATACTAAAAACTGCTTGGTACTGGCATAGAGATTGACTGGTGGATCAATGGAATAAAAAAGAAGACCCTGAAATAAATCCAAATTCTTTCTATCTCCTCCTTCTTTCATAAGATTCCCTGCACTCTGCCCAAAATTTAGCTATGTGTCTCTGCATTTGCTTTGATAACTTGCTGTGTAGAGTCTTTCAGAGACCCTCTGTGGTAGGCTCTGTCCTGTTCCCTGTTTTCTCCCTCTTCTAATGTCTATTCTGTTTGCCTTTCTGAATGAGGATTGAGCATCTTGCCCAGGGTCCTCCTCCTTCTTTAGCTTCTTTAGGTGTAGAGATTTTAGTATGTTTATCCTATATTATATGTCTAATATCCAATTATAAGTGAATATGTACCGTGTGTGTTTTTCTGCTTCTGGATTACCCCACTCAGGATGATCTTTTCTAGTTCCCACCATTTGTCAGCAAATTTCATGATTCCCTTGCTTTTAATTGCTATATAGTATTCCATTATGTAAATGTACCACAATTTCTTTATCTATTCTCATTTGAGGGACATCTGGGTTGTTTTCAGATTTTGGATATATCATTTCTTAAATTAAAAAAATAAATAGTTATTGGTGATAATATTTGTTTTTTTTATTTTTCTTTTTAGTTACAATTTGTTTACTCTGTGTCCCAGCTGTATCCCGCTCCCTCATTCCCTCCCCTTCCCCAACTCCCTCCCTGGTCTTCTCCCTGCCCCTTTCCAAGTCCACTGATAGGGGAGGACCTCCTCCCCTTTCATTTGACCCTGTTTTATCAGGTATCTTCAAGGCTGGCTGCAAAGTCCTCCTCTGTGGTCTAACAGGACTGCTCCTCCCCTGGGGGGGGGGGGAGGACAAAGAGCCTGCCCTTGAGATCCTGTTAGAAATAGTCCGTGTTCCCCTTACTTTGGAAAACTACTTGGTTACTGAGCTACCACGGGCCACATCCGAGCAGAAGTTCTAGGTTATATCCATAGATGGTCCTTGGTTGAGTGTCAGTCTCAGAAAAGACCCTGTGCCCAGATATGTTTGGTCCTTGTAGAGCTCCTATCCTTTCCATATCATACTAACTTCCCTTCTTTCATATGATTCCCTGCACTCTGCCGAGGGTTTGGTTATGAGTCTTAGTGTCTGCTTTGAAACACTGCTAGGTAGAGTCTTTCAGATGCCTTTTGCGGTAGACTCCTGTCATACATTCAATGCACATCCCATTTGTCTTTCTAAATGAGGATTGATCATCTTCACCCATGTCCACTTACTTGATTATCTTCTTTAGGTGTGTAGATTTCATTATGTTTATCATATCTTGTAGGTCTATATAAGTGAGTATATACCAAGTTTGTCTTTCTCCTTCTGGGATACTTCACTCAGAATGATCTTTTCTAGATCCCACCATTTACCAGCAAATTTCATGATTTCCTCCCTTTTGAATGCTGAGTAGTATTCCATTGTGTAAAAATACCACAATTTCTGTATCCATTCCTCTGTTGATGGATTTCTGGGTTGTTTCCAAGTTCTGGCTATTACAAATAAAGCTGCTATGAACATGGCTGAACAAATGTCCTTGTTGTGTACTTGAGCAAATTTTGGGTATATACCTAGCAGTGGTTTAGCTGGGTCTTGAGGTAGCACTATTCCTAATTGTCTGAGAAAGCACGAGATTGACTTCCAAAGTGGTTGTACCAGTTTACATTCCCATCAGCAATGGAGGACGGTTCCTTTTTCTCCACAACCTCTCCAGCATGTGTTGTCACTTGAGTTTTTCATCTTGGCCATTCTGATGGGTGTAAGGTGAAATCTCAGGGTTCTTTTGATTTGCATTTCCCTAATGGCTAATGAGGTTGAGCATTTCTTTAAGTGTTTCTCTGCCATTTGATGTTCCTCTTTCGAGAATTCTCTGTTTAGCTCCATTCCTCATTTTTTAATGGGATTACTTGGTTTGTTGCTTTTCTGCTTCATTAGTTCTTTATATATACTGGATATTAGCCTTCTGTCAGATAATGGGTTGGTGAAGATTCTTTCCCAATCTGTAGGCAGTTGTTTTGTTTTGATGACTGTGTCTTTTGCTTTACAGAAGCTTTTCAGTTTCATGAGGTCCCATTTATTGATTGTTGCTCTTAGAGCCTGTGCTGTTGGTGTTCTGTTCAGGAAGTTGTCTCCTGTGCCAAGGAGTTCTAGGCTGTTCCCGAATTTTTTTTCCAACTGATTTAGAGTATCTGATTTTATGTCGAGGTCCTTGATCCACTTTGACTTTAGTTTTGTGCAGGGTGATGAATATGGATCTATTTTCATTTTTCTGCATGTAGAAATCCAGCTGGACCAGAACCATTTGTTGAATATACTGTCTTTTTTTCCATTGAATAGGTTTGGCTTCTTTGTCAAATACCGAGTATTCATAGGTGTGTGGATTTATTTCTGGGTCTTCTATGTGGTTCCATTGATCCTCCTTTCTGTTTCTATGCCAATACCATGCAGTTTTTATTACTGTTGCCCTGTAGTACAGCTTGAGATCGGGGATAGAGATACCTCCAGATGATCTGTTGTTGTACAGGATCGTTTTGGAGATTCTGGGTTTTTTGTTTCTCCATATGAAGCTGAGAATCTTTTTTTCAAGGTCTGTAAAGAATTGAGTTGGTATTTTGATGGGGATTGTATTGAATCTGTTGCATTGCTTTTGGGAGGATGGCCATTTTCACAATGTTAATCCTACCAATCCATGAGCACCGGAGACTTTTCCATCTTCTGATATCTTCTTCAAATTCTTTCTTCAGAGACTTGAAGTTTTTCTCTAACAGGTCTTTCACTTGCTTGGTTAGTGTCACCCCAAGGTACTTTATATTATTAGTGGCTATTGTGAAGGGTGCTGTTTCCCTAATTTCTTTCTTGGCCCTTTTGTCTTTGGTATACAGGAGGGCTTCTGATTTTTTTGAGTTGATTTATGTATCCTGCCACTTTGCTGAAGGTGTTTATCAGCTGGAGGAGTTCTCTGGTTGAATTTTTGGGTCGCTCATATACACTATCATATCATCTGCAAATCGTGACACTTTGACTTCTTCCTTTCCGATTTGTATCCCCTTGATATCCTTTAGTTGTCTTATTGCTCTGGCTAGGACTTCAAGTACAGTGTTGAAGAGGTAGGGAGAGAGTGTGCAGCCTTGTCTTGTCCCTGATTTCAGGGGGATTGATTTAAGTTTCTCTCCATGGAGATTGATGTTGGCTATAGACTAGCTGTTTATTGCCTTTACTATATTTAGATATGTGCCTTGTATCCCTGATCTCTCCAAGACTTTAAACATGAATGTGTGTTGGACTTTGTCAAATGCTTTTTCGGCATCTAAGGAGATGATCATGTGGTTTTTCTCCCTCATTTGTTTATGTGGTGGATTACATTGATGGATTTCCGTATATTGAACCACCCTTGCATGCCTGGGATGAAGCCTACTTGGTCACGGTGGATGATATCTTTGATGTGTTTTTGGATTAGGTTTGCAAGTATTTTTTTGAGCATTTTTGCATTAATGTTCATAAGAGAGATAGGTCTGAAGTTCTCTTTTTTTGTTGGATCTTTGTGTGGTTTAGGTATCAAGGTGACTGTGGCTTCATAGAATGAGTTTGGTAGTGTTCCTTCTGTTTCTATTTTCTGGAAGAGTTTGAGGAGAATTGGTGTTAGCACTTCTTTGAAGGTCTTGTAGAATTCTGCGCTGAAGCAATCTGGTCCAGGGCTTTTTTTGGAGGGGAGACTGTTAATGACTGCTTCAATTTCCTTGGGAGATATAGGGCTATTCAGTCTTTCTATCTGATCTTGGCTTAATTTTGGTACATGGAATCTGTCAAGAAAATTATCCATTTCATTTAGATTTTCAAATTTTGTGCCATATAGGTTTTTGTAGTATGACCTAATAATTGTTTGGATTTCCACAGTATCTGTAGTTATGTCCCCATTTTCATTTCTGATTTTGCTGATTTGGATAGTTTCTCTCTGCTTTTTAGTTAGTTTGGCTAGGGGTTTGTCTATCTTGTTGGTTTTCTCAAAAAACTAGCTTTTTGTTTCATTGATTCTTCGGATAGTTTTATTTGTTTCTAATTGATTGATTTCAGCCCTGAGTTTGATTATTTCCAGCCGTCTGTGATGATAATATTTGTTATGGCACTTTAGAAATTCCCTAATTTTAATAATTGCTTATATTAAATGTTATAACTTAAAATTCATAATGCTATGTCAAAATTTGACTAAAATATTTAAAACTTAATTTTATATATTAGCTTATTGTTCATATTCAGACAACTCTTCCTTCTCTTGAAAAGGATGTTTTAGTACAGACATTTTTTTAAAATAGTTTTTATCCTCACTATTCAATATTATAATCAGGAAAATTTAAAAAAACTTAATATTCATTCATCAAGACCATAGCCCATGTTTTGGGTCATGTAAACAGAGAGTACCTGTATTTAAATAGGTCTTTCATTGATGCTGTGATAGCAATATCCAGAATATAATGAGATACAAGTGTCTAATAAAATAGTAATGATTTTCCCAATTTTTTATTCTTCTCTGACTTTAACATTGAAGTCAAATAATTGTCCCAGTCAATGACATTCCTTTCCAAAAAAGACTTATTTCATGACTTTCCTTCATAACATCATAGAATAAATTCTCAGTAAACCGTAAACAAATTTTTGTCTCTTATATACAAAGGTTTTTAATCTGAAGTATTATGGATGTAAACCAAGCTCAGATATTGTGTATCACTCATTTTCTATTTCTGAGATAAAACACCATGACCATAAAGAACTTACTGAGTGAAGAGCTTATTAGGGATTTTGATTTCAGAGGAAGAATCCATGTTGGTAGGAGAAGCATGCAAACAGTGGCTCAAGCAGGAAGCTGGGAGATTACATCTTCAACTGCAAACAGAAAGTAGAGATAGAAAACTGAAAGTAGGGTGAATCCATTAACTCACAGAGTCCAAGTGCACTGACATACTTCCCACAACAAAATTATACCACCTTCCCAAATAGTACAACCAGATTGGAAACAAAAGTTTAAATATCTTAGCCTATGTGTGACAGTTCTCATTCAAACCAACACATTGAACTCCAGGGAATACATAAACTCATGGATATATCATAATTTAGAATACATTAATTTGAACTTTATAACACTATAGTCTTTCACAGGTTCAACATTGTTTAAAATTACAAAGCTTCTCAAAGCACTGTGCTGTTCTGTAAAAGCAACAAACAACAAAATAAATCAACAACAAAATAAAACTAAGTATTTTTAACATAAAAGACAATAGAAGGCACAAAATACATATTTACCATTCCAAACAGTAGGTATGGGGACATAATGAGGAAATATTTACCCCCCTAAAAAAATGGAAATCCGTATATTGAACCATCCCTGCATGCCTGGGATGAAGCCTACTTGGTCATGGTGGATGATTTATGTGTTCTTAGATTCAGTTTGTACGTATTTTATTGAGTATATTTGCATCTATGTTCATAAGAGAAATAGATATGAAATTCTCCTTTTTGGTTGTGTCTTTGTGTGGTTTAGGTATCAAGGTGACTGTAGCTTCATAGAATGAGTATATACTTACTTATAAGTAGATATTAAACATATAATATAGGATAAAGTTACTAAAATCTGTACACATAAAGAAGCTAAGTGAGAAGGAAGACCCTGGTTAAAATGATCAATCCTCACACAGAAAGGCAAGACATCGGAAGAGGGAGAAACCAGGCAACAGAAAAGGAACCTACAACAGAGGGTCTCTGAAAGACTCTACCCATCAGTGTACGAAAGCAGATGCTGAGATTCATAGCCAATCTTTGGGCAGAGTACAGATGATCTTATGAAAGAGGGGGATATAGGAAGACCAGGAGTGGACAGGAGTTCCACAAGAAGAGCAACAGTTCCAAAAATCTGGGCACAGGGTTTTCTTCTGAGACTGATACTCCAACCAAAGACCTTGCTTGGAGATAACTGAAAACACCTAGAACCCCTGCACAGATGTAGTCCATGGGATCTCAGTCTCCAAGTAAGTTCCCTAGTATTGGGAACAAGGACTATCTCTGACATGAACTCAATGGCTGGTTCTTTGATCACCTCCCCTTGATGGAGGAGCAGCCTTACAAGGCCACAGAGGAAAACAATGCAGCCAGTCCTGATGAAACCTGATAGGCTAGGGTCAGAGGGAAGGGGAGGTGGCCTCTCCTATCAGTGGACTTGGAAAGGGACATGGGAGGAGATCAGGGAAGTTGGGTGGGATTGGGAGGCAATGAGGGAGGGTTCTACAGGTGGACTACAAAGTAAATAAACTGCAATTAATAAAAATATAATATTTAACAAATAATCAATGTAAAAAATAAAGAGAGGTAATGATATCCCAACCAAGGACAATGCATGGAGTGGATCTAAAACTCCTTCTCAAATGTAGCCCTTAGGCTCAGTCACCAAGTGAGGTCCCTAGTAAAAAAAGCAGGGGCTTTTTCTGGCACCAACTCAGTGGCAGGCTCTCTGATCCCCTCCTCCTGCAGGGTGCAACTTTGCCAGACCACAGAGGAAGACAATGCAACCAGTCCTGATGAGATCTTATAGGCTAGGGTCAGAGGCAAGGGGAGTTCAACCAACCCTATCATTGGATTTTGTGAAGGGCATGGGAGGAAATGAGGTAGGGAGCATGGGATTGGGAGAGTATTGGGGAGGGGGCTACAATGGGGATACAAAGTAAATAAACTGTAATTACTAAAAATACAATAAATAAATTAATAAAATGAGTGGGGAGGGCTAAAAAGGAAGGAAGGAAATTATATGCCAATATACAATGTAAGTATACATAAAAATTAAGTAGTTGTTAAAAAGAGAAAAAAATAGAAACCCAACAGAGGAAACTCAAAATGGTAGCTCAGTAGCCAATGTCAGATAGTTCATCTAATACAGCTTTAATACCTACTTTCCTTTCTGTCTCTGTGTCTCTGGGTCTGTCTCTGTCTCTCTTTGTGTCTCTGTCTCTTTGTTTCTGTCTCAGTCTCTATGTCTCTCTCTCTCTCTCTCTGTGTCTGTCTCTTAAGCTCTTTCTACCTCATGTATATAGTGCCTCTTGGCAGATGTCTCGTGTCTCTGGCATCTCTAGCATCTTGGGGCAACATTAACTTAGGCTTTACTTTTACGGCTTCACATAATGACTCCTCATAGCCCCTTTACCTCTCTGAGACTTCTTCAAGTGAACCAAATACTACCATCTGATCTGTATCATCAGTGTCAGAGTAAGAACCCATGACCCCCTCATTCTTGTGTCTTTGATGCTACTAAAGCCAGTGACATAAAGATGACCATAGCAAGTTTGACTACCAGCTTGGGATGGACACTTGGTCTTCTGAATCACATTAGTAGCTAGTTTTGTTTGCAGTTACTTTCCCAATGCAAAGTACCCTTTAGACTATTTCACAAGTTGGAAACTTAGTTGGTGAGATCTTTTTCTTCTGGTCAGTTTTCTTAATGGTACACCCCTCAGAGTGGCTAAGATCAAAAAATCAATTGACAGCACATTCTGGCAAGGATGTGGAGTAAGGGCAACACTCTTCCATTGCTAATGGGATTGCAAACTTGCACAACCAGGCTGGAAATCAATCTGGAGGTTTTTTAGAAAATTGGGAATAACTCAATCCCAAGATCTTGCTTTACCACTCCTAGGCATATACTCAAAAGTTGCTCCACCATACCACAAGTAAGTTTTTTCAACTATGTTCATATGGCTTTATTCATAATAGCCAGAAACTGGAAACAACCCAGATGTCCCTCAACCAATGAATGGACAAAGAAAATGTACATTTACACAATGCAATACTACCAAGCTTTTGAAAACAAGGAAATCATGAAATTTGCAGGCAAATGGGTGGTACTGGAAAATATCATCTTGAGTGATTTAATCCAGATCCCCAAACACACATATGGTATGTACTCACAAGTTGTCATTAGTCATGTGGTTCAGAATAAGCATTTTACAACTAACAGACCCAAAGAAACCAAGTAACAAGGAGGGCCCAATGGGGAATGTTTAAAAACCACTCAGAGGGGGAAATAGAATACACATCAGAAATGGATAAAGTGTGAGAACTGGGTGGGAGAGAGTATGAAGAGGAGAACAAAGGTGAGAGTTTAGAAGGCTGGGAGAGATAAAGGAAACTGAAGGGCAGGGGACATCTCTGGGGCAAGCTGGAGACATGAGGCAGAATAAGCCCCTGGGAAGATATGCAGGTGATACTAGCTGAGACTCCTAGTAGCAGGGGACATGGAGACTGAAGTAAGTAGTCACCTCATAGCCAAACAGGATTTGCTGTGGAGGGAGGGGCAAGTCAATTCACCCACAAAATTTGACCCAAAATTTATCCTATGTACAAGAAATGCAGGGATAAAGATGGATCAGAAACCAATGGATGGGGATATCAGCATACTTATAACACTTTTACAAGGTGAGGTTTTTTTTTTTTTTCTGATTTGCCACCAGTGTAAACATTGCCTTGAGTGTAAATTCATATTGTAAATTCTTCTCCACATGCATGTTACTTCAGCCACTGAAGTGAGCACGTGCCATAGATGATCAAAAGGTAAGACCTTGCTAAGAACTCTTAGGAACCCATTCCATTGGTTTCAGGTGCCACACCATACTTTACCAGTCTGTGAAATATCACACTACCCATTGTATAAAGACTGAGCATGACCTCCCTGTATGAATACAATGTTTTGTACTGATTAACTTGATCTCAGTAGAAAAAATAAAGAAAAACCAGTAAGAATTTTAAAAAGCACCTGCTCCAAAATGAAGAAAATATCAAGAAAAATAACTTGAAACATTAAAACAAGCCTCATTGAAATATAAATATTTATCAAACCTGGACTTCGAAACAGCTATTTTCAAGAATTGAAGGAGTTCTTTAAATCGTATTTCTTACAGTGTTTAATGCATATAAAGTAATCAAAAGTGAAAGGTGTTTGTCAACAACAAAAACAGTAGGAATTGGTCACAAAACCTATATTATTTCTCATTTAAGTGTCACTTTATTTCCAGTAATCATTATCTTAATTTTTTTAGATAATATACAAATAATTATTTTTTTATAACCTTGCAGAAACTCACAGGTAATGAACAGGGATATTGGTTATAGTGCACAGAAAAAGCTACTACTTTCTTCAAGTGTTACCTCCTTTCTAGTGCCTTCCATGTCTGTTCTTTATAAATAAAGAATAAAATAAATAAAGACAACAAAAATAAGATGGATCAGAGATTGAGAGAATGATCAACTAATGACTGTCCCAATCTGAGAACACCTCATGGGAGAGAGCCAACCCCTGACACTATTACTGATACTGGACTATGATTCTGAGAGTCTCCAGCCAGCATTGGATAGAAACAGATCCTTAGACCCACAGGCAAACATTAGGCAGAGTTTGCGGAGACTTGTGCCAGAGTGGAGGGAAGGACAGATGGACCCAAAGGAGACAAGAACCCCACAAGAACAACAGAGTCAACTAATATAGGCCTATGGGAATTTACAGAGACTAATCACTGGGCTGTCTCTGACCTGGACTGGGTTGCCTGCTTTCAGATCACTTTCCCCTAGCTAGGCTACCTTGTCTATCTCAGTGAAAGAGGCTGCACTTAATGCTGATGCAACTGGATGGATTCCAGGTTGGATTGGTAATAGGGGGAATCTCCTTTTAAGAGAAGAAGGGGAGAAGGGAAAGGGGAATCGGATGGGAGGGTGGGAATGGGAGGAGAAGTCAGAGGAAGTGTGTTTGGAATGTAAACTGAAGAAATATATGATTTTTAAAAATGTCCCAATGTACAACAGGCTTCTCCTAATCACCTTCACATCAAACCATTTTACAGCACAACCATGCTCCTAGTTTGTTTGCTTGATTTCACTTCTTGTTTGTGTTTTCAACCCTATCATTTTTTTTTTAATTTTTGGCTTATGTAAGAGAAATTACTTATAAACAAACCATAGATTTGATCTTATGCAGTCCTAAAATTTTTCACCAAATAAATTAATTTATTTTTAATCTAGCCTCAGAAAAGTTCTTAGAACATAACAGAAGGCAACTACACTCTTTACCAAAATATAACAAGTATGATCTCTATCCTAGTTATTGATGTTGAAAACCTCTTGAGCAGGTGTCCCGTCCAGCAGGAGTTCAATGGGTTCCTAAGGAGGGGTGAAAAGAATAGTGTGGGACAGAGAGGCAAAGAAGGAGGCCAAACAGTTTGTCTGATCAAAGCCTCATTTATTTGAAATTTTTACCCAACTTATATAGGGAGAAGGCAGGAAAGCCGGGGGGAGGCTAATTTAGTGCTGCAGAAAATAGCAAGAGTGCTTTCACCTGCAAGATACCATAAGGATGTTTTCTTAAGCTATCTCAAGGATGCTTTATGATGAAAAAATCTATCACCCATGACCTAGGGTCCTAGATAACTCTTCCACTAACTGACTTTAGGTCTCCACCAAATGACTTTTGCTCACTATTTGGCTTTGGCTTCAGTAAATGGCTTTGTCTCCACTAAATAGCTTTGGCTCGCTATTTGGCTTCGGCTTCAGTAAATATCTTTGGCTCCTGGCAAACAGGGTCTCCATGGTCTGAATTTTTCTTGGCACTTTCTTTCAGGCTTCTTCTAGAATGGCCCATTAAGATGTTCTTAGAGCATTCATATTTATAGCTCACAGTTCTAAACCATTCCATCTTCCTCCAAAGTGTCAGATTATTCACAGAAGCAGTTCTCTCTTAGGTACCAAATTCTTTATTTCCTTTTCTATTCCTGTGATGAAATACCATAACCAAGACATCTGAAGGAAGTTTGTTTTAGCTTACGGTTCCAGAAGGATGAGTCCATTATAGTGGAGTGGCTTGGCTGAAATGTATTACTTGATGGCAACAAGAGAAAACTGAGATCACATCCTCAACTACAAACACAAAGCACACAGAGAGAAATGGTTGGGCAAAGCTGTGAACTCTCATAACCTGATCTCATAGGCATAGCTGAGCCAGTAATGCTTCACTACTTCAAAAATAGCACTGACAACTGGAGACTAACTTTTCAAATATCTTCCCTAGGAGAGAAATTTTGTTTGTTTGTTTTGAGAAAGGGTTTCTCTGTGCAGACTTGGCTGTCCTGGACTCACTTTGTAGACCAGGTTGGACTCAAACTCATAGTCCATCTGACTATGACTCCTGGAATACTGAGACCAGCATCACCACAGACATTTCTTATAAGAACCACCATGTACTGAAAATACTAATAATGAGCCTATCATTGCCATGAAATTAAACCAAATCTGTTTTAAATATACTTCTATCTTATAAATATAGTGAATAAATTGTAAATTATGATAATAATAAAAAATGGAAAAATAAATAACATAGAACTTACATGCAATGGATCTATGTATTGACTATATTATATGGAACCAGAGTTTAAAATTATTTTCTCTACCTGATAAGCTGGACTCAGATAGAAGGGGAGGAGGTCCTCCATTATCAGGGAAATAGGGAGAAGGAATAGAGAGAAAAGAGGGAGGGTGGGTGGAACTGGGAGTAGACAAGAGAGGGAGCTGCAGTGAGGATACAAAGTGAATAAATTGTAATAATTAAATATATAAATTAAATTAAATTAAAAAATATAAAACATCAAAAAAGTTTTGGCAGTAAGAATAGTTCTTTCATATGCTCTTATTTCTCAGTATGGTTGGTCTAAACAAATGCTACTCTTTTTTTTAAGTTAAATTTTCCTTCTAAATGAGACTGTTAATATTTTCTAGAAGTTTAGTGTTTGGATATTGGGGATCACTTATTTATATTAACGTCTTCAATAAGAATAACTTGAATTTGTCCTTCCCTATTTGTAGCTCTTTAACTTTCTCTCTCTCTCTCTCTCTCTCTCTCTCTCTCTCTCTATTGCTTTATGGCTCTGGCTAGTCTTGCCAACACTATACTGAAAAGGAGTGGGGATATTGGACAATCTTGTATTGTTACTTGTTTTAGTGGGAATGACTTGAGTTTTTCTCTATTTTAGATGATGTCAGCTGTGTGTTTATAACATACAGCCTTCATTATGTTGAGGCATGATCTCCCCAGTCTTTTTCCCTGTGGTTTATTTTTTTTTTTTTATCATAAAGGCATGCTGGAATATGTTAAATAACTTTTCTGTATCTGTTGAGATTTTCTTGTGATTTTTGTCATTAAACTCATTTCCATGATTTAAAAATACTTTCTCCAATCACAAAAAAGAAATACACAGTCCTAATTGGATTTTTTGCATTACCAAATACAAAAATTCATGACGTTTAGATGTAGATTTTTTGGGTAAAGATCTGAGAGGAGTTTTAAAGGGGAAAGTTGGGTAGGTATGACCATATTTCATTATATGCATACATTAAATTGTCAAAAATAAAGAAAAATAAATGCAATATATAGAGAATTATACTTGGGGGTTTCTCAGAAAAGTCCAAATGGCATGGGATAATAAGGTTAATCTGAGAGTTAGTAAAGAGAATATATACAATATTTAAAGACATCAAAACAGGTAGTGAGGTGGTAGAAGAGGGCAGCAATCAGCACTCACATTATCTCAGGGACAAAAATCTGAAACTCTGAAATTGGAGAGTGGAGGGGCAACTGAAGCTAGAACATAAACACTGAGGCTTCCTGGGCAAGAGGGAACAACCTGTGAACTAGGCCATTTAGGATGCAGGTCACGTATGGATGACTCCAAACCTTGAGAGTGCTGAATATTCAACCTTGACCTCCCTGCACATCCACTTGCCCCAAGCACAGTCATCCCTGCTGGGAGAAAGCAGCAGTGGTTGCTCCAAATAGGAGCCTCTGTGCTCACTGACTGAGACAGCAGAGGCAGATGCCACAGGAACAGGTCTCCCTGCCAGGCAGACAAACAATGATCACCACTTAGCTGACAAATCTCCTACAGACTCATTTGTACTTGCTGGCCCAAATCTAAGAGTAGAGAACAGGAGAAACCCCTGTGCTTTCTGATTAGGCCGGTGAGCTAGTGAGTGCACCTTCAAGTGAGTGTGTGCAGAGCCCCAAATCCAGGGTCACTCCAAGCTCGCAGCCAGACATCAGATCCCTCCTAACCACTCCCCCACTGTGAGCAACAAAGGGATTGTTCTGACAACTTTCTCAACATTGAAAACCCTGTTTGGTAGGTCTCGAAGTGGAATCCAGGTAAAGAATTCCTGGAGCCAAGGTGGTGCAACACAGACAGATCTGAACACATGGAGACTATATGACAGGCCTGTGGGACACTGAGGCATTCAAGACACCTACACATGTGCTTTGCACCCAAGAATGGTTCCAGCACAACCCCTCCCGGCATCTAAATGCTCTAGCAATCAGTCCTTAAAGGTATACATCCACACACACTTGAGTGCTTGCACACATGTGCCTGAGACCTTCCTCCCTTAGCTACAGCTGAAACACCAACATCCGCTCTGGAATAGGTGGTCTTCTCTCATCTTCCTGAAGATACTCCAGACACCAGAGACAAACAGACCCAGCCTGAAGTACACACTCCAGGAACAAACAGCAAATGTTAGAGAAAGGCAGATGGCATAAGAACACATTAGTCAAAAATAATGACAGAACTTTTCATCCGAACTCAAAAGATCAAGATCAGGTAAATAGGCTAAGCGGTACTATAACCCCCAAGGAAATAGAAGCAGTTGTCAAAAGTTTCCCTTCCAAAAGAAAACCTCAGGGCCAGATGGTTTCAGTGCAGAATTCTACCAGACCTTCAAAGAAGAGCTAACTCCACTTCTCTTCAAACTATTCCACAAAAAAGAAACAGAAGGACATTACCAAACACATTCAATGACGCCAAGGTCACTTTGATAGCTAACCCACACAAAGACCCAACAAAAACAACAAAAAAACTTCAGGCCTATAACTCTTATGAATATTGATGCAAAAATATGCAATAAAATACTCACAAACTGAATCCAAGAATACATAAAAGATACATATACCATGGGCTTCATCTCAGGCATGGATGGGTGATTCAATATATGGAAATCCATCAATTTAATCTACCATATAAACAAATTGAAGGAGAAAAACCACATGATCTTCTACCGAGCTACTGAAAAAAATTGACATAATCCAACACCCATTCATGTTTTTTTTAATTTCATTTTTTCTTATCAGTTACATTTTATTAACTGTATCCCAGCTGTATCCCACTCCTCATTCCCTCCCAATCCCACCCTCCCTCCCTCATCTCCACCCTACCCCTTTCCAAGTCCACTGATGGGGGGGGCTCCTCCCCATTCATCTGATCCTGTTTTATCAAGTATCCTCAGGACAGGCTGCAAAGTCCTGCTCTGTGGCCTAACAGGACTGCTCCTCTCTTGGGGGGTGGGGAGGTCAAAGAGCCAGCCATTGAGTTCCTGTTAGAAATAGTCCTTGTTCCCCTTACTATGGGAACCAATTGGTTACTGAGCTACCACAGGCTACATCTGAGCAGAGGTTGTAGGTTATATCGATACATGGTCCTTGGTCGCAAGTCAGTCTCAGAAAAGACCCTGTGCCCAGATATATTTGGTCCTTGTGGAGCTCCTATCTTTTCCCCAGCATGCTAACTCCCGTTCTTTCGTATGATTCCCTGTACTCTGCCGAAGGTTTGGTTATGAGTCTTTGTATCTGCTTTGAAAACACTGCTAGTTAAAGGCTTTCAGATGCCTTCATTAAAGTGATTGTATGTGATGTTACAAATTTCTTCTGGAAGGCACTTAATGCTATAAATTTTCCTCTGAGCACTGCTTTTAATATGTCCCATAAATATGGGTATGTTGTGCCTTCTTTTTCATTGAATTCTAGGAAGTCTTTAATTGCTTTCTTTATTTCTTCCTTAACCCAGCTGTCATTGAGTAACAAGTTGTTCAGTCTCCATGTGCATGTCAGCTTTTGTTATTTCTGTGGTTGTTGAGGTCCAGCTTTAGTCCATGGTGTTCAGATAGAAAATAAGGGAATATTTCAATCTTTTTGTATTTGTTGAGGTTTGCTTTATGACCAACTATATGGTCTATTTTGGAAAAGGTTACATGCGGTGCTGAAAAAAAGCTATACTCTTTTGAGTTTGGATGAAAAGGTCTGTAGACGTCTATTAGGTCTGTTCAATTTAGGGACACTGTAAGTGTTTTTATTTCCCTATATGTTTTCTGTCTAGTTGATCTGTCCCTTGCTGAGAGTGGAGTCTTGAAGTCTCCCACTATTAAGGTATTAGGATCAATGTGTGATTTAAGTTTAATATTGTTTCATTTACGAATGTACGTGCTCTTGTATTTGGTGCATAGATATTCAAAATTGTGATGTCCTCTTGGTGGATTTTTCCTTTGATGAGAATATAGTGGCCCTCCTTATCTTTTTTGATTAACTTGGGTGGAAAGACTATTTTATTAGATATTAGGAGGCTACTCAAGCTTGTTTTCTGGAAACATTTGCTTAAAAAACATTTTTCCAGCCCTTTACTCTGAGGTAGTGTTTATCTTTGTTGCATAGGTGTGTTTCTTGGATGCAACAGAATGATGGATCCTATTTCTGCAACCATTCTGTTAGTCTGTGCCTTTTTATTGGGGAGTTGAGTCCATTGATGTTGATAGATACTAGTGACCAAGAATTGTTGCTTACTTTTGATGTGGGTTTGCTGGTGTCACTGAGTTTCATTGCTTGTATTCTTTTGGTATTTTGTTGTGTAGTTATCTATTTCCTCTGTTTGCTTAGATATAGTTGTTTTCTTTGGTTTGGAGTTTCCCTTCTAGTAACTTCTGTAGAGATGGGTTACTATGTAGACATTGTTTAAATTTGGTTTTGTCATGGAATATTTTGAATTCTCCGTCTATGTTGATTGAAAATTTTTCTGGGTATAGTAGTCTGGGTTGGAATCTGTGGAATACAGTTCCTTAAGGACTGTATGATTTCTGTTTAGGCCCTTCTGGCTTTCATAGTTTCTGTTGAGAAATCTGGTGTGATTATGATAGGTCTACCTGCATATGTTACTTGGCCTTTTTCCCTTGCTGCTTTTAGAATTTTGTCTTTGTTCTGTAGGTTCAGTGTTTTGACTATGATGTGACGTGACAGGAAGAATTTCTTTTCTTGTCTAGTCTACTTGGTGTTCTGTAGGCCTCTTGTATGTTTATGGACATCTCCTTAAAGTTGGGAAAATTTTCTTCTGTAATTTTCTTGAAAATATTTTCTGGACCTTTGAGCCTGATGTCTTCTTTTTTTTCTATTCCTATTATTCTTATATTTTGTCTTTTCATGGTTTCCTTCAATTCTTGGATGTTTTGTGTTTGTAACTTTTCTGATTTTATTTTTTCTTTGAGAGACGTGTCAATTTCTGCAAGTGTATCTTCGGCTCCTGAGATTCTTTCTTCCATCTCTTGTATTCTGTTGGTGATGCTTACCTTTGTAGTTCCTGATCTTTTCTCTATGTTCTCCAGCTCCAGGTTTTTCTATACTTGTGTTTTCTTTATTGATTCTAATTCTGTTTTCATGTCTTGCACCATTTCCTTCATCTGTTTGAATGTGGACTCCTGCTTTTCAATGACAGCTTCTATTTTTTTTTGTCTGTTTCCTCTCTATGTATCACTAATTGTGCCTCTACTTCTTTGGTTATAATTGCCTGTATTTATATGAGAGCTTTGTTTATTTCTTCTTTATTAGCCTTCATTTTGTGGAGATTTCTTTGAGAGCTTTGTGCATTTCTTCTTTGTTTGCCTCAATTTTCGTGGTCATTGCTCTGAGAACTCTATTTGTTTCCTCTTTGTTCATCTCGATTTCTTTGGCTATTTCTCTAAGGGCTTTGTTCATTTCATCTTTATGGCCTCTAATAGCTGGAGAAACATAGTTTTGAGGTAGTTTTCTTGTATATCTAGTTAATTGAAGTGTTTATTAGTTTGTGGGGGTTGCTGGTGAGGTCATTATGTCCTGATTTTTGTTGGGTGTGTTCTCATGTCTGCCTCTAGCCATCTGGTTATTTATAACCCTCACTGTTTGTTCCTTGAGTTTGTAGTTCAGGCTATGATCGTCTCTTTCTGTTATCTGGACTCTTTTTTCAGGAAGATGAGAGACGTTCACTGGTTTGGAAGTGTGCGTTGTGATTTCAGTTTTGCCGAAGTATGGAATGTGATGCTGGCGCTATTCACATGTGCTTTTAGTGGCGCAGTGTGCATGTGCAGATTCCCTGACTATTGCAGTGGCCTGCAGGCCACTATTATGCAGTTATGTCTGAGATCCAGGAATTGTTTGCCTGGATTACACTGGTGAACCCACAAGGCAGAGGTTTCAACATTGGGGATGCTATCCCAAGAATCCCTATGATGACCACACTAGGTGTTTGGGTGGCAGGGATCTCATTTGGTTGCTTCTGTGGAGAGGCCCTGGGTATGGGGCAAACTCTCCCTATAAGGCTCACTCACTCTCTTGCAGGACCAGTTGGAATGCACAGGGGTTCCCCTTGCTCTCTACTCTCTGATTGATCATGCTGCAGAAAATGCATGGGTTGGCTAACTATCAGCTCTGTGGCATTGTGGCCGCAGGACTAGGTGTCCACCTTTCCTGTGTGTTGCCTCTTTATCCTTTCCCTCTGCCAGGAGGTTATGTTGACTGGTCCTGGGGTAGCACGGGATAGAGTTAGGTTGAGTGTTCTCAATCCCGGATCCCGGGCCCAGATCTCTCTGCCAGAAGCAGCCTGGCTGTAGAACCTATGTTTGCTGATCACGAGAGAGTACCAGGTATGGTTGAGTGTCCTCAGATCCAGAGCTTGGGTTTCTCTGCCAGAGGCCGCTGGGTGAGCTGGAGAGGGGGTGCTGTGTCCTGTGGCAGGCTACCTCTCTGTCCTTCCCCTCTGACCTTCTCCTCTGCTAGGTGAAGCTTATGGTGGTGCTCTCAGGGGAGTGCCAAAAGGGGTTGGGACTTCTCAGTCTCCATCTTGAGCTGGGGTTTCTCTGCCAGGGGTCGGGGGCCGCTGGTGTTAGGTCTTTGTGCTAGACCTTATTGCGCTGTACCTGGGAGAATCTCAGGACATGTTGAATGACCACAGTCCCAGATCCCGAGCTGAAGTTTGTTTGCTAGGAGCAGCTGGCAGCACTGGTGTCCTGGTGCTGTAAAGCCACTGTGTGCCTCTCTAGCCCTCAGCTCCGCCATGGCAGGGTTATGGTGGCAGCGTTCTGTTTCTCGGGGGAGTGCCTGAAAGGATTGGGTTTTCTCAGCCCTGATCTCAAGGGCTTGTGTTTGTTTTTGTTTTTGTTTTTGTTTTTGTTTTTGTTTTTTGGTGGGAGCTGCAGCTCTCACTGGGGCTCGGGTACAGACAGTGTGGTCTGTGGCAGATTCTGCTGGATGCCTCCTGCCTCCTCCGAAGAGGGAGTAGGGTTTTGGGTGCCGGGAAGTGCCTGGGGATCACCTCTCTGGGTTTCTCCTCCTGGAGGAGTCTGCCGTGTCCTGATTCTAGATGGACTCCGATCATGGTTAGTCTCTTTCTTCTTGGAAGTCTAGATAACTCTGTTCTGGGTTGATGAGCCCCTTCACTCACCAATTTCTGTGTTCCAGGTCCTCTCCCATTCAGCTAAGCTGCACACTAGCTGCCGCCATCTTTTGGAATCCCCCATTCATGTTTTAAGTCTTGGAGAGATCAAGAATACAAGGCATGCAACTAAACACAGTTAACACAATATACAGACAGCCTATAGCAAATATCAGACTAAAGAGAGAGAAACTTAAAGCAACCCCATGAAATCAGGGACAAGACAAGGCTTCCCACTCTCTCCGTATCTGATCAACATAATACTTGAAGTCCCATCTAGAACAATAAGGCAACTAAAGGAGATCAAGGGGATACAGTTTGGAAAGGAAGAAGTCAAAGTATCGTTATTTTCAGATGATATGAGTGATCCTAAAAATTCAACCAGAGAAATCCTTCAGCTGATAAACATCTTCAACAAAGTGGCTGGATGCAAAATTAACTCAAAAGAAAATCAGTAGCCCTCCTATATACTAACAACAGAGGGTTGAGGGAGTAGCCTTGCCAGGACACAGAGGAGGACATTGCAACCAGTCCTAATGAGATCTGATAAGCAAGGTCAGATGGAAGGGGAGGAGAACCTCCCCTATCAGTGGATTGGAGAGGGGCAAGGGAGCAGATGAGAGAGGGGGTAGGACTGAGAGGGAATGAGGAAGGGGGCTACAATTGGGATACAAAATGAATAAACTACAATTAGTATAAAAATTAAGTTAATTAAAAATTAAGATATTAGGAAGCTACACCCTGGGTAAGATGATCATATGTCACTCAGAAAGCCAATGGGATGGACATCAGAAGAGGGAGACAAGAGGGAACAGGACAGGAACCTACCACAGCGAGCTGCTGAATAATTACCCAGTGGAGTATCAAACCAAATGCTGATACCTACACCATAATTTGTGCTGAGTGCAGGGAATCTTATGAAAGAAGGTGAGATAGAAAGACCTCTAAGGGAAAGAAACTCCACAAGGATAGCAATGGAATAAAAAAAATTATCGAGGCTCAGGGGTCTTTTCTGAGACTGACACTCCAAACAAGGACCGTGCATGGAGATAACCTAGAACCCCTGCACAGATGTAGCCCATGGCAGCTCAGTCTTCAAACAGGTTCCCTAGTAAGGGGTACACCTAGTAAGGGGTACAGGGGTGGTCTCTGACCTGAACTCAGTGGCTTTTTTTTTATTACCTCCCCCTGATGGGGAAGTAGCCTTAACAGGCTACAGAGGAAGACAATGCAGCCAGCCCTGGTGAGACCTGATAAGGTAGGGTCAGAGGGAAATAGAGGAGGACCTCCCCTATCAGTGGACTTGGGGAGGGCCATGGGAGGAGATGAGCGATGGAAGATAGCATTGGGAGGAGACAAGGGAGAAGGTCGCAGTTGGGACACAAAGTGAATAAAGTGTAATTATTGAAAAAATTAATAAATTAAAAAAGAAAAGAAAACAAAAAAATTGCCAAAAACTAATATAAACTGTGGTGATAAAACATAAAGAAAACATCTTCCTTATCCATTATCCCTTTATAACTGAATGTTATTGTCTTATTATGTATTCTCTGGTATGACACAAAGAAAATACTTAAAATATATATGAAAGAACACATCCAACAAAAATCAGGATATTATGGCTTCACCAACAACTCCAAGGGTGAAGGGATATATTAATTCATAGGAAAATAATCTCAAATCCATACTTACACAGTTATTAGAGGCACATCAAGAGGAAACGAACAAAGCTCTAAAGATATACAAGGAAATATATCCAAAAAAATATAGACACGTGTAGAGGCATATACAGAAGAAATGAACAAAAATATAGAGGCCATCATGGAAATACACGTATCCGCATTCAAACAGATGAAGGAAATAGTGGAATACCTGAAAACAGAATTAGACTAAAAAAAAAAAAAAAAAAAAAAAAAAAAAAAAAAAAAAAAAAAAAAA